>NC_138155.1:4065000-4310000 GCF_964199315.1 Orbicella franksi
GTCGAGGGGCTCATCGTTAAGCTACGCGTTTACCTCTACTCGTATTTTCCAAAATCTCTTTTGTATTGTTATTTTGCACAAGCAAACTTCTTTCCGACGTCTAAAGTGTGGGTCTCTTTAATAGAGTTATGGCAATGCAGGAATAAGCAGCTGGTCAGACGATCCAGACTGTAGCTTTCAGTAAACTGCTAAAGTTGAGTGCGCAACTCCAATGTTTATTCATGTCTTTCATCTCTAATAGCAACCATAGCAACCATTTTGAGTAAAACTTTCAAAATTTAATTTCTCTTCTCGAGTGCAATAGCACACAATTGGTCTTTCTTCACCATATTTGAACAAACTTTTTGGTCCATTTTAGGGTACCATACCACCTTAAGGTCATTCCACTGAAATAGAACCTGCACTGAGATTTTTGTGAACATTTGCCTATTGATTGTTTATATTGTAGGAAATTAAATTTTGAAGTAAAAATGAGGGGTCCTTACGTTCGTTTAGGAGTAACAGCACCTTGTTTATACCCAATAAATCCTTATAATACCACCATCATGATGATTGTAGTAACGACTGCTTGCTAAATTCACGTTTCCGACGATTGTTTTTTGTTCTACACTGAGAATTGGTCCATATTTATATTACACAGAGAAATTTATTACTCAGTTCAAAACAACAGAAAAAATGATAGGTCACCATACTAGTTTGCGAGAAAATGCCGATTTACCTCTATGGTGAGGTTCAGCGATAAAAAAATTAAACTTGCCGCCAAAAAGTTTCTTTGGTCGGTCATTTTGTTTGTTGTGCTTAGCGGCCGCTCAAAAGATAGCCCACGCAGCCCACTTACTGTCCTGGTTAGCCTAACCGTTAGGTGAGTTTCATGTAAAGGCGGGCTATGTGTCAACCCTTCTAGCCGGGTAGCCCAGTTAGCCGGGGCACCCTCCCTCCATGTAAAGTTGATTGCAAGCTTGCGAGCATTCAAGCGGGTCTGTTGTTATTGACTGTTAAGCTCTTAATGACTGGTCCCAAGAGAAACAATGAATTTTGTTTCCCCGAGACCCTCAGTGTTCCCCGAGGCGAAGCCAAGGGGAACATTGAGGTTGAGGGGAAACAAAACTCACTGTTTCCCACGGCACCAGTCATTAAGTGTTTTGTTATCCCTCTCAACTCAAAAATAGAAAAAAACTGCGAAGAAATCGTTAATTTGCTTGATGCCGGCTGGCTCACAAATTTGCCGCGGTTTCAAGGAGCACGACCTGATCACGTGCGAGTCGAAAGCGAGTCAAGTTGTTGTTTCCCTAGTGAGTTAGTGAGTTTTGACCCACGACACGTGACACGTTCTCCTCTAATCGGAACACGTATTTGGGTTGGGAGGTATAACAAAATTGTTTGTTCGAGTATTATTGTGTTTTAGCCTAGATGTATAAATGCAGATTTAAGGTTTAATACTTGTTAACGGTTTCCAGCTTAGGCGCTCTTTAGATCAGGAGCACCCAACGAAACGTTCTGTTAAAGTAAATTATCTTTTTGGAAGGTCTTGAATCTCTCGCGTTTAATTTATTTCCCTCCGAACTCGAAAGTAATTTTCCACCTCGAACTTTTGTGATATGAGAAACATAATACCGGTTTCCATTCGAATTGATAAAAATGTCATTTTGGGTATTTTCTTTCATTGTCTGTATCCTTTGTGATTGGCTAAAGGGATTAACAATTAGTTTTGGCTTTCTTCGACATTCAATTGAAAACCGCTCAAGCTGAAATAAAAGATAATTATGTGCACAGGCTTCGAGTAGTCCCTCTTTCGCTTATTCCGTTGTGCGTGGCGTGAAAGAAAACCGCGAGAAAAAAATGGCCGCTTCAAATCCTGGGGGCGAGACGCTCGCGTGCTTCTCGACCCCAGGAGTTCGCGAGGCCATTTTTTATCCCAGTTTTCTTTCGTTTCACGCACGACGGACTGTGAAGAGGGACTACTCTTAGTATAACTGATCAATAGTGTGCAGTAATTAGGTTTTCAAATTCCGCACACGTAAATTGATAACGACGCTTTCGCAATTACATTCACAGATCTACTTCAAAGCTAGTTGCGAAGTTGCAGAAGAAAACCAACGAAACAAGGAAACTGCCTGCATTTCCTGCCACCAGCTGCCAACCCATGCACCACATTTATTTTCTCAGAACCCATAAGACAGGTTCTAGTACCACTGGCTCTATTCTCCTTAGCTATGGAGTCAACAGAAATCGCAAGATTGTTATGGATCCTGATCTGGCAGATATGGACTGGCCAGCGCCTCTCGAATTAAATCAAGTCTCAAGTCTGGTGAAAAGCGACGAAGCAAAGATCTTCGCCTCTCATATAAGATTTAACAAAGGACCGGTGAACTCAATTTTCCCCAAACCAGAGGCAAAGTACATCACTATCCTCCGGTACCCTATTAGCCAGTTTAAATCTGCCTGGTTGTACTACAGCATCTCGAAATTGACAGACATTCCAGAGAATACTATCAACACATTCCTGAAGTCACCCGATGCCTTACAAGAAATCCAAAAAAGATTACATAAGACCAAGTTTCCCGAAAGATTCTTTCATTTTTTAAACTCAAATTTATATGATCTGGGTCTGGAACAAGAAAATATGCAAAACATGAAATTGGTTAAGAGTTACATCGACAAAATGGAAAGAGAGTTCGATTTGGTAATGATAACAGAATACTTCGATGAATCACTGATATTACTTAAACGATTGCTGTGCTGGGAATTCCAAGATATTGTGTACTTCAAATTGAGATCTAAGAAAAAGGAGATAAACTTTGGAAAAGAAGTCGAGAACAATATTCTAACTTGGAATCGGGCAGATGTCATTCTGTATGATCATTTCAACAAAACATTTTGGAGGAAAGTTCGCGCGGCGGGCTCCACTTTTGATGAAGAATTAAAAATGTTTAGAAGAATAAATCAAGAATATCGAGAATCATGTAAGTCTACTAAAGACCAAAAGTGCCAATTATCCAAGAAGAATCCATGTGGTATAACTGAAGAGTTGTGGAAGAAACGTGGACACAAATTTACCGGCCGTTACTGCGGACCCAGGGCGGGAGAAATTGCAAAATGGCGCCGCCGAGTGAATTCGACCTCTGAAATTTAGCCAAGCTGCCTTCTTCAGTTTATCATATGTGGAAAGTAAAGGGGCAAATCTGAAAAAAAAAAAAAAATAGACGAATACGCACCTAGAATCAGTAGATTGCCTCTACAAGAGAGAAATTTAGTTGTCTGTCTTTCAGTTTTATAAATATTTCGTCACTAAATGTAAGATTCCAGATTCCAGTTTCTCTCGAGCTCCGCTTTACTGAAAACTCCAGTACGTACTACCTCTAAAAAGGAAACATGTCTGGTCAAATTTTTCCTAAGCACTATCATAAGAATGAAATGTTGAATATCGTCAATGAGGTCTTGGGTAAGTTAAACATGTTAACAAGTTTTGAAATCAAAGATGGCTTTGAAATCATAATGAAAGTAGAAAATTAAATACTAGGGACTATTTAGGGGCTGCAGACGAGGATCAGTATGTAATTAAAGAACTCAAAGACTTACTATCCAAACTTCCCCTATAGTTCAGAACCATATTGTTGGGACGAATTTTATTATATGTTTGGGATCTATTTGATATTTCTTTAATTGGCATTGTTTTCATTTGATATATTCTCGAGCGACATTTATTCATAATTGATTAACTAGGTATTTCATTCATTCAGGTATTTCTCCTGCCATCGATAGAACTGATTATGACGGGACATATTCCCTGATATTCTTTCAGTACTTCGGTTTGCTTGTAGGAGAGGATTTTCCTATTTCTATTATTGTGGGTTCGTTTTTGGAGAATAAAATATATCAATGGTATTTACTAAACCTTAACAGTGTGTAAGAAAATGCTTAAGGGATCATCAAAAGGTTAATAAACCACCAAGAAAAGAAATATGTTCTTTTAAGAACAGTTCGGAGCTCCGTTCTATGTTAATTTTAGCCAACAATCAAAGGTTAAACGAAAAGAAAACATCGAAAAAATGCTAATAGCTTTTGGAGGAAACTCGTTTGTGGTTTGTTTACTTTTAGATAATTGATAATATTTACTCAATATACTCTTATCTAGATTGTGAGAGTCTTGTGTGTTTATCGTAGCTAACTGTGTCTCAACAGCTTTTCTTTATGTTTTGACTTACAACAGCTTTTACATGTTAGAACTGTTCATATGAATGTCCTGGAATTTGGATTATTTTAAGTTTAGCTAACGATTTCGTAATGTCTTCGGACAACCTACCCTTAACTTCAATCTTACGGCTAAACTCTCAGAAACGATTTAGCTGGACATATTCTACAAACACGTATTTCCTCCATCATTATTGAGGTTTACTTTAATCTGTGAGTCAGGACAAACAACCAAACTTCAACGAACTCTATTTCTGTTGCTATTTACGTTACTTTCATTTAGGAAACAAACATTAGCTAACATTACATCCGAAAACGTGATTTCAGCTGGCGTGCCTCTTGAGAAGCAATATCCTTAAAGATAAAAATTTACTTTAGGTTGAATCCAGGTCACACATTTATGCATAATGAGGAGTTTTCTGAAACTCATTAAAATCTTGCTGACTTCTACATTTCTAACACCTTCGAGGTCCTTTGTTCTCAATTCGTGAGTTTAAACTCAATTTTCTATGCTCTTTCAGTGTAAAACTTAATTCACTTTTCATCAGGACCTACACCAAAATCATAGTTAGTTTTCTGTCTGTTTACTTTCTTTTTTATGCATTCCTCTGCATAGAAATCTCTTCGAATACAAATTTTTGCAAAAGTAAACATACCAAGATATGATGATCAGATATAAAAAAATCTCTTATTTTGGACAATTCGAACTGCTGAAGTCACCTTTTATGCATAACAAAGATATTTGATTTAGTTAGTTTTAGTAAATTAGGTTTCTCTGACGATTGCAGCTTATACCGACTTGCCTTGTGATTCACGTGTAACTTATGCCAACTTCACTGGTAAAAAGACTTGCAAAACCTTGAAGACGTTTGAAAGACTTAGCCACCTCTGCCGGTAAGCCTGACGAAGATACCCAATAAAGCCTACGCTGTTGTGAAACAAAATCTGCTTCGTGGCAATATAAACCGTAGGTATATCGGAAGAAAGTTTCAGTAGTAGCCTTCGAACACGCTCCCGGTGAATTCGGAAAAAAGATTTCTGCAAGCGAAGCGCATTTTGGTTATCGAAAAATGTTGTTCTGTATGTTATTGCATTGTCTCTGAGCTGTGTCTCTATAAATGTTAGCATTTTCATGAATTATTGAGAGCTAACCGTAAACAGGCTAAACCGGAGATTTATTCAAGCTAACCTAAGTTATATTCAGGTTAACTGGAGTTCAAACTCACTCCGAATAACGCTCCAGTTAGTGTGTTTACAGTTAGCACTCGACAATGAGAATTCTGCACTCCTCAGTCTGCGCGCATTTCATCCCTGGTCTGCAGCATGCATTTTATCCTCAGTCCGCAGTCTGCGTTTTACATTGACTCAAAACAGCGTCTAGTGGGGCTTCTTGCTTGCTCCGCGCTCCGTTTTTTCTTTTGTTCGTTCAGCTTTCACTACAGTAGCAGCAATGGACGTGCAGGTGAATATCATAATAACATTATGCCTTTTGCGACATATCTGGACTGCTGACATGCTGTTATTACGCTTTTCTTTCGAAAATCAAAGCGCTAGGTACAAGTGTACCCGCACATAAGATATTTAACAAGCCTTTCAATATTCCGTCACTACTTTACGATTCTCTCCCAACAGTTTCTAGTTTACACAAGTATAACACCAGATACGCCTCCCAGGATAATTTTCATCGACCAAAAGTACGGACCAAATTTACCTTTGTATATGTAGCCTCTAAATTATGGGAAACGGTACCGACAAACTTGAAACGACTCTCTACTAGTTGCTTTAAAAAGAGGTATAAAAATCATCTCCGCAATTGTCAGTCATAGTTTTGAACTTCCAATTATAATTCATTTTGTCGTCGTATCTAATATCGTTTTTTGACTTTTCTGAAAGTAATCTTTAATGTGACATTTTCTTTCTGTTCTCATTTCTTGCTTTGTGAATTAGTTTAGTCTTAAATATTATTTGTTTCCTTCGTTCGTTCCTTTCTTTATTTGTAAATAAGCAGCAGCCAACTCGAAAGCTTTGCTACTTCAGTTTGGCCGTTGCACACTGACTCAAATTGAATATATATAATCTTTATCATTAGGTTTTCTATAGTTCCTTTTTTGTCTTACCTTTCCTTTGTACCTGAATAGTGTGAATAAAAGATTGTTTTGTTCAGTGTTGGAGGCACGCTGGGGTCAGGGCGAGAAATGGGCTCCCTGGAGCTGAATAGTGCAATGAAAGAATGCACGCATAATTAACTGTAAAATAGGTTAAAAGCGGTGGATCGACCCGACCAGCAAATCTTGACGGGAAGAATCACGAAAATAGGGCATAACAAAATACGTTAACTCGATTCAATGACGAAGCCTTGCAAGTTTAGGCGCATTCAAGCGGGTCTGTTGTTATTGATTGTAATTATTTGTTGGAGTATTATTGAGTTTGACTCTGATGGAAAAAGTTTAAGGATAAGATTTTACCCCAGTCTAAGGTGAGTCTGGTTTAAACTTACGTGTATGTGCATTTATAAGGTAACTTGTTAACGGTTTCCAGCTTGGCTGCCCATAGATCAAGAGCAACGAAACGTTCTGTTAAAACGAAAGTCAACGAAACGTTCTGTTAAATTTAATACCCCGCGCTCAACTGATTTTTCACCTCGAACTGTCGTGATATGAGAAATATAACGCCACTTTTCATTCGTATTGATAAAATTGTCGTTTTGGGTAGCGGAAAAAGGCTTGCTATGATTTTCGCGAGGCGACAACAACAGAAGACTCAAGTTCCCAAGAATTACGCAACTGAGATAAACGTTTTCTGTCAGAGCGCAGCCTAAAATAAACTTACCGAGCTTCATAAAGTATTCTAGCGAAAACCGTTTGTGTATTACGGGTTGCGCTAAGCGTTTTGGAATTTTTCATATTGCTATTAGTCATACTACTGGAAATGGTATCAAAAGACTGCCCAATAATTATTGTAACTGACAGCTCGCAAAGTCACCAACAATAGCTCTATTCAGAACTACCCTCAACCAGACGATATATCACACTAACAAACTAAATATAGCTATTAAAGCCATGCTTTCAAACAAAATACAGTGGAAGCTCTCGTAAGCGGACACCCCTAGGACGCGAAAACGCTGTGCATAACTGGAGCAGGCCGCTTACGAAAATAGTGCTCGAAAGCGGCCACAAGAGTTGTAAGAAAAAGGTGACCGCCTAAACATTGGGAATGCAAAAATACCACCAAATTATTATTTTTTGTTTTATTGCCTTGCAATTATGCAATGCTACGATAATGGCGATAACTGTATGTATAAAGTACTGCATACTGCAGTTCTAGGACTGGCCCTCGGTGATTAAAGAAAAGACCATAATTGCAGCCAGTACTGATTAACATTAGCATTAACAGTCCGGTTTACTGCAACAAAAGGCAGTGATACAGTTAATGCTTACAAATGTTTTACGATTATCTTCAAAAGACAGGCCCAATTTCTTAGCTTTCGTGGGTGTCCGCTCATGGGAGGTTAAAAACAATTAAAGGAAAAGTCTCAATCGTAAGCCCTCAAAGTGTTCGATGAGTAAATACAGAGTTCAAGCGAAATTTTGAGAGGGCGGTCGATAGCAAAGCTTTCGGCACATAAGCTTGCGTTTTTGGCGTGAAAACTTCTCGTCAGGGAGCCATTTTGGTCACTGTATTGTCTGTGTCCTTTGTGATTGGCTAGAGCGATTATTACTGTGGTTTTGGCTTTTTAATTACGACACTGAATTGAAAACTGCTCAAGTTGAAATAATTAACAATCACCGAAGCGCAGGTGAATAGTGGTGGATATTTACCGAGCCGCGAAGCGGGTAAATATCCATCACTTTCACCGACACTGAGGTGAATAATTGTTTTAGTATATACCACACAAGCTGAATAATTAGCGGACCAAAACTTTATTTTATGTGTGACAAGCGGTCGGAACTTTTAAAATCTCTAGCGCCGGCTGCTCGGAGGTGAATAGTACTTGCTAATCACCTCGGAGTTAACCAATCAGAGCGCGCGAAAAGCACTATTCACTTGTGTGGTATATACTAAAAGACAATTATGTTCACTGATCAATGGTGTGCAGTAATAATGTTCTCAAATTCTGCACACGTAAATTGATAACGATGCTTTCCATTCATAGATCTACTTCAAAGCTAGTTTCGGAGTTGCAGAAGAAAATCAACGAAACTGAGCAATTGTCTGCATTTCCTGCCACCAGCTGCCAACCCATACACCACGTTTATTTTCTCAGAACTCATAAGACAGGTTCTAGTACAGTTGGGACTATTCTCCTCAGCTATGGAGTCAACAGAAATCGCAAGATTGTTTTGGATCCTGATCTGGCAGATATGCACTGGCCAGCACCTCTCGAATTAAATCAAGTCTCAAGTCTGGTGAAAAGTGACGAAGCAAAGATTTTCGCCTCTCATATAAGATTTAATAAAAGACCGGTGAACTCAATTTTCCTTAAACCAGAGGCAAAGTACATCACTATCCTTCGGCACCCTGTTAGCCAGTTTAAATCTGCCTGGTTGTACTACAAAATCTCGAAATTGACACACATTCCAGAGAATACTATCAACACATTCCTGAAGTCACCCGATGCCTTACAAGAAATCCAAAAAAGATTAAATAAGACCAAGTTTCCCGAAAGATTCTTTCATTTTTCAAACTCAAATTTATATGATCTGGGTCTGGAACAAGAAAATATGCAAAACATGAAATTGGTTAAGAGTTACATCGACAAAATAGAAAGAGAGTTCGATTTGGTAATGATAACAGAATACTTTGATGAATCACTGATATTACTTAAACGATTGCTGTGCTGGGAATTCCAAGATATTGTGTACCTCAAGTTGAGATCTAAGAAAAAGAAGATCAACTTTGAAAAAGAAGTCGAGAACAATATTCTAACTTGGAATCGGGCAGATGCCATTCTGTATGATCATTTCAACAAAACATTTTGGAGGAAAGTTCGCGAGGCGGGCTCCATTTTTGAAGAAGAATTGATAACGTTTAGAAGAATAAATCAAGAATATCAAGAATCATGTAAGTCTACTGGAGACCAAAAGTGCAATTTATCCAAGAAGAATCCATGTGATATACTTGAAGAGTTGTGGAAGAAACGTGGACACAAATTTACCGGCCCTTACTGTGGACCAAGGGCGGGAGAAATCGCAAAATGGCGCCGCCGATTGAATTTGACCTCTGAAATTTAGCCAAGCTGCCTTCTTCAATTTATTCCATAGAGAAAGTAAAGAGGGAAATGGGAAGAAATCGCTTAGATGACTACGCATCTAGATTGCGTCTTCAACATAGCATGTTGAGTGGCTGTCTTTTCAGTCTCTCAAGATTCCAGTTGCGTGTCTTTTTTTGTTTTCATCTGCGAAACATTACACTGGAATGAATCTTCAGTCTGTAGTATCCCCAAAACGAAATCGTCTTGTCCAATTTCTCTCGAGAACGATCATAGGAAATTCAGTTATAGAGATCGGTATAGGGAAGTTGTATATTGACAATCAGGTCTTTGGCAAGTCAAACAAGTTTAACTAGTTTTGAAGTGGAAAACGGCTTTAAAATCATATATATTGAGAGCAACCTCGTTCCCATGGTCTGTTATCATCCCACTCTCCCGGAACAAGACTCCTCTCCTCTCTCGCTCAGGGAAGGCGGAAATGATGAGAGACCCTGGGAAGGAGGTTGTATTGAGAGAATAATATTATAACGAAAGGCTATTTAGAGGCTGCAGACAAGGACTGTATCAAAATACTTAAGCTTGTACAAAAATCTTGTTTGAATTTGTTTTTTTTCAGGAATCCTTTTTTGTGTGGGAAAGTTCTGATAAAAAGCAGAAAGACGGACTTCTGGTTTTATTGCGCATTCCCAGCTGACAAACACATGGCTTAGTATTGAAAAAAAAAAAAAAAAAAAAAAAGAAAGTGGCTTCTTCGTATAAAAAAATACCCATATCAAGGTTAGAGTGCAAAATCCATACTCTATTTATGACCAAAATGGCTAAAATAAGCTAAAATCGATACCCTATCTATGACCAAAACGACTGAAAAACCATACCCTTTGGGGTCGCACATACCTATATAGCCCATATAAGGGAGTACCCCCCGTCCCCTCCCGGGGCATTTCCTCACAGGCGATATGTTTATCGCGCCTGATCCTAAGACTTAGCGATTTTAAAGCTTCCATAGCAGTGTCACCACTAGATGTCTTTATTACTATTCTTCCTACTCGCTTCAATGAACACGTTAAAGCTATTGTTTTTAAGGCTGGTAGGCGGGTCGGTATGTTAGGCCGTGCACGCCACTATATCACTTTACGTAGTGTTAATGCCATTTATATTTCAATGATTAGACCGATATTAGAGTATTGTCTTGGAGCCTGGGCGTGTTGCGGGGAAGTAAACAGCGGAACTATAGAAGCTCTGCAGAAGCGAGTGAGGTGCTCATCAAAGGTACCACCCAAATATCTAAACTCAGTAACGCGCTTTATGGCAGACCCACTGATAGTGACCGAGAACTGATTTATCTTAGCAAGTTTCGGCGGAGTTCCAAACAGCATCGCCTCAGTCTTAGTTATGTTGAGAAATGAACTATTTCAATGAAGCCAACATTCAATGGCTTGCAGCTCCTTCACTAAGGTAGCCTGGATAACAGATAGTTCAGGAGCTGAGAAAAATACTACGGTATCTGATCGTCAGCATACATGAGAATACTGCACTCCATCGCCGCACTGGGATGATCGTTCAAATGGAGGATAAATAACAGCCGCCCTAAAATTGACCCCTGTGGGACTCCAACAGATGCAGGTTCATCAGCACTAGACACACCCTGAAATTCTACAATTTGGGTGTGATTCTATAGATAATTTCTAAACCACTCATGTTCACCATCCATCACTCCTAAACCCCGCAGTTTGTTTAGCATTACTTCATGGTTGACGGTATCAAATGCTTTCAGGCGCAAGTCAATAAAAACCGCACCAGTCAACCAACCCTGGTCCATGTTCCTTCGGATTGTATCCGCGAAACAAGGATCGACATCCTTATAATTATTTAGGATAAAAAGTAGCGATACTAAACCATGACGTTTCGGCCACGACATGTCACCATTATCAAATGTAAATTATTGTAAGTTTAGTAACGTTATACAAAGAACAAAAGTGTGAAACTACATAAGAATAAAGTGAGATAGGGGAAAACACTTTCCTTTCTTTATATGACGATACTGCACTTAATAATTTACATTTGACTCAAGGTGACATGTCGTCGCCGAAACTTTATGTTTTAATTTCGCTACTTTTTATCCTGAATTGGTTTTCCAAATCTTTCGTTATCATAAATATAACTCTTTAAGAACTGTAAGTTAACTCTTCAGTTACTATTTGTACCTTCATAACCCAAATGGACCGGAAAATAATAATTTGTAAAAAAGCTGTTAAGACATGCATAACTCGATAATTATAATTACTTGTTAAAAGCGTCGTAATAATGGCGGTTTTTAGTGATACTCATCCAGCGAAACACGTTTTAGATGCAGGTCAATTATTTGCATCCTCTCACGTTTGGAATGACCGTCCCTCTTTTCGTAGAAAAATTTTAAAGAGTCAAAGGTCAATTTAAAAAAAACAATTCGACTTTTGATCATTTACATCCTCTGAAAACGAAATCAAGGGAGATCATTGCAAACGCAGCAAGGTACTGAAGGTAGATAGCTTAATTAAAGATTGATTCATGCTTAGCGTGCGTATATCGAGTTATGGATGCAAGCGGGAAGTTTGGAGAGCACGAAAGAAGCGTAAGAGTTGCTCGAGGCGATAGCCGAGAGCAACTCTAGCTTCTTGAGTGCTCTCCAAACTTCCCAAGTGCATCCATAACTCGATATACGCACAGCTAAAAGCATGAACCAATTCTTTTATACCATGGCGACAACAACTTGGGCGCTAAAACATGTTTTATTTGTGATTGACTACGATTAGTTTTCACAATGCGCGGTGCAGGAAAACAAAGGTCATTAGGATTAGATTAGATCCTAACACGCCACAATCAGTTGAGCAACAGTTGAACGAAAACGAATAACCTGGTTTGTAAAATTGTCAATGAAAAATTCGCTTCTTCGAATTAATAATTATTATGAAAATGTAGGCAAGCAAAGTCAAAAATACTCGATGAAAATTTAGACAAACAAAGTCAAAATACTCACGTTTAAGTAAACATCTTAGCTTGACAAAAGTCAAAGGCCCGAAGTAGAGTTTGGATTGTTGAGAATAGTCTTCACATTGCCGAAACTTAAACAAAAGGAAACTAAACTCGACGGAAACTTTGCAGCTAAACTGAAACTGCACACGTCATTTTATTGAGCACGGCCGTGCGTACATAAAGATTTTTACCATGATGGCTCAATAGGAATTAGACAGGACCAACGCGCGCGCTATGTTATAAATATGCATCGAGAACGCTCATTTTTTGACCGATACAATTGAAATTCGCCACCAATTCGCAATCATTATTATTTACTAAATTTTAACAAAATGATCTCGTAACATGTCACGTGTTCAAAACAATATGTCAGGGCAAGGCAGGACGTCGACTTTTATAATCAGGGAAAATTTCAGCTAGATGAAACAAATACAACAAGAGATATAGCTGCTCAACCATAATTCTACTTTGCCTCCAGGCCTTAAACTGCTTGAGCTGTAAACAAAGATTCTCTTATAGTACATTTTACAAGTTAAAGTAATGAAAATAGTTTATAACGGAAAACAGGAACGATAAAAGAAGCGTCAAAAATAACAATATACACAGCAGAAAACTGTCACTCACCGTCGTACACTGCGACCAACGATGCAAGAGAGAGAGCATAAGATCAGACTGCGCATCTTAATTCTGCCATTCGCGCATAATCACAGTTCCTTGCGTCTTTGATCTTACCGCTACCACAATTCGTTGCGTTTCGCAAAAACGTGTTCAAGGCCCCTACAATGTGACCTATTCCCGATTAGAGAGCTGCCTCGTTCGTTCGCTTCAGGTTCACTCACTGCGGCATCAGTTAAGCCGTAAAGAATTAAAATTCATATGTGAGCGGTAACCAAAGTAGCAAGAGCTTTCTGGTTGGACATCGTCGTTCCTTGAAGTTGAGTAGCTAGGGCGCTGAAAGAATGCTAGCATAATTAAATTGTGTTGATAACCTTGAAAAATATTATTTTGATTAAAAAGGAGTACAACGGAGGAGAAAGGGTGAACACGACGCAGAATCTAAAAGCAGAATTGACTCCCGCCAGCGCCTTAAACGGACGATTCACGAAAATAGACAAAAAAAAAGAAAAAAAAAGGATTCCATGATGAAGTTTCAAATTCTGAGACTGTTCAACTTCAAACGCCGACCTATTCAAGCAGGTCTGCTGTTACTGATTTTAACAATTGTGTTTATCTATGGGGAGAACTTAGCAGCAAGATTTTATCCCGATATAAGGTGAGTCAGGTTTCAGCACATAAGGGGTCTTGTTAACGGTTTCCAGCACAAAACAGCTCCTAGGGTATATGATGAATCCCTGACTACTTCAACTGACTACTTCAGACATGTACACTATATGATATTTTCATATTTTATTACACACATTTCTCAGTATTCTTGAAGTAAGCATTGTGTTAAGCGCTTTGGAATAGTTTTATATCAAGCCTTGTCCACGCAAACGGGAAACGTTTGGCGATCAAACATTGCTGGGTGACCAAATTAAACATTTTGCCATTTGAACACCTTGTTTGATCGCGTGTTCGGTAAAATTTGAACGTCGAGAACCATTTGATCAAATATTCAGAATAGAGGCGAAGCTAAGCGTTTACCTCTACTCGTATTTTCCAAAATCTCTTTTGTATTGTTATTTTGCACAAGCAAACTTCTTTGCGACGTCTAAAGTGTTCAATGGGTCTTTAATAGAGTTATGGCAATGCAGGAAGAAGCAGCTGGTTCGAGACGATCCTGATTGTAGCTTTCAGTAAACTGCTAAAGTTGTGTGCGTAACTCTAATGTTTATTCATGTCTTTCATCTTTAATTTCTCTGCAGTTCCAATTTAAAAAAAATTTCATATAATCCCTTGTTTAGTCTTAAGTGTTAACTAGTGGGACAATCTCAGATAGTGCAGTGTTCAATTTACGGCTCTGATACAGTAGTCACAGAGGTCCTCGCCCCTGCCGTTCTCTCCCTTGGTAGTCAACTAGGCCTTTTCCCCTTTGCAGAATATGAGCGGACAAAAAGGTGATAAGGCATAATCTTAGCAGTGTGTATGTTTCATGTTTGTATTTTCTTTCAAGGCCCAAAAATAACTTACAATTACCGTTTATCAAGACGGTTGAATTTTATCGTAGAGTTTTACTTTGAGTTTCGTTCATTTTAAATTCAATAATACGTAGAAGTAGAAAATGTGATAATTTTGCTCCTCACGCCAACGTTTGTCGTTTGATACTTTTGTTTTCTTCGCCAAGGTATGCAACCTGACACCCTCGTTACCTCCAAAATGTAAAAATAGTTGTGTATTTTTTTTACTCGCTGCTGGACATCAATGGAATAAAAATAAACCATCGGTGTTGTTTTATTCAAAACGCAAATTTTCATTTCGCGATAAACGAGAAGTAATCGATTAGTCACGTCGAGTCACGGAATAGTGCGTTCTTATTCACGTCAAACTAATAGACAATGCTATCGATTCATACAGCAGAGGATCGTTTCAACGAGAAGTATTGAAGGTAGAGATCGTTACTTGGCCGAAATTATATCCTACATCGGTGAGTGAGGCCGCAAAGAGTCATGAAATTAATTGGCGGTTTCACTAAGTGCTGTGGAGTCCGCGGTAATGATTGCGAAGTTCCCTCTGTCACAAATTTACTAGTGTTGGCGTCAATACTGTATCAGATAACACTACCTCAAAAGGCTATGGCTGGTTTCCATAGCAACCATTTTGAGTAAAACTTTCAAATTCAATTTCTCTTCTCGAGTGCAATAGCACACAATTGGTCTTTCTTCACCATATTTGAACAAACTTTTTTGTCCATTTTAGGGTACCATACATGTACCACCTTAAGGTCATTCCACTGAAATAGAACCTGCACTGAGATTTTTGTGAACATTTGCCTATTGATTGTTTATATTGTAGGAAATTAAATTTTGAAGTAAAAATGAGGGGTCCCCACGTTCGTTTAGGAGCCTTATAATAGCACCATGATTGTAGTCACGACTGCTTGCTAAATTCACGTTTCCGACGATTGTTTTTTGTTCTACGTATATACACTGAGAATTGGTCCATATTTATATTACACAGAGAAATTTATTACTCAGTTCAAAACAACAGAAAAAATGATAGGTCACCATACTCGTTTGCGAGAAAATGCCGATTTACCTCTATGGCGAGGTTCAGCGATAAAAAAAATTAAACTTGCCGCCGAAAAGTTTCTTTGGTCGGCCATTTTGTTTGTTGTGCTTAGCCGCCGCTCAAAAGATAGCCCACGCAGCCCACTTACTGTCCCGGTTAGCGTAATCGTTAGGTGAGTTTCATGTAGAGGCGGGCTATGTGTCAACCCTTCTAGCCGGGTAGCCCAGTTAGCCGGGGCACCCTCCCTCCATGTAAACAGGCCTTAAGACACGTTGATTGCAAGCTTACGAGCATTCAAGCGGGTCTGTTGTTATTGACTGTTACGCTCTTAATGACTGGTCCCAAGGGAAACAATGACTTTTGTTATTCCCCGAGACCCTCAATGTTCCCCGAGGCGAAGCCAAGGGGAACATTGAGGTTGAGGGGAAACAAAACTCACTGTTTCCCACGGCACCAGTCATTAAGTGTTTTGTTATCCCTGTCAACTCAAAAATAGAAAAAAACTGCGAAGAAATCGTTAATTTGCTTGATGCCGGCTGGCTCACAAATTTGCCGCGGTTTCAAGGAGCACGACCTGATCACGTGCGAGTCGAAAGTTCAAGTTGTTGTTTCCCTAGGGAGTTAGTGAGGTTTGTTCACCCCAGGGAGTTAGGGAGTTTTGACCCACGACACGTGACTCGTTCGTGACTCGTTCTCCTCTTATTGTTTGTTCGAGTATTATTGTGTTTTAGCCTAGATGTATAAATGCAGATTTAAGGTTTAATACTTGTTAACGGTTTCCAGCTTAGGCGCTCTTTAGATCAGGAGCACCCAACGAAACGTTCTGTTAAAGTAAATTATCTTTTTGGAAGGTCTTGAATCCCTCGCGTTTAATTTACTTCCCTCCGAACTCGAAAGTAATTTTCCACCTCGAACTTTTGTGATATGAGAAACATAATACCAGTTTCCATTCGAATTGATAAAAATGTCATTTTGGGTATTTTCTTTCATTGTCTGTATCCTTTGTGATTGGCTAAAGGGATTAACAATTAGTTTTGGCTTTCTTCGACATTCAATTGAAAACCGCTCAAGCTGAAATAAAAGATAATTATGTGCACAGGCTACGAGTAGTCCTTCTTTCGCTTATTCCGTTGTGCGTGGCGTGAAAGAAAACCGCGAGAAAAAAATGGCCGCTTCAAATCCTGGGGGCGAGACGCTCGCGTGCTTCTCGACCCCAGGAGTTCGCGAGGCCATTTTTTATCCCAGTTTTCTTTCGTTTCACGCACGACGGACTGTGAAGAGGGACTACTCTTAGTATAACTGATCAATAGTGTGCAGTAATTAGGTTTTCAAATTCTGCACACGTAAATTGATAACGACGCTTTCGCAATTACATTCACAGATTTACTTCAAAGCTAGTTGCGGAGTTGCCGAAGAAAATCAACGAAACAGAGGAACTGCCTGCATTTCCTACCACCAGCTGCCAACCCATACACCACATTTATTTTCTCAGAACCCATAAGACAGGTTCTAGTACCACTGGCTCTATTTTCCTTAGATATGGAGTCAACAGAAATTGCAAGATTGTTTTGGATCCTGACCTAGCAGATATGGACTGGCCAGCGCCTCTCGAATTAAATCAAGTCTCAAGTCGGGTGAAAAGTGACGAAGCAAAGATTTTCGCCTCTCACATAAGATTTAATAAAGGAACGGTGAACTCAATTTTTCCCAAACCAGAAGCAAAGTACATCACTATCCTTCGGCACCCTGTTAGTCAGTTTAAATCTGCTTGGTTGTACTACAGCATCTCGAAATTGATTCACATTCCAGAGAATACTATCAACACATTCCTGAAGTCACCCGATGCCTTACAAGAAATCCAAAAAAGATTAAATAAGACCAAGTTTCCCGAAAGATTCTTTCATTTTTCAAACTCAAATTTATATGATCTGGGTCTGGAACAAGAAAATATGCAAAACATGAAATTGGTTAAGAGTTACATCGACAAAATGGAAAGAGAGTTCGATTTGGTAATGATAACAGAATACTTCGATGAATCACTGATATTACTTAAACGATTGCTGTGCTGGGAATTCCAAGATATTGTGTACCTCAAGTTGAGATCTAAGAAAAAGGAGATAAACTTTGAAAAAGAAGCTGAGGAAAACATTCTAACTTGGAATCGCGCAGATGCCATTCTGTATGATCATTTCAACAAAACACTTTGGAGGAAAGTTCGCGAGGCGGGCTCCACTTTTGAAGAAGAATTGATAACGTTTAGAAGAATAAATCAAGAATATCAAGAATCATGTGAATCTATTGAAGACCAAAAGTGTCAGTTATCCAAGAGGAATCCATGTTATATACTTGAAAAGTTGTGGAAGAAACGTGGACACAAATTTACCGGCCGTTACTGTGGACCAAGGGCGGGAGAAATTGCAAAATGGCGCCGCCGATTGAATTCGACCTCTGAAATTTAGCCAAGCTGCTTTCTTCAATCTATCACATAGAGCAAGTAAAGAGGGAAATGGGAAGAAATCTTTTAGACGAATACGCATCTATATTACGTCTACAACATTGCACGTTGAGTGGCTGTCTTTTCAGTCTCTCAAGATTCCAGTTTCGTCTCTTTTTTTGTTCTCATCTGCGAAAAATTACACTCTAATGAATCTCCAGTCTGTAATGCCTCCAAAAAGAAATTGTCTTGTCAGTTCCAAGTTTGGAAGTCTAAAACGGCTTTAAAATCATATATAATAAGAGCAGAATATTAAGCACGAGGGCTGTATTAAAATACCTAAATTTGTACAAAGACCTGATTTGAATTTTTTTTTTCGGAAATCCTTTATCGTTGTTATGTAGCAGTAATTTCACTTTTGTGTGGGAAAATTCTGATAAAAAGTCATTCTCGTCCCAAGAGCCTCCCTTTGTTTTGGTCACGTGGTCAGAGACATTTTAAGACGAGTAGCACTGGGGACGAGAATGATAAAAAGTTTAAAAATATCCGACTTCCAGGTGAATTGCGCATGATCAGCTGAAAAACACGTGGCTTAATCGAGTCGGTGGTGTTTTACTTCCGCTTTTCTTTGCTTTTAAAACCAATCAAAATCGAGCTTGTCTCGGAATTCTGGGGAGAGCCGCTCGTTTTGCCAGTTGAAAAACATCAGCGGATCAGAAGCGTTCCATCTCTATGAACCCTTGAGGGAAGCAAAAAAAAAAAAAAAAAAAAAAAAAAAAAAAAAAAAAAAATTCAAGAACACCAGGAGTGCGAGATCGCGAGGTTGTACTAAATATATAAAGTGAAATAGAACTAATCCCCTACACATGGTAACTTAGGTTTCCTTGTCTTGTTTTATTTATGACCGCGATTCGTGTGTGGAGTTCTACATATTAAAGGAGAAGTTCACTCCAAAAGGTTTACTTTTTTTGTCTTCGCCTATAACAAATTAACATTCACCTTTTCCACTCAACGACGTTTCTGGCTCTGAAGTGCCCGTTATCCAGAACAAATTCGTCTCGAAATAAGCAACTTCAGAGGCCTCCATTTTGTAACTTTCTTGGCAGCCAGGCCGTGTTTATGTGACGTCATTCCGTCCCACTCAAAGTTGACGGGGAGGAGGAAAAACCTGCAACGGACTTTGCATCCTTCACAATCTATTTTTTTCCAAAGATTATCCACTTCACTATCATTATTCACTTCGCAATCATTTAGGAGTTTGGAACATGTTTGGCCCAAAATAATATGGCTCAAGAGCAGGCATAACCCAGAGTGGTAGTTAAAAGGCTTGTCAGAAGCCATTTAGGCAAATCTCTCGGACGGAATGACGTCAGGAAAACGCGGCCTGGCTGTTGAGTACTGTTCAAAATGGGGGCAACGATGGTCGAATTTTGGGCTTCTTTGGAGAAAAATTTCATAAGAAAAACCTGCTCTTTAGAGGCTGAAACTCCCGGGACGGGGGTAACTCTACAAATTCTTGTACGGGGGGCGGGGGGGGGGGGGAGGTGGCCCCGCCCCGAGGTCCAACCCCTTACCCTTTTATATACCATTTTGGCAGAAAATGCACCCCTTTTATATACCTTTTATTGAAACAAGGTACCCCTTTCATATAGCTACTTTAGAACACTGCACCCCCCTTTCTGAATCCTTGTAACGTCTATTCAAAATACTTTAATTAAAGGCCCTTTTGAATACCTAAACGACCGATTTCCCTACCCTTTTATATAACTGAAGTCTGAAAAAGGCACCCCTTTCGGGCGGAGCCTCCCCGTATAGGCCATTATAGGGAGTAGCCCCCTTCCCCCCCCCCCCAGCCCCGGGCTGAAACTTTGGTAAGTGCAAGGTTTTTATTAGCGTGGACAATAAATATACGTTCTCCTTTAAAGAAAATGTATGCATAACTAGCGGAGAACAAGGAATATTAAATTAAGTATCGAGTCTCAGTGAGGAAGTTAGTCATTAAATTTTACAACATTTGTTATCATTCAATGTTGATTGAAATTACTGAAAACAAGGTTCTCTTTTCTTACAGCAAAGAACAGCTATGCCTTTCTTTTAAATTTAATTCTCGACTGTGTGAAGCGTGTGTTTCAAATTTTCAAATTTAAGTCTGAGAATCAAACCCTACAATGCTACCATTCAAATGAAAGCCATTGAGCAGTACTTTCATGTGGTACTGTTTATTATGCTGAACAAGGTGGTTCTAGCTTTTAAGTCTGTGGACGAAACCCTAGTGTGTGACCATTCCAATGAAAGCTATTGAGCAGTACTTTCATGTGGTACTGTTAATTATGCTGTTCAAGGTGGTTCTAACTTTTAAGTCTGTGGCTAAAACCATTCAATTGAAACCTTGACTATTCAAATGAAAGCTGGTAAGCAGTACTTTCACGTGGTACTGCAGCTGTTTTTTTTTCAAAATTTCCACAAAAGGATCTTTTTTCTGGCAACTAAAAAACTTCGGAACTCTTGGGAGGAAAGAGTTCAGCTGAGGTTTACAAACGTTCCAAGGTTCATTCACTTGTTTCCACTGAAGACCTCTGTGTCAGTTGTTGATTTTGCCTTAGTACTGCCCCAGGACTGGGGTACGGCCTCATTTGAAACAAAGGTCCATTAGCTGTTGTGTCGACTCCTGTTTTAGCTTCACCTTTCTTGAGTAAACCTGTAGTCCATGTACCCCTGTGGAAACAAATACAGGAGTATTAAGTAACTATTATGCAGTTATTGACTGAGCAGGCCCGATTTCTTTCCGCTCGTACGGGAACGCTTGCTATGCAGGCTACGTGTAAAGTCGCTTCCGCTGTCTACGTGAGTAGACTCCGCAACACATGATTGGCTATTTTTTGACCCTCCCAGGATTTCCGAGACTGGGGGTGGTCAAAAAATTAACTTGAAGAGGGATTACCTTGGGCATAAGACCTCTATGGATAGAGGATAGATAGGAGAGATAGGCCTCCCTACCCTTCATCACCCTTGGTAACACCGTTGTCTATTTAACAATTAGATTATAAGGTGATAGTTGATGAGGTCGAAGGCCGAATCAACTCATAGAAATCTCGAGCTCATAATCTAATTGTTTTAGTAAAAATCTACTAGTCGTTCAAACCTTTATCTAAATCCTCTTCACAAACACTTCTCTGAGAAGCGGCCGTTATTTTGTTATCAAGGGCACACTGCTACGCTACTCGCTATCTATCACAGAATAGATAGTGAGTAGCGTAGCCAATCAGAGAACAGCATTCGTGATTGAACGCTGGTAGATTTATACTAGTCTAATAAAGGACATTACGGTCCTGGTCTATTGACAAATACCTTGGAGCATCAGAATACGAGGAGGGATCCATTGGGTCGACTTCTTCTGATTTTCTACGCTTTTCAGCTTTTATGTCTAAATAAAATAAAAAATATATATTTAATAATATATAAAAAAGATATTGTTATGCGCTGACCACAGCTAGTAACTTACTTTGAGAATCAGTTGATTTACATTACGTTCTGATTACATTTATTTGTCGTTTTCTTGTGATTACGGTCGAACGTTAACTAACGGTCACCTCTCTTCAACGGACACTTTTTTGTCCCAGTGGAGGGTCCATACAGTCACTCTTATCTAAACCTCTCTACAATGGGCATCTCTCCACAACAGCAACGGCACTAAAGTGTGTTCCAGCTGTCAAAGTAACCTCTCGACAACGGCAAGTTAACCAACGACTGTTGAACAGCGCATACAAAACACTATTTTTTAATTTAAAAGGTCACTAAACTTGATCCATACCGCGCGTTGTTGGTCTCTGTTTTTGTTTGGTTTCTGTTTTGTTGATATATTTTGATGGTGTTACGTCTTTATAGGCTACAATAAGCATTTTTTTTTTAACGATAAAAATGTTGCACCCTCCGAAAAAAAAAAAAAAAACAGGTGTCACATCACACCTACCCATAACTCCCCCATAACGGCCACCTCTCCACAACGACCACTTTCTTCTTTCCCAAGGTGGCCGTTATGGAGAGGTCTGACTGTATTTGACAGACTAACAACTTTATTCGCTGAAGATGACCACTGCCAGTTAATGAATAATTTGTCAAGCATTGCAACCAAGTCAAGAGAAAGAAAAAAAAAATTGTAAATGCAATGCAATGTTATGTTTTAACTAAACCACAATAAAATTCTTCCTTTCTCTTAACGGCAAAACTAGCCAAAAAGCAACAAAAACAGCACTAGCCGTATGTTCGATGCTAACAACATTTCTGCAAGAAGTTATGTACATCACATCAGGCTTTGTTGCCTACAGACTGGCTCCAAAATTACTTTAAACTATCCAGCTACCAAATTCATCCGAAAACAGAAATGTCATATGCTATAATCTAAGAATATTTACAAAAATATTTTCAGTCTAAAAGCTACTAAAAATTAAGAATATTTAGCCTCCGCCGGAAAAACAATGTTCTTATATAAAAAAGGAGCGTATTCCCTGACTGATGTTTCAATGCTCACCTTTCTCTTGTTTTCTTTTGACCGCAGCCTCTTGGCGCTTTTGGGATCCCTAAAACATAAACAACAGCAACAACAGGAAGAAACAAAAAAATTATACCGATGGGCAACAAAAAGAGTGGAGACACTTTTAGAAAATGACACGTAGGGAATTAAACATATCTAACACAGTGTGAATTTCTGAAAATTTCCACTGACGAAATTAAACACTGAGCATTATCCAGGATGAAGTTTTCTAGAAAAGGGGATGACCTCAAAACGTACATGCATACCGTCTCAAATGTTTCAAAAATTTTTACTGGAAATTAACGTTACAGCATTTCTATGGAATTTTTGGTTGAAACTTCCTTAGAACATTTCTATACCATTTGACCCTGTTTCAAAGGGTGTGTTCCTTTAGGGTGATGTGGATCAGGATCAGTGATCCAACATCATTTGGATCATGGTAAATCAAAGGAACCGATGAATCTGTGACCAGAGTGGCAGGATCTTGAATGGCTGATCCTGATCCAGATCACCCCAGAGAAACACACACCCAAAAGTTCTGGACAGCATTGCTGACCGCATGCAAAGTGCCATTTGTGTATTACCTTCATGAGACTGGGATGTTTGCCGATACTCAACACCTGTTCTTTATCTTGTTCCGTGTCCACCCCGGGTGGGGCAAGGATTTCTCTGTTAGGTTGAATGTCTGTTTGAGCTTCTACAAAATGGTAGAGATAAGTTGAAGTCTGCATCAGGCTAGG
Organism: Orbicella franksi; assembly: GCF_964199315.1. Taxonomy (NCBI): domain Eukaryota; kingdom Metazoa; phylum Cnidaria; class Anthozoa; order Scleractinia; family Merulinidae; genus Orbicella; species Orbicella franksi. The sequence continues at coordinate 4,088,286 of NC_138155.1, forward strand.
TTCTCCAGACCACCAGAACTTATCTCACAGTTTCATATGCACTCCCCCCTCCCCCCCCCTCCCCCCCCCCCCTCCCACAATCCCCAACTTGAATGGGATGTGGGTTCATTGCAGGGTTACCCACAGGATTAAATTCCCCGGTACACAATTAGGTCAACTATGGCAGGTGAGAAAAGCAATGTGAGAGTGAAGTGTGTTGCTGAGAACACAACACAATGACACTGTCCAAGATTCCAACCAAGCAGGATCTAATAATCACACCACTTTGTCTCTCTCACACACACAAAAAACATTTACTATAAGACAGTTCTTACATCATTCTAATACTCGCTTTACATTCAAAAGAAAACTGTTTCCCAGTAAATTAAGAAGCAGCTCACAATAATATTATGATCATAAAACTATTTCATGTTATCAATAATATTTATTAATTACCTTTTTGCTTTTCGAGTAAAGATGACGGGAGAGTTATTTCAGCTGCTGGATCTATTTATGAAAAAGATGTAGGATTGTTAATGGCTATTTAATGCTCATTTGAAGTCCTGAACCATTTGCTTCATTTCCAAAGAAGAAGTTCTTAGGAGTATTAATTATTATTATAAACTGCATCATTGGATAATACAATTCAAGAGTTTTCATTAGCTCAGCCATCATGGGTTATGAGCCATTTTACCATGCTCTACAAGTATGGTAAACGTACGCTTTTTTGGGGGGGTATTTTTATTTTTATTCTAGTTTGAATATGAGATTATTATAGCCAACTTGGCACAATGCGCCTCGTTGGCTATCTATTGTCTCATATTCAATGTGCGTTTGTGGAATAATTGTTCATTAGATGGGAGAATATGAGGAAAGGATTAACTTACTCATGAAACTTGCCACCACGGTCGATTATTTTCCACTTACCTAATGGATGGTGCCAAGAAACTTGGTTGGTTAGAGTGTTCCAGTAATAACTGGCTCCACTAGAAACAAAAAGGAAAAGCACAATAAAGCACAGAATGAAAAGTGTTTAATATGCTTCTAATTATCACATACATGTAATGACAGCATAACAATTTATTGAACATCTGAACTTCCAATCAATTACAAACACAACCAACTGCAAACACCTGGGACTATACTGTGGGATACATGTACATGGCTACATAAGGTTTTAAAATGTATAAATTAAATTAGGTTGACTTCGCCTTAAAAACCATTGATTATTGATACAAACTCACAAATTCCACGACATATGACATAAGACATTTACAGATTGCAGACTGTAGACTACATTTAGGCCTAAATAGCACTCCAGTTAGCCTGAATAGTGCTCAGGTTTAATAGCCTATCTATGGTCAGCTATTGATGGAAATGGGAATACAGTAGATGTATGTCACCCTGCAGTTTGCAGTCTGTAAATGTCATACACCACAAATTCCACAAGTAATGGTCACACAGTAAAAAGCAAAGTTTGGATTTGAGCCTAATTGGTCCATCAAGCTGTTATTATTTTAGTCCTGGTTAGTGAGTAGATGCATTTCAACCACTCCCCACCCCGCCACCTTTCTTGCCTGATGGATAGCCATTTACACAGCAGCTGAGAGGAGAAAGACATGAAGAGAATGAGAACTTAACCCTGCTTTGATGTCCAGAACCCAGTATCCTCTATATCTGCCTTACCTGCTGGGGTCTGGTACTAGATACCATCCTACAGGTAATGGAACAGTGCTGAAGTCCTGTAACAAAATATCAAAATTATCCAGTAATTATGTACAGTCTAATATAACACAAACAACTGCCAAGCCTGAGGTACAAACGTACAATAAACCCTCTCTTCACTTTACCAATTTGAATCCCTATAGAGTAACAAATCCACAAAGTTAAGCCTATTCAAACTGGCTGGAGCGGGGAAGGCAGAAAGTTTCTACCCTGACTGAAATGTTTTCAAATTTTGCAATATTTAGGAAAGGAAGCAAACCTTTATAATTCCATGGCAACTGTATCTTAACAGGCATGTTTCTTTCCAATTTGAAATTTCCCCATTATTATTAATACACTCGCTTTCAGTGTTACGTGCATAGGCGACATCTTTCGACATGCCATCTTTCGACATGCTATGTAACCTGGCCTATGTCCAAAATGTAAGCGCACCAGACTTGTTTGCTGTCGAACTTGCCTTTTAGTTATGAAACATGGATTTATTTGACATCAGAATAAGGCTGGGAGTATCAAGAAATTATTCTCGACTGTGAGAGATAAATTGGCAGTTTTAAATGTTTACATCTTTTGAATTTTAAATGTGGTATGCACCAGCATAACACTGAAAGCAGGTGTAAACAAAATTTAGCTTTTATGTAGTCTGCCTGGCAGCAAACCCTCCATGCTGTCTTGAGATATCCTCGAGATCACTTGTAAGCAAAAGTGTTAACCACAGGGGATATGCAAAAGCCTGAATGCAAGAAGGTGGCCCAGGGAAGAGACAAAAAGAATGGGTCTTCTTTCGAGAAACTGAATTCTCTGTTTCTCCAGCTTCTATAGCTAAGTATGTACAATGTTAATTAGTCTGATGATAAATCTTTTGTACTTACATCAGGGCAGGAAAAAAATTTTAAAATCCAGTTGCCCAGGGGGACAGTACATTTCAGTTTTCAGTTGCCCCACTAAAAGATTGCTTGCCCAATAGGTGCACAATGTTCATCATTTACTAGGCACTGTCTATAATCAAGCATAGTTGAATTTAAATTAATCCATGCTTTCAACTCATTGTTTTGCTCATCTTGCAGTCTCAAGTATTGAAATTGTTTTTTTATGGGACAAGACTACAGAGGCGAATTTCACTTGCCCAGTAGACCACCAAACTTCTATTTTCACTTGCCCAAGAGCAAAATTTACTTGCCCCAGGTAATGGGACCTGGGTTTTTTCCTGCCCTGCACATGGAATACACAGTTATTCTTACTAACCTTTGGTGAGGAAGAAGTATTGTTTTGGCCATATCGTTTTCGACAATATTCCACACATGTGTGATATGGGTTTGAAGTATTTGGACAGCCCTTCACTGGTCCATCTACTTTAGGTAGTTCATCTGGTTTCTCTTTGTCTAATGTCAACAAACAAAATGAGAACATGTCAATCTTACATGACAGTCATGGAGGAAAGAGCACCAAAAATTTGCCGCAATGGGCCATTCCATTTTTTATTGGCACCCTCCCCTCTCCTATTGAGATAATATGGAACTTAGGCAACCATGAAGGCAACGGCAATGAGAACATCACCAAACAAAAGATTTACATGTAATAAGCAGAACAATAGCTTTGCACATGCATTATAAATCTTTGTGCATTTCATAGCCATCCTCTGCAAATCAACAACATGAAATGACCATGTTCTGTATATTTTAGAGACTGTGGGCGATGATGGCAAATTGTAGCATTTCGTTTTGGAATTGATTGCTGACATTACATATTTAGTTTGAACAGGTTTTTAAGACAGATTTACCCACTGAACAGGTTCAGTTAGTTATGAAATTTGAGGGTAAAATATAAATCCATTTTTTACTGGGTGTCGTCCTTGGTGTTGCCGTCATCAGTGCTTATTAGTTCCTCAGGAAATCTGAGGCAGAGGGGAAGTCTTTAAGGGCTGTTTCAAAGAGGGCAACTGTGTAGGTGCCTTTGATATTTTGATAAATTCTTAGGGGGGGAGTTTGTTGGTACCTCCATGGGGGGGGGGGGGGTGCAAATATTAAATGGAATGGCCCAATAAGCCATTTTACAGTTGTTTCCTCAGTGACCTGCACTATGAATGCAAGTGATACTGGAGGTGACCTTGCTTCGATGCAAACCTCTCTGCCTTTCTCATTTAAAAGCAAACTAGTTAGCATTAGAACAACTTGATTTACATAACAAAAGCAGTGAGGTCTGTATCAAAACAAAGTCATCTACAGCCTTGTTGCCATTCAGAGGCCAGGTCACTGAGCAGACAACTGTAAAAATGGTCTCTTTGTAGGCTTCTTATAGTTTTTGCAACAAGAAGTGACCAGAGTATTCAGGCTATTCCCTGCTATAGGATGCTGGTCCACTGCAGGCTTGTGTTGCATTGCTTGTACTAACCAATATATCACTGAATGTCACTAGCTGAGGAGAGACGTGACACAAACTATACAAATGCCTAGCTGTGAAACAATTTGAGACTTTCATTGAGTTGTAACTTGTTGAACTTAGTTTTAATACAACTCTCTACTAGAAATCACACAAAATCTAAAGACAACTTGTTCCCTTTTCTTGTGTTTCAAGCCTACTTTTTCCCAAAAAAGCACCTTTGATCCAAATAAGATACATCTGATGTTTATAACTAACGGAGTTTCGCTTTAGCTTTAAACAAAATTCGAAGACCAAAAGGAAAGTTCCATTGACACGATTTCAAAGTTTGCAGTGCTCTCAACCTTGGTCTTACGTCTTATCACCTGATTTTACGCTTAGCTAACACCGCTCTAAGTTCGATTACAGCTTAACATGATGTTTTACCTTTTTGAATTATTCCCCTCTTTGCAAGACGGGCTTGGAGCGCTGGAGGCAGAGGCATTCTTGGTCTGTATTCCTTCAAAACAATCTGCGAAGTCTCCTCTGTTCGAAGAGGTAATTTCAATATGGCGGCATTGAGCCTGCAATATTCTTCATCGTTCTTCCGCTGAATTCGGTTCACGTGCATTTCAAATGGTTTCAAACATGGCGTCCGAACAGAAGAAAAATCTGATCGAAAGTTTGTACGACATTTGTGCCATAAAATTCGGCGATTTTACGTTGAAAAGTGGAATACAGTCTCCAGTTTACGTTGATCTGCGCGTGATTGTATCATATCCTGAAATTCTCAAGCGGATAAGTGATATGTTATGGAATGTTGCCACGGCATCAAAGGCAGATTTTTCGGTCATTTGCGGTGTTCCATACACTGCTTTACCGATCGCTTCTTCCATGTCCGTGACTTACAACGTCCCGATGGTGATGAGAAGAAAGGAAGCCAAATCCTACGGAACGAAACGATTGATAGAGGGAGTGTTTACGCCAGAAAGCAAGTGTTTGGTCATTGAAGATGTTGTCACAAGTGGCTCGAGCGTTTTGGAGACAGTCGAAGCGCTTGCTTCTGTAGCGTTACGCGTTTCAGATGCTGTGGTGTTACTAGATCGCTTTCAAGGCGGAAAAGAGATGCTACAATCGCAGGGAGTGAAGCTTCATAGTCTGTTAACACTCCCTGAAGTTCTAGATGTATTGTTTGCCAAGGGAAAGGTCGATCAAGAAATGGCGGCAAAAGTGCGCTCATTTTTGTCCACAAACAAGTTCCAGCCATCTGTGGCTATAGGCAAGGTACCAGCAACTCCAGGAAGCAAACTTAGCTTCGAAGCTAGAGCTCAAATTGTGACTAACCCAGTCACAAGAAAGTTATTTGAGATCATGCACAAGAAAAAATCAAATCTGGCTGTATCAGTTGATTTTACGACCTGTGGTGATGTTCTGAACCTGGTTGACAAAGTTGGGCCACACGTGTGCATTGTGAAGACCCATGTTGACATCCTTGAGGATTTCACCACAGGATTTGCCGAGTCTCTCCAACAGCTTGCAGAAAAGCACAACTTTGCAATCTTTGAAGATAGAAAATTTGCTGATATTGGCAACACTGTGAAGAATCAGTACAGCAAAGGGTTGTACCATATTGCAGACTGGGCGCACCTAGTCAATGCACATGTGGTCCCGGGGGATGGCGTCATTAAGGGCCTCAAAGAAATTGGTGAACCCCTTGGTAGGGCATGCCTGTTAATTGGTGAAATGAGCTCTGCAGGAACCCTTGCCACTGGAGAATACACTAAAGCAGCAGTGGAAATGGTAAAGACTCACAAAGACTTTGTTATTGGTTTTATTAGCCTATCCTGTTTAGTGGATGATCCTCAGTTCATTCACATGACCCCAGGGGTTCAGCTCAGTGCTGGAGGGGATAATCTTGGTCAACAGTATCTCACACCTAGTGATGTCATTGTCAGCAGAGGCAGTGATGTTATAATTGTTGGCAGAGGAGTCTACCAGGCAGAGGATCCTGTCAAGGCTGCTGTTCAGTATAAAGAAGAAGCATTTGCTGCCTACATGCAAAGAATTGGGAATTAAATAAATCTTTGAAATCCTGCCACCGCAATGTGTGTTATAGGCAACAATGACTGTCTTTCAGTAGAGTGAAACCGCTTTACTGTGTATTCCTTAGTTAGAAGGGCTAAGCTATGCAATTCTTGGCTTAAAAGTTCATATTTTTGTGAGGTACACATTTTTATTCTTGTCCAGTATTGATCTTCCATTGCTAATGACCACAGCTTGTTAGTTTTCCTACCAGATTCAAACTACAACAGGTTAACTGTGCTTCTTTTTTACTAGCTTATTACAGACACCTAATCTTCATGGACAATTGTCTTGGTCTCAGCTGATACACCTCATCAATATCGACACTTCTAGAACTCCTCCAGTGGCCAAACAAATAAGGTTCATTTATATCCTTTGGTCTTAATCCACTTATAATCACAAGCTGGTTAAGTGTAAGTGTTAATTGATTGTCAAAAGGTGTGTGAACTTTCTGGCTAAAGGAGAAGGTCACTCCAAAAGCTTACTTTGTTGTCTTCAGCTGTAGCAAGTAAACATTCAGCTTTTTCAGCCTATAAGTGCCTGCTATCTGGAACAACTTTGTCTCGAAAGAAGCGACTTCGGAGGCCACCATTTTGAACTGTACTTGGTAGCCAGGCTGTGTTTATGTGACATCATTTCGTCCGACTCGAAATTGGCAGCAAGAATAAAAACCAACTGATTTTGCATCCTTCACAAGGTTGGCAAAATGTATTTTTCCAAGCGATTATCCACTTCACTATCATCACTACTTTCATTTTCAAAGTTTGGAGCATGTTTGGCTCAAAATAATACGACTCAAGAGCAGCCATAACCCAGAGTGACAGCAAAAAGACTTGCCGGAAGCCATTTGGACAAAATCTTGTGGACAGAATGACATCACAACAACGCAGCCTGGCTGCTGAGTACTGTTCAAAATGGAGGCAACGATGTTGAATTTTGAGCTTCTTTGGAGACAAATTCCTTAAGGAAAACCTACACTTTAGAGGCTAAAACGTCGGTGAGTTGCTAAACTTAGTGCAAGGTTTTTATTAGCGTTTACAAAAAATATACGTTTTTCGGAGTGACCCTCTTTCTTTAAATACAAGTGCTAAATGAGACACTAATAGACTCTCACATAAATGTATCTATGAATATGCATTAAAGGCCACTTTGTAACTTTTCTATTAATTCTGGACAAAGTAGCAGGTGAGGGGGAGACATTGGCAGGGCATTTGATGGCAACTATCTCTATAATGCAGACTTTTGGTCACGCTAGAGGATTTCCTAGCCTATTTTAATGGGCGATTTCTAAGTTGCCTTTTGCCTCTGTGTCAAAACAAGTCTACATGCAAAACCATTTATATGAAAATGAGTTCCGCCTTACAGGTTCACTTTCATGTAAATGAAACTCACTTTCATAAGAAAGGTTTTGCATGAAGACTCGTTTTGAAAAAGAGGCACAAGGAAACTTGGAAATGGCGAGACAAAACAAGATAGTTTGCAACAGAAATAGCGTTGTCTGAAAAAACGGAGTTCCTAATCACCGCTGTAATTGTGAGTTTTCCACCCAGAGTTTCCTCTAATGTGGGATACAAAAAGCGTCCTGTGTTTTTAGTGAAGACAATTACATCGCAGTCAATGTTCAAAAGAAAGTTTTTGCTTGGTGTCAACACAGCTTTAACAGAACCCCTCTGAATGCACGTGAACGTGGTATTACGAATGGCAAGGGACAGTTGTGAGATGTTGGATAGTCCCTCTGCTACGACGCCTAAACACGCAGAATTGTTCTGAAAGATCGTTTCTTTAATTGTAATTGTTTTTGTTTGTCTTACCCTGTAACCCGCCCTAATAGCCCAAGCTCTTGAACTCAGTATATCTCTTATAGTGCAGTTGTATATGATGATTGAGAGATCTACAAAGCCCAATGGTGTGCCGATTAACACCAGATTCGACAAGGCAACCATGCTTAGCCCTTTTGGGGCAACAAATTTAATACCGAACTTGCAGTAAATGCGAGGTGACATGTTGAATCCTTCGAGGACCACTTTGGTGGAAACGACTAAAGCTTCTGGCATTCCAAGACAGTCGTACGGGGCGTGCGCCGTCCCTGTGCCGTCGATATGAAGACGAAGACCACGACGTTTTGCTGAAGACTTTGGCGAGTGTCTTGCACGGCCTTGTGTCCAAACCACAAGTGTCTGTGTCTTTCCCATTTTGGCGTGAGACAAACACATGACGTAATTGTTCGATTGGCTCCTTCTGGTCGGACACGTGGGCTGAATATAATAAACAAAAAAGTTGCATAAAGAGAATGCAGAACATTATTAAGTTCGGATCATTCGTGAATTCCAACTAAGGATCAAATCCATTCATCAAGTATTTGAGTTCGCGGGCGAATTGGACTAAACGCGTCACGTGACTAGGTATACCCTTATTAAAATTGGGGAATATCCCTCGTGTAGCTATTAGCGTGGCAGGGGCCTCAAGTATGAAATAATAAAATAACTGTACTGAAAGCAAACAAGGTCAACATGTCGCGAAAGCTTCAAACTTCGTATATATTTGAGCGTGAATCTAACTGGATAGTCGGATAAATTAACGTTTCGAAGCTTTGTTTCAACCCGGCCTACGAAATATGTACTGAGGCCGTTATCGCTTGTAGTCGAGAATGAAAATTTGATGAGGCACTTATAAATTTGTGTCATCTCTATGCCACAGGTTTCGATCGTCAGCTTGTTAGCACTAGAGTAATCATCTTTAGACTCGAAGAAAATAATTATATAGGTATGTGTAGTTCTCAGCACTTTTAGAAAATAGCTCAGTAGAAATACGCGCGCTGATTGGTTTAAAATCGTGTTACTATTCAACAATTAGATTAGGAGCTCGAGATTTCTATGGTGTAATAGTTGACGAGGGCGCAGCCCGATTCAACTCGAGAGCGAATAATCTAATTGTCTTAGTATTAATCTACTAGTCGTTCAAAACTTTATCTTAATCCTATGATCCTCTTCTTAGACACCTCGCGAAACGCAAAGAATTAAGCGGCCGCCAGTTTGTTAAAAAGCGCACACTGCTGGTCTACTCGCTATCGACAACAGAATAGATATGAGTAGGGTGGCTAATGTGAGAACGGCATTCGTGATAGAAGGCAAGTGGACTTATACTAAAACTCGATAGAAACACGGTACATGTTTTCTATGTTTTTAAGTCAAACACATATGACCATCATGAGCCTCCAGCTCGTGCGACTGGGTGATACAACCACCACCTGTGTGTTTGAAGTTAAAGCTATCTTATGTTAACAAAATACTTTACACTCACCGTATTTCCCAAAACAACTGCCAAACGAAACAACTACAGGGAGATAGATAAGTCGCATTGTATGGATAACGGTCCTTCACTGGTCCCGCTGAGAAATTGTAAATTTCTCTCTACACTATTTCAACTGATTATCCTGTGATCTGTAGTTGCAAATTTATTAATCAGATATCTCTAAAGTGATGTCGAAATCGCAACCTGGGCACTTGCAATTGCATTTCGCTCTGTACCTCTCAAAGCTAGGAAGGTTAAGAAGCTGCGATCTGATGCTATATCACTGGGACAGACTTCTAATACAGTGTGGGAGTGCAAGCGGAGGTATGTACTTTCGAAAGTGGGAAAACAACTAGTTTTTATCTTTACCACTGATTAAGACTTAACAATAAGAGTGTAATCTCGTGGTCTCCATCCATAGCAATACCTTATAGGGAGTTACAACTGTAAGAGAACGATCTTTGTGAGTGAGTTCACTTTCGAAAGTGTCGAAACAATAAGTTTTAAGGTTGAACAATTAGAGTTTAATATCTCGAATACCTTACAACTCATACCTTTCAGATATGTTGTTAATGTCATCACTATTTACGTGCTATGAGAACAGCAGAAAAAAGGGCTCCTTTGCAGCTATCTGGTAGATCTTATCACTGCTGCAGCCAAAATGGTCAGAAATCTGTATATCAGTATACATTGAAAACCACTCCAATTCGATTGCTGCGAGGGTTAAATAATGAACGCAAAATTGGCCGAAAAAATCCCTTATAAACAGTGGATAGCCCCAATAAAATGATTAGAATTCTGGATATCAGCATATCTTGCAAACGACCCCAGAAACAACTTCGACCATTAAAAGGGGAACTGGGAAAACACCCAGATGAACATTACATAGCCCCTTAATGACCTAGATAGTCAGACAAGTCTGTATCTTGGTGTTTTCTTTAGAGATTCTATATATGGCATTCGTAATCCGACATATTTATAGTCACGGACTAAAGTTAGTCCTTTGATCTTGCCCTTTTCGGATTTCCAGACAAAATTAAACACTGATTGAGAACTGAGTTGATCTCCTTAATAATTTCTAGGCTCGAAACGTAAATTTTGGAATCAGAGGGGTCTTAATAATTTAAAAATTTAGATTTTACTAAGGTTATTGATTTCTTGATGAGCATTTTAATTTTCTCTAAGTTAAAGGAACGTTTATCAGTAATGCATAAAATATGTGTCAAGAATTGTCACTGGCTCTTCCGGCCAATTCTTCTGCGAAAGAATCGGGTAGATCACTGACCTGATTTGGCCGGATTTATGGTCGAATATGGCCCGGCTGGTCTCACCAAGGGTGTTTTGGCTCGGCTGCTCTCGCTATTGGGCTAAAACACGAACTATGGCTCGCCCAAACTCGCCTCATATGCCGCCGAAGCGTAGCGAAAAGGTGCGGTTAGGTATAAGTACTCCTGGGTGAAAGAGAAGGTTAACGAACCTGCCCCACAACGACCTCAGTAAGTGCTTGCCAAGCTAAACCAGATTAGTCTCTTTGCCTCGTCACGCAAAATGAGGAAGAGCGTTGTGTGACAAGCCAAATAATGGCTGCGCAGGAGACTACTAGAACCACACAGCTCAACCTCGATCACAGGCTCCGTTGACAAGGGAGGCAAAGAAGAGAGAGTCTGGGATCGAGGTTGCACACAGCCCTGACCACAACGCACTAAACGGACTCGCAAGTAGACGCAAGTCGAAAACTTGGGTCCACTTGCGACTCCGTTTGGCCAGGCCTTGCGCGCACTTGCGCTCACTTTGGCCAAGATCAAATTTGCACGCAAGTCGACGCAAGTTTTTTCACCGTTTGGCCATCCAACCCAAGTTAACGCAAGTTGTTTAGCAACCTATTAGCCAATAAAATACACGATTTTGGCCGCGTAGGGCAGAGCCAGTAGCCTTGAAATTGGTTTGTTTTGCGACTTGCGTGTCCTTGCGTGTACTAACGTGTACTTGCGTGAACTTGCGTGGAAGCTTGCGAGTCTCTTTGCCCACCCAACGCAAGTCTCTACGCAAGTTCAGCCTGCGGATACTTCCGACTACTTGCGAGTCCGTTCGGCCGGGGTTTTACGCCCTGATCTTACAAAAAAAGGTCAAAGTAAAAGTTTCTCTTAACACTTGATATTTGCAGAATTCCGCTTCCTATCTACATAAAGTGGAGTGAATTCTTAAATAGAAGAAATTACATTTCTCAATTCTATGTACAACAATTTGTATACGTGAACGATATGCGATCTGCATACTAATATTTAAAACTTCTTTTCTCCTGGAGATTGTTATGGCCACAGCACTTCATGTAATACGCCTCTGCTGTCGATCACACGTTTGCCGAAGTCAGCCCGTGGGGGTGAAGGTGGGGTGGAAGTGAGCCGTTTGTCTTTACTGGTCAGTTAGAATCCTAGCGCTGGAGATGGGTCGTCAGCACTGTGCAGCACATGCGCACATTTGACCTGGAGCTTCTGAACCGCTGACCTAAAATGAAATAAGAAAAAGACACTATAAGAGAACAGCATGGTTGTTGAAAAACTTACACAAGGCGCCTGGGTGCATGAGCTTAAAACTAGGACCAAAGGAATCACAGAGGCAATCAACATGTTCACAGTGAAATAAACCAATCAGATACGAACGATAAGAAACAAGTACCGGTGAAAAGCGGATAAAGCCATGTGACCGGCAACAAGCGCGGGAAAAAATAGTACTGGTGAAAAGCGCGCGAAAAAATGTCACTAACGAAAAAAGTGAGAAAACATATAACCGGTCGGTTTGTTATATTCTACGAGCTTACTTTGTGATATTTCTGCAGTACAGAATCGTCAGAGAAGACAACTGCTTGCACCCCTTCCTCAAATACCGCAAGGATTTGTCTCTGAATGAAAAACAAAATAACATTTATCATTACAAATCATTGCCAAGTCGGAACATTTCCTCCTTCGTCAAAGACTCCAAGTGAACTATAGCACAGAAAGGAAAGAATGCAGGCACAGGAAACATCACAGGGCTCTTATTCTTCCTCGTGGGTTCTTTACGCTCAATATTACTAGGAAATAATCACTCCGCACACTTTGGAGTGTTTTATTTTAAAATAATACTATAAAAGCTTTGGGCAGGAGAGATTACCGAACAAGGTGTAAAAATAAGAAAATATTTCGAAGAAATGACTCGAGAAAAACAACAGTTCGAAACAGTTGACTTGGGAGAAATGGCAAATAAAATCAGGTTTAATAGTTTGTACTTTGCGCTCACTATGGTGGTATTTAATTACCCAGAGGTATTTAATAAACGTAAGCATGTAAACTCCATACATTATGAACAGTCAGCCAACAGATATCTTTCTTAGCGCAGTCTTTTAGATAAAGGTCAAATACAGATTTTTCTCTTGGCTCATGTGTGGCGCAGAAGAAATTTATGCAGCCAAGAATTCCCTCATGAGATGATTACACACTGTAAATTAACATCAGTGATTAATCTTTTGTACTTACGTTATGTGTATGCAGCCAGAAAGATCTAACGCCTCAATATAATGGCAAACGCCTGATAAATACTGAAGGCTTGAGTCTGTCAACTGAGCAACGACAAAGCATGATCAGAAAACGAGCAAATAACCGGAATAGCTGACTAGTCTCCTCGTCAGTCTTTGTGTGGGTTTCACGCAATTTTTGGAGGGTCACGCAATGCTACTATTTTTTGAACAGGTCACGAAGTACTTCGTGTCTTTTGATACTGTAGGCCACCCAAATCATTGAGGCTCAAAAGACTATCACTAATAGCAATAAAGGGACGGATAATCTGATTTATTACGAGGGGACGAGGCGTGGTAAAAAGAGAGACCTGTACGAGCAAAGAGAAGAGAAAAGAGATGGGAAAAACGAGCCTCAGGAAAACAATCTTAAGATGTGAAAAAATTATTCCACCCTAACGTAAAGACAAGATAAAATTATTTCTCAGACAAACTGCCAACTGCATCTTCACGTCTAGCCTGCGAACGCAGACGTATTTCCGACTGTCGCTTGTCTCCGCAGAAAGTAACGTCTGCGAACCCGAGCCAGGAAACGATTTCTGTGACGTAATGACTTTTGTTTCTCCTTGGCCAATCAGATTCCATGATAGAATGAAACTCGAGTGCTCCTCGCAGCGAATACCTCGCGCAGTAGTTCAGGGGCTACTTGAGCTAAACTGTGATTGGCTTCAAATTCCTATGTCACAGAAATCGTTTCCTGGCTCAGGTTCGCAGACGTTATTTTCGGCGGAGACAAGCGACAGCCGGAAATACGTCTGCTTTCGCAGGCTACTTCACGTCCCCCTCTCCTCCTACATTATCTATTTGGTAGGACGTTACGTCAAGTACAGCAAAACTACCATCTTAAATGGTTGGTCACGAGGCAACGCTTTCTTTTAGGTCAAAAGAAAACGCACTCTCCTGACAACAAGGTAACACATTCCTTTTAGTCACGCGGTAACACATTCCCTCTCACCTTGTTACATCCTGCGAGGTTTAGAGTCCGCAATAATCGACAGCAGAACGCGAGATTTTTAATGGCATTGTCAGTCAAGCCCTGAAATAGAAAAAAAAAACAACAACAAACACGTTACAACTAGCTGAAACCGGGATAAGCTCCGGCCTGATGGGCTACTAGGCTCGTATGCAGACCTTACCTTACAACTACCCGAGTCCCTAAAGTGACCAAAGCCTAACTTCTCCTCACAATATGAACACATGATTAAGTAGACAAGTTAGGAGAGGATAGCAGAGTCATCAACTAGTTCGGGATATCATCTTGTATGACATACTGGGGTTCACGTCAAAAGAAGAATGCAAGAATACGTTAAGGCCATGGGAAGTTGCCTATTAGTAAGTATTTTCAAAACAGGAGAGTAACGAACTTCTTACCTTGCAGTGGGACACATTAAAGTTCTCCAATTGTCTACACTGTTGGCACATTTTCTGTGAGAAAAGATACACACATTATTTAGTTTATACTATTAATTTTACTCATGCAAATTCCTCAACTTCGCCCTCTCGTTTTCAGTCTCAATCTCCCCAAACGTTCATAATTCTTGTAACTTTTTTCCGCATTTTCTTCCTTTATTCCGTGTTTTAAAGTCATCAAGGTGAACTTTTTGAGGTTTTCTCTGATTTAAAGGAAATGTTATCAATGTGCAATGCAACTCTTACACAGAATTGTTCTAAACAAGCCATAATCTAGCAAGTAACCTACACGTAGATAGAATGACTTTAATGTTTGGCAACTTGGCTGGTATGAAGCAGAACAAGAGCTGCGTTGTGTGGAAATATCTGAAGTATGATAAAAACAATACCCTTTGGTTCCAAAAATGTGAACGAATATTTGTCCTTCAGTGTTGCCTGTCGCAGATTTCCTCTAGCTTTACTCCAGGAAAACTACGAGTTTCTCGGAACAGGCGATGTTTGATGACAAACTTCCGTGATATCTTGAGTTTACAAGAACTCGTTTACTTTCCCTCCCACCCCACCCCCGCTACGTCCCACTCCACTCCATTCCCCGCCCCACCTCTTCCCCATGCGAGAAGCCTGTAAATTTATTCCTACATACCTGTAGTCCCAGGTCAGTGATATTTGGACATTCAGCAAGTGTAATATCACGGAACCGCGGGTTGTTGCCAAGTGCCGCTACTCCCTGGTCTTGTATATTACACCCTGACAAATCCAATGACATGAGGGAGGGGAGGGTGCCGAGCAATTCCACTCCAGCATCCGTCACGTGTTCGCAGTAACAGAAACTAGCATACACCAGATTGTGACATCTGAAAAGTAACGCAACACTGGTGTCAGTCCACGTTCATAAGACTGTGACGTATTAAAAGTAACGAAACACCATCAGTTGCATGTTGATAAACAAGATGCTGGTGATATGATATGTAAAACGTGACACAACAAGTGTCTCATTCATACGCACAGTTTCAGTACTGTGACAGCTAAAACGAAACGAGAAAACAGAGAAAACCACCACAAGTTTATTTAAGGACATACTAAAGTTATTTGAACCTGATTTAGGCGGCTCAGGCTTCAAAAGCGTTTAACATAACTATATTGCATATAACGTAATGACATGTATGTATTGATGAGGATTAGAGACAAGTAATAAAAAATTACTGCTAACTCTAAATCATTAGTCACTGCGATTATTTACAGTTAAACATTCACAACAATGTTGGTCTCACCTCTGTGCTATTCTCAGTAACGTGACGTCACTGACTCGCACACAGTTGGTTAAATTGAGCTCTTTTATTTTGGCGCCAGACGGGCCTTCAACGATCTGCCTCACTCCCGTGTCCTGTATCCTGTACAGAACAAGAACAGTGTACATGTGCACTGATTAGAACAAAGCAATGGACAGACCCAACTCGAGTGGCTTAACATTGAACAAACGTTCGAACTATTTAGTCTGTGGATGAAACCCTAGTGTGTGACCATTCAAATGAAAGCTATTGAGCAGTACTTTCATGTGGTGCTGTTTATTATGCTGTGCAAGGTGGTTCTAACTCTCAAGTCTGTGGATGAAACCCTAGTGTGTGACCATTCAAATGAAAGCTATTGAGCAGTACTTTCATGTGGTGCTGTTTATTATGCTGTACAAGGTGGTTCTAACTTTTAAGTCTGTGGATGAAACCCTTATGTGTGACCATTCAAAAGAAAGCTATTGAGCAGTACTTTCATGTGGTGCTGTTTATTATGCTGTACAAGGTGGTTCTAACTTTTAAGTCTGTGTATGAAACCTTAGTGTGTGACCATTCAAATGAAAGCTATTGAGCAGTACTTTCATGTGGTGCTGTTTATTATGCTGTGCAAGGTGGTTCTAACTCTCAAGTCTGTGGATGAAACCCTAGTGTGTGACCATTCAAATGAAAGCTATTGAGCAGTACTTTCATGTGGTGCTGTTTATTATGCTGTACAAGGTGGTTCTAACTTTTAAGTCTGTGTATGAAACCTTAGTGTGTGACCATTCATATGAAAGCTAATGAGCAGTACTTTCATGTGGTACTTTTTGTGTCCATTAATGACTTATCAAACTGAAATTGAATTTGAGAACTGAAACTGAATATGAATACCAAAGCATCAGCGTTATGCAGCGTTGAAAAACGCGTTCCTAATCATTTGGGGTATAAATATCTTGCAGCAAGTTGCTTCTCTCTTTAAACAGTCTTCGTAACTTATCGACAATCTTCAGTACGTTTCTTACCTTACACAGTCGGCGACATTGACTACATTGAGATGCTTGGAGGAAGCCAAGGCCTTGAGAGCAAGATCAGTTATTCTGGGACAATCCACAAGATAAACATGGTCTAACATCGGGCAACTTTTCGCTAGCACTTTCACGGATGCGTCTGTCAGGCGATTGTTTCCTTGGAAATAAAGACGTAGAATATGAGAATAAAAACGGCAATGCCAAAGGTGACACGTCAAACACTAATAATAAGCTCCGGGCTTTTTCTATTCAAATATTTTTTAATGGGTTTTGTTTCTTGCGAGGAAAAGTTTTGGCTTGTTTTGTCGGGTACTTTGAAAACAAAACATTGATTGGGCTTGCATTTGGAAGGGAGGCGTTGTGAGACTTTAAGGTGCCTCGGAAACGGTTATCAACATGACGATCTATAAAACAACAACAACAAAAAAAAACTCCTGAAACGAACATCAAATGCCACCAAACAAGTTCTACAATGCTCCATTAAAACAATTAGATTATGAGCTCGAGATTTCTATCGCGTGAGAGTTGACGAGGGCGCAGAGAAATCGAGAGCGAATAATCGAATTGTTTTAGTAGAAATCTCCTAGTCGTTCAAACCTTTTCTAAATCCTCTTCCCAGACACTTCGAAAATGCAAAGAAGCGGCCGTCATTTTGTTAACAAGCGCACACTGCTACGCCACTCGCTATCTATCAGAGAATAGATAGTGAGTAGCGTAGCCAATCAGAGAACGGCACTCGTGATAGAACACTAGCAGATTTATACTAACATTGTTTAGAATATAGCTGCTGTATACCCTCTACTGGATCTGAGATTGCATTTTTTTTTTTTATAGAAAATGCATTTTTGAGGTCCAGAAAAAGTGCTGAACGCACTGACGTTTCGCTCCTGCGTCCTCTAGCAGTTTTTCTAGATTTCAAGTCTGCATTATTTCCTTAGAAAACATAGAACACCATCGTCTATTTGGCAGATGGGCGAGGGGAGCTTTATTTTATCAGAAAGCAGCGAATCCCAAAAATGAATGACAAAATTATCAACCTCGACTTACCCTCAACTCGAATCTTGTGCATTCTTCTGCACGACGCAAGACATTTGAAAGCAGCATCTGACAGGAATGGCGAGTTTAATATTGAAACGTTCTTTAAAGTACGGCATTCGGATGTTAACGCCTAGAGGGAACCACATAAAAAGAAAACAAATCAGACCAACACTTAAGAAATGTTTTCCTTACGATCCCCAGAAAGTAACGAACCCCAATGGATCCCCAATATAAGCTCGATTACCAGCAGCTGTTCAGGAATATGATCCCGCGCTCCTCTCTCCGAACTCTCGAGGAGGACCCTCGGGAACCGGACCCACAGGAGGGTGGCGGAAATCGAGCCTAATCCTGATATTGTCCCTGGGAAAATACCAATAGAACATGGCTGCTAAATCTTAGGTATGTAGGGTCGTTATCCCCGGAACTTCAAGGTACTTGGAGAAAAAGTGGAGAAAATCACCGGCAAGAACCCGGGCATTCAACAATGAATCTTAATGGTCTCGTAAATACCTGAACACAATCGTCTCTCAGCCCAGGCAGTTCATTCAGGATAATTGTTGTTAAACTGGAGCAACCCATAGAGATAAACTTGAATCCCTCTTGTGTAATCTGAAAACAATTCAAACATGCCAGCCTAAGTCAAACAGAAATCATTCTTCGTTAACTGAACGATTTTCACTTGAGTAAGGAAATGAACACGCGTTTGCTTTGGTTTTAATTTCCTATGCTTAGACATTGGTTTAAAAATCTCGCGCAACTTTTTCATCTAGTCAGAAGTTATTCCCAAAACCAATCTTGACTCCCTAGCACATGTTTCTCAGCCACATGTATCTGCTTATCGTTTTACTTTCACAGAATTGGCTGTCTTTTGCGACTGACCAGGGAGCTTGGCAAGAGTGATAACTTTGGTTTTGGTTTCACGACACTCAATCTTCACTTGAATCTCAGACGTTTCTCACAGGTGATAGAAATAAGCATGCAACTAAATGAGACTTGAAACGATTTTTTACAACCATCGTAGAACTGCAACTAGAGCCTATAGAAAAAAAACTCTGAACATAACTAAACTAGGATTTTTCCTTTGCATAACACAATTAGAAATATTATAATAATAATATTCCAACAAGACTAATCTGTCTCTAAATAATTTATTATAATCCCAAGTCAAATACTTTGGGAAAATTTCTCACGTACCTGCTCACATCCTGACAAGTCGAGGTGTACTATCTTGTGGCAGCCTTTTCCGTTCGCCATGTAACTAAGACCCTTGTTGGTGAACTTTGTACAGTAAGCCAAGCTCAGATAGAGCATGTTAGTGCAGTACCTAACCAATTCCACAGGAACACACATTAATATTTCTCTAACTCGGAGCGGTTTGTACTGAATTTCGTAAAACCAATACCAAAGCTTTACCCAATCATGAAGGACACGGACAATCCGGTGAACCAATCAACTTACAGTAAACACGTGTAGCCGACATGAAGCGCAGGAAAACGTGTGGGAGGGAGTTGCGATTGGTGTTGGTTTTACTTCTGACTGGATGAGCATAGTATATGAAGTAAATGAGAAAACAGACTCCAGAAGAGTTGAGTTACTTTATAAATCGGAATTTACACATTTAGAAAAACGCACCTTCCAAGATATCTGAGAGAAGCATCAGAAATTGGAGTGCCTGCCAAGTTTAAGTACAGCAAAGATGTGCATCCTATGGCAATGCTTTTAATTACTTCATCCTAAGTGAAAAAATAAATTAAATCAAAACACATCTTGATCTTGCTTTTCTTAATTTTCATTGGTCAGAAGTCCAGCAAAAGAGACATTTAAACTACTTTTACAAATAGCTGTTACTGCAGTTATCAGTGGTTTGACTTAAAAATGAGGTAAAAGGAGCAATTCTGCTTTTTATTCACCCTATCACCCTGTGCGTTCATTGGAGATAAGCATGTGTACATGTAAGATGATACTAACAACAGAGAAGAACTATCCAGTGCAGCTCTCCAAGACAGTCATTTATATCCCACTAAGTCATCCTTAATCATTTTCCTGGCTGTTGAGCCAGTGCCAAACAAGGATGAGCAAAAACTCTTAGTGACTGTGGAAAAAATTTCATTTTCACCACTCTCCTGCGACATCCTGTGGGTTCATGATCATTTTCCTGAGCAGGGGCTGGTATTGAAGCCTCTAACTTTCTGGTGCTTTCCTACCTTAGCAAAATACTATTTGTCATCTTGTTTGACAAAAATCAAAATACAGTAATACTTATTGCCATTTAAACATACATTTAGCAAGTGTACTCACAGTGACTCCTGAACATTCAGATAAGTTCAAGTCTTGCAAATTTCTGCATTGCGCTGAAAAGGAAGTAAACAATTATTATATAACATGAGGTCCTTGTTGCAAAAAAAACATCAAAGATACAAGCTGATACTTCATAATTTTTTCTTTTCAATTTTATTTTAACAAAACAAGCAACAATAAAATTACATTTAATTTTCAAATATACCAGATAAAAAGTATACCATACATGCACATGCTCCTCTCCCCATTCAGCTCAAATGAGACAATGATGAAACAAGACATCTTTGCATGACTCACTCAGAAAAATATGAGCCAAGCTGTGATTAGCTAAATAGCGCAAAGGATTGCAGTTCTGATTTAAGCAGCCATTAAAAGGTTGGGGGGTGGGGGGGGGTGTGAGGAAGTACTGTGTGATGACTGCAAAACAGTTTCAAAGGAAACTGCCACACAAGTAAAGTTGCCAAGAACATATGGAGCAATAAATTATTTACAAGGCACATACCTGTAAGCTTGAGGCTTTCACACGACAGGTTGTAGCAGCCTCGCAGGTTTAAGTGTCCCAGAAATGGACGACATTTGTGGATTAAATTTGCAGCGACTTTATTTGTTGCACTAAGAGAAGAAGTTCAACAAAGTTAGGAAATAAATGAAATGAAGTTACCTAAAAGGACTGAGATTTGTATGGGAGGCGGCAGCAAATTTTCTTGTCCCAAAATAGTTATAACATTTCCAAGAAATTTTATGAATAGAATAAATAGCCAGCATTCAAGATCTTCTTGCTGCAGTTTTGTTCATATTTAGATGTAAATTTTAAAACTGTTTGCTCTTACTACAGATAAGCCTTGAATAATAGAATAAGAAAAGAAGAATTGATTGACGTTTTATTGTGAATTTCCAACGATGGTCAAGCATATGTATAACACTACTTGATAAAGCATATAAAGTCAACTACCTTTTTTGCAAAATATTGCAACAAAATTCATTTATGCCAAGAAGCCACCAAATTTCCCGAGGCACAAATAGTTTAAGGGTGAGTCGAATGATAAAAAAATTTTGTTTAACTTACCTGTGTTTTACTATGGAAAAATCAATCTAGTGAGAAAAAAAGAAGATGTTCATTGAGATAGAATTCAAGCCGTATCTTTATCATGATACTTGCAAATCAGTCTGAACTGTCTGCAAAAATGAACAAATTCTGATCTGCCTAGTAGAGTACCTCCATGCCTGTTGTTTTCTTAGTGATCATGTCAGCAATACAATCACATTTTCAGCAACAATATTAATTCTCAGCAGTGAAAAATAGTCAGTAGAAATGCAAAAAGCATGCAAAAATAATAGTAACACATTGCAAAATGCAAAATAATCATTGAAAGCTTTCTTAGAAATGTCTATTTAACATATCAGATAACTTAAGAAACACAATAATATTATATACTAAATTTTTTGGATAAAACAATATTTTGAATTTACCTTACTCCACAGAATGTTGGCCTGAATTAAGACTTTCCAGCTTCGGCAGACACGAGCACAACGACCCAAGTCACCCACGCTCACATAACTGAAAATCTAAATTATTATAGAAATTGGCACAATGTCACTGATCAATATCATCACAAATCTACATTTAATATATCCTCATTTGACAAATTTGTTCAAATAAAAAGCCAAACTTTTTAGAGGCAAGCATGAAGCTTTACTAGAATTTCCAGAAGGTAGAGTGCAAACAACTACTTACTCTTAAAGCAACATGTCTTGGAAGCGAGGAGATTTCATCTCTGCCATCTGCCCTGACCCGGAAGAACCCTTCATAAACAGAGTCAAGGATCTCTCCTCTTTCAATCCGCTGGACATGTTGATTGAAAATTCCAAGTAGTTAGACATTGGAGACTAAAATTCAATGTGGTCACATTTAACCTTTACGCTGTAGGTTGACTCATGATCATTAGACAAGAATAGTTTCCTGTATTTAACAACAACTCGTATCTATAATTTTTAACATTGATACCAACAATTGCATGTGTAAGTTTAATAATAAGCTATTGAGCAGCAGTTAATATTGCACATGATTAGGTAAGGTAAAGTCTGCATACAAGCCAAGCTGCCCATCAGTCCGGAGCTTATCCAGGTTTCTGCAGCATGAAGTAAATAGGCGTATTTCTACTCCCTCCTCGATGGGATGCTAGTCCATCGTAGGGTTACATGTACCCCAAGCATTAAGTTTGCCGCTACCTATTTGTACACATGGGTAGAGAGAGGCACTGTGAGAGTAAAGTGTCTTGCCCGAGAACACGATGCAATGTCCCTGGCCAGGGTTCGAACCTGGACCGCTCGATCCGGAGATGAGCGTCACTGTGTCTGGTGTACTTATTACTGACCTCAAAATATTCCTTTGTCTTTCTCGCATCCACGGCCACGCTATGCCAAGCATCAAACACCACACGTAATAAGGAGATTGCCAGCACTCTCCGGATCCGTGATGAAATCACTGCAGATTTCAAAACAAATATACTGTATGTAACTTACAAATTTACTAATTAAGCTTCATCACTTTTTCATTCTTTTATACCACACGATAAAAAATGAAATTAGTTCTATATTACTTTTAGTAACGGAAATTAACTGTGACATATCATAAGGATCGGGGTTGGGAATGAATTGCAAAATGTCAGCAGATGTGTAAGCTTAACCTTGTTCCCACTCACACTGGCCTGCGAAAACAGCCGTCCTTCTTTGCTCCTGGCCCTAGTGGCCACTTGGGCCGGGAGCAAAGAAGGACGGCTGTTTTCGCAGGCTACATTCACACTTGGGTCAGTAAGGATGCATCTGGCTATTGCTGTTTGTGTAGCATCGATATGGCTCAGTATGGTTGATTTTTCCTTGATGCTATGGATGAAATTGCCTGTTGTTGACAAAATTTACTCACTAAGTAACAAGTTCGCTATGGGTGTGTAGAACAAGGCTACAGGAGACTAAAAACTTAACGACAGCCATGCTGTTGTTGTTGCGTACCCCTTGACTTCTGCTTAACAATTTTGGTGTGTCACCTTCTAGGCCGCAGACATGACGTATAAGTTGCTTTTACAATCAGATTTTGTGATTTTCCACAAAACTAAATCACAACATTCTCAAACTGCTGATGAATGAAAGAGAAAGATACCAACCATTCTGTCTCTCCTTTCTTTCGGAAACCCATTCCTGAAATTCAATACCACTTAAGTAAAGGAAAAAACAGTGGATGCTATAGTAGATGATCCATGTATCTATCTAATTTGATGCAATTATATACAGTACATGTGCTCCCTGACGGACCAAAGCTAGAGAAAAACATTTTATCTAACAATTTGTCTTAACATTTAGTGAAAAGATACAATCCACAACTCAAGATGAACTCTCTGAACTCGTTGCCGATGCCACATTCGAGCATCCTCTTGCTTTTTAGCTAGCAAAGCCTTCTTACGTTTCATATGCTTATGGTACCGCATCCAAGCACTACAAAATAATATTAGCAACATTGCTTTCAATGATTAACTAAAAAATAATGAAGTTGTCTAAAACAAGCAAGCAATTTAGCAAAGAGAACCACTAAAGGGTTTTGAAAGGATTCTGACACATTTCCATTGAACATAGACTCCAATGTATCTCTTTGTACAATAGATGGGTACATACAACTGTACTTTAAAAAGCAAGAACCTGCATTCAAGCATTTCTGAAATTTCTCAAGAAATCAAAGACTTGGGGATGGTGTATTTAATTATTAATTAAGTTCTACTTCTTATAAGTGCCCCTACCACCCAACCCCACCTCCCCCCTCACAAAATACATAAATAAAAAAAATAAAATAAAAAAAATGAATAAATAAATAAATAAAAAAGGAGAGGAACAAAGAAGCTATGCTGTTTTTTTTTTTTTACCTGAAACATGATGCCTTCAGTTTACCATTGTACAAATTGTAGGCCTTTTGGTACATCTCGGGAGTTGGCTGATGAATAAAGTTGAAAATTCAGCTGATAATTACACAATCATATAATTATTCTGAAAGATCAGATTCAGAAAAATTCTTGTAGAATTCTTGGAAAGATTCATTATATTCGTGAAATGATGCTGGATCTAGCAAGGTTAATTCTGCAATAGGTTATTTTTTTAAGCTCCTCCCGAAATCCTCATCAAATTCTCCAGGATCCTGAAGGCTCCCAATACAGATCTTTGCAGTGACCTTTGTAATAGCTGCATCATATATATATAAAATTTGTTTTGGTTTCCTGAAAGATCTCTAAATTTAAAGACCTTAGGCAAGGCACTTGCCAGACCGATGCCATTGTTTATGATGCCTATAATTCATGTTAAGTCAACAAGAACATTGTCTACCTGCGAGTTTTCATCTTCATATGACCATAGAAACTCCAAAACTGAAGCTCTAACCACTCTGTTCTTAGGACGATATTTTTCGTCGATGAAAGTATCCCTGCAATTTTATTTCAAAAAGAAATTAACAACATGTTATGTAATGCTATATGACTGTGGCAGTAGTAAATCACATACATTTATTAGACTGCAGTGTGCAAATAAAACGCTGTCCAGTAGCCTGGCGCAAGTAGAATCCGTCCATCACTTGCCTGGTGGGCAAGTGAAATTTCTTAAATGGGAAACTCTTTGAAGAAATTCAAATTATAGACTGAAGTACTGTTAGAAATGTATTTTTTTGGACCAGTGAGAATGGTTTTCTGGCTAGTGCATGACAATAAGGGCTTGTCAGAAAGGCAGGTGGAAAACTCTGTTTTCTTTGTACCCTGGAAACGGGGTCTAAGTACATGTAAACAAATCTGGAATGGTCAATAGCTGTTTTTGCACTTCCCCCTAGCTCTGAGAGGTAGAATTGATAGTTGATGTCAGTCTGTATGGTTCATATTACCACACTCCTTCTGCCACTTCAGACAGTGAAACAGTTTTTTGTGTGACGAGGGTTCACGAGAACATAGACTGTAGTTTTGTAGTGATTTAATTTTGTTTACTTTGCTCTTAGTTTTGTAACTTTCCCCTTGTTTGTACTGTGCTCAAGATAATACTTAACAGTTATTGTCTACATCGCTCAGTGTGGTTCTCAAAAACTGTTTGCAGCACTTTTACAAACTCAGCTAATTTGGTGATCCTTGAAATTTGTACACAAATGGAAGATGTCAGTCTTTGGCGTGACATTACCTACTGCTTGAGACTTACCATCTTAAGTCATCCAACACCTCCTGATGTCTAATAATGAGATTTAATTTATCAAGAATAAATGCCTGTGGATTGTCTGGGCAATTAATGGCCAGTGCACTAACAATAGCCTAAAAGAAAAAAAAATGCTTTTAATCGCTTTTAATATTCATTACAAAATCATAGCCCAAAGAAAATATGTGAACTGATTTGTTTAAAATCGTGTTTTTATTTTATTAGATTATGAGCTCAAGATTTCTATCACGCATAGAAATAGAGAGCGAATAATCTAATTGTTTTAGTATAAATCTACTAGTCAGTCAAAACTTTATCTAAATTCCTCTTCACAGACACCTCAAAAATGTAAAGAAGCGGCCAATTAGAGAATGGCATTCATGATAGATCGCTGGTAGGCTTATACTAAACCTTGATAGAAACATAGTACATGTTTCCTATTTCTTAATTATAAAATAGTCAAGCAAAGTAGAATGCCTTAGTAAGATGTGAAATAAAATTGTTTATACTTATTACGACTATTTACTTTGATTTATCTTAATCGGTGTTCCAATTCAGTATCAAAGCCTCAAATAACGAAAAATGTAAATCAAGTTGGTTTGATTGTAAACTAACTTCCAATCGAAAAACGTGGATATGTAACAAAAAAAAGCAAACAACCAAGCCAAACAAGTCAAAATCAAAGTTTTTAAGCCAAAATTGAAAGAAAGATATAAAAGCAATCAACGTCGAATGTAGCTTGCAAAATAAACGAACAAAAATCTGAACGCTTTCAAAAAACTGAATTTACAACAGAAAATTAACGCTAACCCTTAAACTAAGGTTTTCTTCTAGATAACCAGCTGGGCACAACCAGCTGGGCTTTGTGGAAGTCAGAGTGCAGATATAAGATTAACTTTCACTTTAGAAGTGTATCCTTACCTCGAACACATCAGGAAGACGATGCCTTAGCAGATATTTTCTTAACTGGGGGTCGCAGTTCTTGAGGGAAGTCATGGTTTATACTATAAAGTGAGCAACACTTCTGACTTTTACAATCGACTTCAACAAGTCCGCCATTTTGCGGCTGTTCTCACCATAGAAACGAAATTCTCGACCCAGTCTTTCACCAAACGACCATGAACGACCAGAAAAATAGGTCCGCAATGTGGCAGTAGAACTAGCTGGAGAGGAACTGGATTGTTTTGATTTCTGTTGCGAATTTTGATGATTAAAGGTTTAAAAACATCGACACTTGAAACAGGGAAGGAGTTATGACACTGGAAAAACAAAAACGTGATTAGAGAAAAATATTGTGGGCAACTTCTCCCCTTTACCACGAACCGAAACTCGCTTTTCTTGGTTTAGCTTCCTGTCCTTCAAGAAATTTAGAAAATCCTCTGTCGGCCTGCAATGCTGGTGGATTTATTTTGCGAGTAAGCGCATTTTTATCAAGCGAGCGCCATCTTGGCTTCAAACCCGGAAGAGGCCTCTGGAGGCCTGGGGAGAGACGAAAGGGCGATTGAGAGCTAATACTGATAACGCGCGAGGACACGGACAACACCAGCACTACAACCTAATCCTCAGTTATCCTGAAAAAGGTCCAACTTCTTGTAAGGTAAATTAACACTCCGTATATGACTCATATTGATGTTGGTTCATTGAATCATATTTTTATTGACTCCAGTATCCACATACTTATTTTTTTTTTTTTGTGACAGGGTAAGGTAACAGGAATTGTGTTTAGTGTTTGGGGTGCATTTATGAATGTAACCGAATATGCCTTGCTGTAAAAACCAAATCTACAGAAATAATTCTTCATACATTATGTTTGCAACCAACTGTGTTTTTGGTTTCATTTATTTCAATATTCTACCTATATTCTATTCTACTATAGTCACTGAATTCTAAATCTAATTATTTCATGATATAAGCTCTCTTTGAAATAGCTTTGTACGTTGTATTTATCTCTAAATTCCGTAGTAGTCCCGAATTTTTCCAGATTTTTAAAGGGAAGTGAAACAGTCTCGAACTTGCATAACTTGATGATTGGCCTAATTCCGATTCTAACGTCGTGAAAGACAGATTTTTGAACAGACAAGCGATAGTAATAATGAAACCTCGTTACCAGGAAATTAAAACATGTCTGGCAAAAAGTGGAAAGAATTGATGTTTTGAATTTTGAAGCGACGAGGAGTTCACCGAGGTCAAACAAAGTGTTCTGTGGCAACATTTTTAAAAGTTCCTCCACAGACTAAACAGCTAGTTGTAGGCCACTAAGATGAGTCCTCAACTACAAGACCTCAATAACGTTTCTCCACACAATACACGCTGATGTTATCGAATTCTGGTCCCCAGTGCTACTCTTTTTAAAATGTCGTTACCACGTGACCAAAAGAAATGGAGGCTGTGGGGAAGAGAATGATGCTAAGTGTTTGGTCTTAATTTGGTTTGGTCTACGGTTTGGCCTAAATTTCTCCAGCCTAGTGTTGACGAGGCGTAACTTGCTATTCTTTCAAGGCCCTTAACCAGCCAAAAAATCTTTTTTTATGATTGATTGATTCCTCCAAGACAGATGTACTTGATTTCAAGGTACTCCTCGATGCCATATTTAGAGCCCTCTCTTCCCAACCCAGATTGTTTCCAGCCACCAAAGGGTGCAATCTCGGAGGAGATTATTCCTTCATTTACTCCTACCATCCCTACTTCCATAGCTTCAGCGACGCGCCAGATTTGGCTCATATCCTGCGAGAAAAAATAACCTGGAAGAAAACGTTTCGCAAAGATTAAGACTGTTACTTGTTCGCTAGAGTCTTACATGACCACAACAGGGAAGCCGACGACGACGTCGATTAAAAATGACGAATGTACTTAAGAATCATGCAAGTATCTAAATTCCCGTCTCTCAGAGTGAAATTAGGGGAGCAGGGATGACGCAGTGCTGAGAGCGCTCGCCTCTCATCAATGTGGCCCGGGTTCGATTCCGACCCAGTGTCATATGTGAGTTGAGTTTGTTGTTGGTTCTCTCCTTGCTCCAAGTGTTTTTCTCCGGGTTCTCCGGTTTTCCTCCCTCCACAAAAAACCAACACTCTAAATTCAACCAGGATAGAGGAGCCGCATGTAACCAGCTAAATATGACGTGACTTCCTCTCTTAATATTGTAATCTATGTAAATATTTACATTTATATTTACATTTTTACATGGCAAAGGTTGCCCATCCCCGCCACGGAGTGCTGGTGCAGGTGCATGTGATCAAGTTAATATAATGTAACTGTAACTATAATTAAACTGTAACTGGCTCCGTCAATGTCACCTCTTTCTTTGAGTGGCGACATATCTGCTAACCCTGGACTACACAGTAAGTTTCCTTGCAGTATGTGCACGAGACTGGTTAATTTAAACCAGAAAGGTATCTGTTCCGTGCAGAATTCGCCGGCTCAGTTCAGGTCGCCCCGTTCTAGGCAGAACTTGTTGTTTTGTAGAAAACGACTTAAAATGGACCAAGATGCAACAAACGTGCAAAGCCATTTACATCGTTTCTTCGTAGACGTTCTCGATGCCTTTGTTTTGTGGGAGACGGCAAAAAAAGAAAAACGCTCCGCTTCAAAAGGAAAAACATTTCGCGATTGAAAATATTTTACAAAAATGCTGTGTTTTCTACAAAGCTTAAAAGAAAAGTTAAAAACTTACCTGCGAGTCCTGATGAAGTGTCATTACCTACTGCTACAGCTTCTTCTTCAGTCTTGAACCTAACAACGCACCAAGATCAAAATATTAACTCTCCATACCAATTGCAACACGTTTCTTTTGATGTCAGTTGGAAGACTCTATATAGAAAAAACGTGTCTTTATTCTGAAGTCTCCATACCGTAGTTGCCACAAACATCCCTTTTCAAAATTCCCTGACTTTTCCCTTATAGAAATAAAATTTCCCTGACCAAATAAATACAAAATGTCAGATACAGAAGCCGCTTCTAAACTCCCGTTACAGCCGCCTTTTTAAGACTGACAAATTTTCAACAAATCTTCTTTCTTCATTTAAGGAAAAACATTGCTGAGATCACAGTGACTTCAATTGTTTCTTCCAGCCTTCAATGGTATTAAATCAGCCGTGGTGAATTATTTCAATTTTCCCTGACTTTCCTACTCAATGTCAATTTCCTCGGACTCATCATAAAATTCCCGGATTTTTCCTTGACCCTCTCAAAATCATTAATAATTCATAAAGTTAAAACAAACAAAATCACAACCGTGAAGGAGGTTTGGATACCCGATCCTGATTAGCATAGATTTTGACGATTTTACTTGCCTATTTACTCCTTAGTTTTTGTTTTGATTGAGAGGATATATCAAACATTCGAGACAGTGTTTCCTCGGCTATCCAAACACCTTGAAATTTCATCAAAGATACTCCGCTGCGCATCGTATCCCCAACTCTTTTCTCGGAGTTTGGATATCCCGATGAAACACTGTCTCTCGTGTTTGATATATTATTTGAAGAAGTTTTCCCCTGTCCAAGCAGATGCTCTTTGGGCTTGTCACACAATCTTCCTCCCCCACTGCGTGACAAGCCCAAAGAGCGTCTGCACAGGAGGCTAAAGTACAGATGACATAGAACTAAATATGAGATCACTGTTGCCTCTCTTCGTGGTTACAAACGTTTTTACATAAACAACGGCCAATGACAGCCAAGTCATCGTTACGTGACTCCTCATTGTTCAAAAATGAAGAAGTGATTCCTGTTATGACATCACATTTTACCTTATAAGGGGAGCCACTGGTCCAAAGGTTTCTTGACTACAAATGATCATGTCACGCGTAACATCGGTCAGAATGGTTGGCTGAAAGAAGTTACCTCCCAGCTCATGCCGCTGGCCACCTCGCAGGCATTTGGCACCTTTGGACAGAGCATCCTTAACATGGCTTTCAACCTGATCAGGTCAAAAATATGGAATGTTTGACTGTTTAATGAAGCTATGCCACAAATGACACATCTGAATAATTTTACTCTCTCTGATAGCTCATCAGACTTAAACAGGTAGGTTAAGTCCGTGTTGGGCCAAGTTGCCCATATAGCATAGCTTAGGGCAGTTTCTGTGGTATCAAGTAGCAAAGAGTGGTTTTACTCTGCCCTGGATGGGATCCCAATCCATCACAGGGTCACTGCCCAGCATTAAATTTGGTACCCATTTGGTGCCAAATTTGTGGAGAGAGGCACTGTGACAAGATCAAAACACACTGACCCTGGCCAGGGCCAGGGTTTAAACCCACATTGCCCAATCCAGAGTGCAGCACCCTAACAATTAGGCTACCACATCTCCACATTTTCTTATTAGGCACACCCTAATTGCATGAGAAATTCTGTGCAGTGCAGTTACTAAAGAATCACATTAACCAAGGCTTTGTTTAAATAGCCAGTAAGGTCAAAAGCATGATATCTAGATTGAACAACACAAGCCACAATTTATTACACAAGATAAAGGAGTATAGACCCTTTTCATAAATGGCTGCCAATTTAAAATTCTTATGTATGCATTTACATTAGCCTCACTAAACCCGTTTGGGAGTAAAAATTCCTTGGAATTATCAACTAAAAAACGAGGTTAGTCGGGCTAATTTTAAGTTTACAAAAGAATTTATAACTGGCAGCCATTTATGAAAAGGATCTCTGCAATACTTTTTGCACAGCTTTGTCATTGATGAGTGGTCCTTGTGTAGATGATGACTCCATTCCATTTCCCACTTTCATTTGTTTGTCCACAGCTGCAGCAAACTTGGTAGCAAACTCATCATAAATTTTGTCTTGAACCAGAATTCTATTGGCACAGATGCAGGTCTGACACAGAAATGGAATAAGTTTACACAAAAACTCAAGCTTGTTAATAATTCATAAAGGCATGACAGAGAAAATCATAACAACAACCAAATCTTGATAGCTGATTTTAATCAGCACACAATAACATATAATTTATTTAGTTCACAGTGTGAAGATTTAAGTTTAGAAAGAGAAATAAGGCAACCATTAGGAGGAGTGGATTACAATTGGTTATCAAATGGTGACAAGTGAAATTAGGAAGTAATCTCATGCACATTTTCTTTGTCAAAATTTTGACTAACAATTTTCCGAGACTTTAGACAAGGGAAATTATTAGAATAATATTCCTGAATTTCATGAGTATACCATTTGATTACCTACTTTCATGGGTGACAAATATTATGCTTACAAAATAATGTGGGTTTTTGACTGTATTGAGAAATATCACCCCAAATGTTGCCATGACAATTTTGTGTTTTTTCACATGTGAAATCAATGAATAAATTAACACTTCATTGAAATTTTGTGACAAAATTCAGGAATAATTAGTCACCCATTATATTACTTGATTAATTTCGGGACCGAAGCTTAAGGGGTCAGTAAACACCTGAGCAGTGTGCCTAAACTTGGCAGTGATCGCTCCCTCCACAGCGGCATCAATATTGGCAGAGTTAAACACAATAAATGGAGCATTTCCACCCAGCTCTAGGGAGACTCTCTTGATTGGATCAACACACTTTGCAAGGAGAAGCTGAAGGGGAACAAAAAATTCAATGGAAAGCAAATTGGCTTCAAAGCAACATAAGACTACACAGCAAACTAACACTAAACAGGTTATCAGTGGAACATTTTATGTCCATCCCTGGATAAAATTTACACAATATCAGGGGTTTTTTAGGGTGAGGCCTTCATGCACAAAAGGCTCTCTTGCTAAACTGCTAAATACTAGGTATTTATGAGGCCTAAAAGTGATGATTTTTGTTTCATTAAATTTTCGTAGCTACACATCTCAATGCAATGCAGTAGCACTGAATAAAATGCTTTTCAACAAATAAATTTTGTGAGGAAAATTATTAATTAAACATTTCAAAAATTCAACACTTTGTTACAATTTTCTGCTATCTTTTGTTGTTATTATCTTTGCATGTGATCTTCGTTTCCATCCTTGTACTTGTATGTTAGCTAACATAATACGTCAAGTTATTTAATACTATTTTTAATGATAAACTGAAGATGGTGCCTGCAGGTCATGTGCCGAAACATGTCTCTAAAGAGTTGTGTCATGATTTTCAAATGTTTACTTTAATTTACTCCTAGTACCAAGATAATACGGACATTTACCATGTAGCTATAAAATTCTTGTCTGACAATAAGTGGCTCCTCCCACCCCTATAATAAGCCCTCCCAAAAATAAGATCCCCCAACTTCAAATGTGAAGATTAATCCTGACATATTTCTGTTATTAAGTTTTGAGTCACCCATTGTCTTGGTCCTCACACCCATAACAAACTTATTACTTTGTGGGTGAATTGTACCAAGAGCAGGCAAGTTCACCTGTAACATCAAGGGCTCATCAAAGATACTCAGCCGGTGTTACGGGTTACGGCCCTTAATGACAGCCCTGATTTCTACACAAATATCAACCCATACAGGGTCTAACCATTTCATTTAGGCCAACATACCCACTAACAAGACCCACAACTGTGTAGTGATATCGTGGAATTCTGAATTTTCGAACCCTTGATTTTTCACATCGTTCAATAATTATTATTCGAAGCAAATTTTTACTCCAATCCCTTGGCATAAAGATTAGGAGAAATTTACCCTTGATTTTGCAAACGTCCTGATTTCTTGAACCAATTTCTGTTCCTTTAGATGGTTTCAAAAACTGGAATTTCACCAAAGCCGCTTGTTTACCTTTCCTGTCGCAGTGGAGCCAGTGAATGACATTTTAGCCACGAGATCATTTCCAAGAAGAGCGTCTGTCACTTGATCCACATTGTCACGGGAACAAGGAATAGTGTTAATGACACCTGGGGGAAAGCCTGCATCTTCGGCTAGCTGTCAAGAAAACATAACATTTCATTGAGGGTGGTGATTAGGCTTGATGGGGCCTGATATTTCAAGACCCTCTCAGAATTTCTGAAAGTGGGAGTGATCTAAAACTACCTTTTAGTAATAAAGCCTATATGTGGAGGAGTGGTGGCCTCATGGTTAGTGCGCTCGTCTCTGGATCGAGCAGTCCGGGTTTGAACCCTGGCTGGGGACATTGAATTGACACTTTACTCTCACAGTCCCTCCCTCCACACCTAGGTGAACAAATGGGTGCCAGCGAATTTAATGCTAGGGGTAACCCTGCCATAGACAAGCACCCCATTCAGGGCGGGAGTAGAAATGTGCTACAGAAACCAGCCGTGAGGATAAGCTCCGGCCTGACAGACTGTTCTTGGCTTGTATGCAGACTTAACCTTTTACCAAGGTCGACATGGGAAATTACAATTATTATAACTCCTTTACCCTTCATCCTCTGTTTACTGAAGTTAATAATTACTTACCTTCTGAAGGGCCAAAGCGCAGTAAGGAGTCTCTTCTGATGGTTTAATTATCACTGTACATCCAGCGGCCAGTGCAGCTGCCGCCTTACGTGTGATCATCGCAACAGGGAAATTCCACTGAAACAGATCCATGCTATGCTCATTACAAGTTGATGATAATAAATTACAGTCAATGCTATCTTGTCATAACATGGTAGTTTATCACACGTACATTATAAACATTTAATTGTGGAATAAACTGAGTATACAAAAATTATAAAGGACCTGTGTCAAGAATGGCACAAGTTGAAAAATTTCTAGCTAACTTTTTCAGGTTTGATAAATTTGAATTTGTCTCAATTGATCAAACAATCCTTGTTCCTTTGTTTGTTTGTTTTTTACTTAAGGCTTCCGTGGATTTGAATGTAGTATTCTTGTACATGTACATCGACAAATAAAATATTATTTATATAATAATATACTGTGGCAAATCCCTATAATTTTTCTTAATGAAATGAAGGATAAGAAAACAACTACAGGTCACTTAGTCCAATTAACAATGATTTTCACAGTCAGTAAAAATAACTTGAGACTTCACAGTTACCGGTGTCCATAGAGCAGCGACACCAACAGGTTGTTTGAGAGAAAACAGTCTTCGCGAGGGGTGTGGTGAAGGAATGATGTCTCCGTAGATCCTCTTAGCTTCCTCAGCGAACCATTCAACATAGGATGCGGCATACCTAATTTCACCTTTAGCTTCAAACATTGGTTTCCCTTGTTCTGTGGTCAGTAACTCAGCCAGTTCTCCTTCATGTTGCACAATGAGATTATACCAGTTTCTTAACTTCTGGCTTCGTTCCTAAGTGTAAATTTAAATTAAAAAATGAAAAAAAAAATTGTAAAAAAAGGAGTATATTCTTTTCCTCTGAGGCAATAATCTAGTCTTCATGTGGCTTCCAATCAGCCCCAGGTAGGGCATGTTTGAAACACAAACGGTGAAATGAAAAAATGGTATTATGGTAAGCCTAAATAGTGCTCTGGTAAGCTTTAATACAAGTCTGCTCAAGTTAGCCTAAATATCACTGACTTGACACTGGTTTGCTCTCAATAATTATATGGGTTGACCCTTACAGACACCCATCTCTGAAATTGACTCTTACCTATAGAGCCATTTTGTCACTGCCCCCTTCCCCACCCAATAAATTGTCTTAAGCTGCTGAAATTGTAATGCAATCGGCAACAGCATAATGTCATGTGGATTGTATACAATGTCTGTTCCATATCTATAGGTTATTGACCAAGAGTGAGGTCAAAATGGCTGGATATTGGCCAAGTGTTTTTTTCTATGAGGCTAACTATAATTTAGGCAAAGTTTGAGTAGAGCCAATGCAAACAAGCAGTCTCTCTGGGCAACCATGCTTGGCGGGGTCTCATACGGGGTTTTGCAGGGTTTACACGTTTTGCTTGCCAGCTGTGTGAGAAATACTGTAGGTGCAGTTTGCCTTGAGTGCCATCCATGCCTGTTGAGTGCTTTTGCTCCCTCACCTCCCTCCCTTTCACTGGTGACAGTAAGTATATGGGGTGGTAAGACTCTATCAGTGTGACGATGCCTGGTGGTTGCTGCCTTCAGGGTTGCCATGGATACCTGCATGCTCTGCTCGAGGCTCATATCTCAGCTCCACCATCCCTAAGGCACCTTTACCAAGCTCAAAAAATTAAACTTGTTGCCAATTTAATTGGCAACGAGTTTAATGCATCAATGGACTGAGAAGGAGTCGAGGTCCATAAACTTGCAAAAAAAGAACAAGGCTAATATCCAGTCATCTTGACAGAGCAAGCTTGGTCAATTAGGGATTTATTGTATGGCTTTCAGAGAAATTTTTCTTGCCGGACACTGCAGGTAGTCTCAAGCGGGAAATATAGCTCCATTTCGCCAGCTCAGGTAGCCAATCACAGCGCAGGATTCGGTTCATGTTGCCCGCTCGCAGAGCTAACCATATGATAAGTATGCATAGATACCCACAAAAATGGCAAGTTATACCTGCAAGATTTGTCTTAAAAAGTCTAAGTCACTTGTATTTACGTACGTTAACATCACCATACCTTCGTGGTTACATTCTTCCACACTTTGAATGCATCATAAGCCTGATTTACAGCCTCTTCAGCATCAGTCCTTCCCATATCAGCTACCCTGCCAAGCTCTTGGCCTGTTGCTGGATTGTAAACTGAAAATTTTGCCTCGCAGTCTTTCCATTTTCCTCCAATGTATCCAGAACTACGGAAAAGTGCCATGCCCCGAGCAAGTTGCCGCAGATGACACTGCAACCTTGTCCTCATTTTGCACACGCACGAAAGTGCACTTCGTTAATATTTAACTTAAAATAATTATTATAAAGATACAAATGATCATCTTTATGATGACTCGGCAGCCGCCATCTTGGTTTCGCTTCCGAGAAGAGGCATGGGGTACACTTGTTTCCAGGGGCTCCCGAAAAGTTTCCGCACCCGGAAAGCCGTAACAAAATCTCAAACCTTATGATTACAGAGCTGTTTCATTTACATATTCTTAATATGGCTAGAAGTTCCCTTCATACAAGAAGTTTCAGGCGTATACACCTTTCTGTTTTTAGATACAGATTAACTAAAAATGGCTTTGCGGACCCGAAAAGTTTCCGGGACTTTCGAGAAACAGGCCCCAGGTTGCTAAATTTCGGACACTTTTTATCTCATTTCCTTTCATCTCATTTCGGACAAATTTCGGACAACACTTTTGGATACTTTGCTGAAACATTGCTAAGTAAATTTATGCATACAAAACACGAATTAGATTGAAACAATATCTGCGAAAATGGTACTTATACTGTAGTTTCAAAGTTTTACGAACATAACACAGATTCTATCAAGCTGTTACTGACGTATGTCAAGTTGTGTCTCAACTAGAGTTCGCTCCGTAATATAAAGCTCGACATAAAAGAAACTAATTGCTTTAGAGCTACTCCCAAGTTTTGTACTGCACTGTAATTTCTAGGCTCGATTTCCGCCGCTCTCTCGGGTCCGCGAGCGCGGGCTGGCAATCGAGCCTCTGTAATTTCATGATAGTTGACTCGACCTGCATGCGCCCTCGTCAACTATCACGCGATAGAAATCTCTTCGAGCTCATAATCTAATTGGGAAAGGAGAATGGCCTGTTTACTTGACATTCTTTGATAGACAAGTTTGCTAATTTTTTATGAACCACTCTACCTGGGCCCCTTTCGCCCACCCTTGTATACGGAAGTTCATCGGCACTCAATTTGGTCAATTCGCTAAAAGGGAAGTTTAAAATTCTGCGTGACATCGTTACGCTTGTTTCCACTGGGAACAAAAGGAACAATTCAACTTCTGTAATAAAAATAAAATGCCATGCCTGGAGACCGTTGATAATGACATGTAAACAACGGATGACCTGCCGTGAACATTATGAACGCGGTCTGAGCAGAAATTATAACGCCTATAGGAAACAACCGCTGTCAGTCGCAAAGACCGCTAGTAATAAAGTCTGGCAACAGAGAACTGGATGAGCTTTTAACAGGTAATCAGTAAACAACGAATATAAACTGATTTCTAATCACCAGGGTAAGAGAATGCAAACAGGGTTGTAATTAGTTCGCACTTCTTCAGTAACGATGACCTTATAATCGTCAGCGACTGATTCGGTCCCATACGTTCAACATTACATGGCTGAATTTGACCCTAGCTAAAAAAAACGTTATTCTACATTATCTAATCTTAAACCAAGAAATGATACATGTAACATGTGGAAAGGCTTGCGGAGAATTAATTAAGATCTGGGTTACGGACGACAACTTGAAAGGAATTTGGGCGGAATTTTAATGTTATAGATGGAGTGCCATTCAGTTTAATCTCAACACGAACAGTGATCTAAGCGGATTCTAAGCAGATTTTGGGCTTAACTCAAAGTATATATCTATGTGCAGAAAAACAAAACAAAACCAAAACGAACTCATGAAAATGTGTTGCTGTTCGTGATACTATTATTCATGACTGCTGAAACAGGGTCACTGTGGTTTTGTCCGTTTCAGAGAAATGCATTATAATAATTAAGTTGGCCTTTCTTGAATCAGTCCACTTTTTCTGTCATTGAATTGTTATGTCTAAATGGATATAAATCTCCTTAAAAACTAGTTTCTCGTCTTCTTAGAATACCCTTATATTAATTGTTCTTGACTTTGTAAACTGAAATTCCCGTTTAATTTTGCAGTGGGCTGGCATCAAAAGCGGCATTTCTGATCTATGCATGATGGGTGATCTGAAAGTACTAGCACTTCAAAAATTGATTTATCCTTATCATGCTCAAGAAATTCTTGTGAAGCAGGCCAAGACTTAGGAAACTTCTGTAATGGCCTTTATGAACAAATGAATGAAATCTAATGTAGCACCGTTTCAAGCTTACGTGTCAGCGTCACGGATCATAAATCTTTATACTACATGCAAAAATAACTTGATCTAATAACAGCTGATGAACTTCTTGACTATATATACGTCGTACTTTGATGGTTACATTGCACGAAAAAATAAGTTCTTTCTCGGCTTTAAATCGTTACCACACTCAGTTTACTGACAGATTTGAAACAAGTTGTGTTTGCACTGAATTTCCGGGATAATCTATTATGCATGCAACATCATCATAAACTGCACACGCACAACATACCATGAAAATTTTGGTAATTTTGGTTGATGACAGGAAAAAATGCTAAAAACGTAGCTAAGACTTCTCGTAAGAGCCATTCTCACCCACTGGTTTTATTAGAACAATGATCAGCTCGATCGAGCAGCGCAATGGAGTCTTTACTCAACCCAGTCTCTAGACGCTCTAGGTAAACGCGAAATACACGGAAGAGCTTGGGAGCATATATACGCGTTGGGCGCTTCAGTGAGGTCCGAATCATGAAATTTCGCCCGATTGAGTTGAAAGAGAACGCCTAAATACTAGATTGGTCTCACTGAATCCCCAACACCTCTATGTGAGATATCTATAAAATTTACAAAATTTGTGGAAGCTGTTCGGAAAATTTGTAAATAAACTAACATTTAGCGCTAGTGATGGGCTCCTAGCGTCCAAGCGCTAGCTTCTTCGATTCCAGTTCAAAGATACTATAAACACAAATGCTTTCAAGTTTGGTTACGTTGTACTGAACTGCATTTTGGAATTTGGTCTTGATTTTCTAAGAACTGCAAAAACCACAACCAATTGTTACTTAAAAAGAAATAACACACAAACTGCGATGATAAAAACATGACAATGAAACGTATTGTTGGAAATACAAAAAAACTATATCTTTTTACTTGACGTTTCGCATGTTTCGACAGACATCTTCAGAAGTGACCGTTGAGAGTAGAATTCTAAATTTTAAATAACTGATTAACAATAACAATGACAGAAGCTGAAAAAAAAATCTTAAAAGATACAAACTAATAAAAATAAAGCCTTTCGCTACTAACATTATCATTTAGGGTTTCAATTCCCTAGTTAGTAGAGTTTCCTTTAATTTATCCTGCAATGTGTATCTGACCGACCTTTCGCTAATATGTCAAGGTGCCAACAATGCGTTTTATTGATCTTTATTGTCAGTTCATCACCGAAGTTTGTGTGTTATTTCTTGTCAAGCTACGACGGCCAAAGAAATCACAAGAGTATTTACGATTGTTAGTTAGTTAAGCGGCGCAACGCGTAACTGCATAGTGGAGTAATACGTACTCGATCAGAACAGGCCTAACATATTTGTAAAACACAGGTTTCCATCTTTATTGAGGCTCACAACTTATGACCCCACTTTTAGTGTTCAATGCTCAATAAATACTTCAAGCTGTCAACTAAACTGACGCTTTTGGTTTGGAGAGACGTCATCAGACTAGTCAACAAAAAAATATTCAACTCCTCAGTGTAAGCATATAACCTTGATTACAGGGGTGCCGTAGTAACGAATGGCGCTCGCTCTGGAGTAGAAAAGTACCAGAGTAACGCAAAACAGCTGGTGTTAGTCATAAAGTTGGCAAGCGAAGTCGAAAAATCTAGCATACGGGTTTAGCAGGCAACTAAATCGTTGCTAATTGCTGGCGCCTTTTATAAAGTAAGTAAGCAGAGTAATACTTTGTACGTCGCGTATAAGGTTAGGTTAACAATTTGTGCGTTCCAATTTCATTCTCATTTTTCAGGGAAAGAAACCTCATGATTGTAGATTACTATCATTAGAATACGCCGCCAAAGATGCTGTATGGTGTTAAGAAGATTTAGACGGGCTATAGGATCTGTTGACTGAATTGGATCGCATTTAAAGTCATACTTCATCCGTGGCGCTGAAACGAACCAACGAAAGCTAGCGCTAGTTAACGCGTCTTCACAACACTGATCAGCTTTTCCTGTGTTTCTCAAATAAACGCATTTCACTGGAATTTCATGAGCATGTTGTTCAAATGAAATTTCTATGTGTGCTGTTTGTGTATGCAAGCTGTGTTTACACAAGACTGCTTTGATAAACTTCCACATCACCATTATGCGTGAGGGATTGGTTAAAAATTCAGCCGTTGTTATCGAGGTAACGTTGGAATGTTAGCCTTCCTAACAGAAGTTTTCTATCAGTTTTTGTTTTATTTCCAGATAAACTTGGTAGGTGTGCTAAGGTCGTACCAGGAGAAGAGAAAAATTCGTCAAAAGCTTAGATCATTCGGTGCTAAGGTATTTTCAGTTATATTTAATGACTTTATTATGTGGCTAACCATGAGCAGACAAGATCTAGATGAATCCTGCACTGTGATTGGCTGACTCGTGCGGGCAAGATGGCGCTTTTTTGCCGGCTCGGGATTATCCGCTGTCTCCCGCAAGAAAATAGTGTTCTTTTTCCAAATCCTTTATTGACCAAGCCTGTTCGGTCAAGATGGCTGCATGCATGATATTGGCCTCGTTCTCTTTTTTGCGTGTTTATGGACCTCGACTTCGTCTTGACCCATGAACACGCAAAAAGAGAACTTGCCAATATCAAGCCATCTTGACCTCACGCTCGGTCAATAACCCATATTTACATACACAGGAAGACAAATATTTCGTTTCAGACGCATAAAATTCTTGTGTTTACAAAAAAAACCTCCTGTGAGAGAGATTGTCCGCATGGTTGCTAGATTCCAAACTTTAGCTAAGCGTATTCGCAGTTTAGATAACTCCAACTGTTTTATGTTTTTCGGCATTTGAGACTTATAATGCGTCTGTTTTATGTTAAATATGTGTGATTGAGTAGAGACAACACCCCCTCCCCCCCCGGGGGGAGCCTCCCTTCAAATTTTGTGAAGGTTAGCGAGCTTTAATGTACACCAGGTCACCGGTTTCCGGCCATTCTCGTCTCCAGAGCCTCCATTTCGTTTGGTTACGTGGTCGGTGACTTTTAATAAGAGTAGTATTGGGGACGAGAATGGGTTTACGGCGTTTTAGTAAATGAATCCTATAGATTTTGCGATTTCGGTCTGAAACTGAGTTTGAGCTTGGTTTTTGGCCCGAGTTCTAGTTTGCGACAGCTAGAAAACGAAACTGTCATTTTCTTTTTGTGTTATCAAATGCTCTTGTATTCACGTTTGGAATTCTGTTCGCATCTAGAAACTCTTGGCGGCAGGTAGGTGTTGATTTTGTGACGGTGTAGCGGAACTTCCAGAGCAAGAAGTGTTACAGACATGATAAACTTGTTTCTCGTCCTGTTCTTTGGTTTCAAGCACAATACGGTTTCTGCTGAAGGTAGGTAGAGCGCACTCCGGGCGCT
Organism: Orbicella franksi; assembly: GCF_964199315.1. Classification (NCBI taxonomy): domain Eukaryota; kingdom Metazoa; phylum Cnidaria; class Anthozoa; order Scleractinia; family Merulinidae; genus Orbicella; species Orbicella franksi. The sequence continues at coordinate 4,129,652 of NC_138155.1, forward strand.
AACTCTTTTTTTTTTTTTTTTAATTTTATTCCTCCAATTCCTAGTTAATACATAGTTATGTAAATATAACGTAAAGAAAGTAAATAATAACCGATAGTGCTTTGTAAGGAAGAAAAAAACGCAAAAAAAAACCCAAACAAACAAAAAAAAAAACAGAAATTACATCACTTAATATTTGTTTTCTGCATGTTGCATTAAGCGTGATTGCTTCCCTGCGTGGAATTCCCATAAAAAAAAATGGAGGTAATCGTCGGAAATTTTGAAAAGAATCCCTAAGAGGTACCAAGATCCTGTTTTTTGGGGTAACATGAAGTGCTTTGTTTTTTACTCCTAAGAAGTACCAATGCTTAAACAAGACATTATCTCCTCCCATATGTTTTCAGCTCAATACCCTAAAAGATACCGCTAAAACTCCCGCTGTGGACCTTTTGAGGCTGAATACCCTGAGAGATACCAAGACCGCTTTTTGAACCCCTAAAATGTAGGACAAGCACCCCCCGCACTTTCTATATGGAGTCCCCAGGGGGATTGCTTTTCCATTTAACCTGAGATCAATCGCCCGGTTTTAAGCTTTTTCATGCTTCTTGGATAAGAAACAAAACAATTTATGGGGATGGTGTGAGTAGTGATTTTTTTTTTTTTTTTTTCTGCGTCTTTTGTCACGCTAGATTTGGAAGCTGTTTCTACCTGCTTACCAACACACATGCGGATGGAAGTGGACCGAACCAAAAATCCCGACCTTGTGCCTGGGGAAATGCATCTTAATGACCCCAACTGCACTGCCACAGAATTCAATGACACCTTTGTCCTGTTTGAAATACCACTGGATGGCTGTGGAACAACACGAGATGGATCAAACCCAGACTATTTACTTTTCTCTAATACTGCTCACTGGGATTCGCCAGGACAGCTTATAACTTATACAAAAGGATTTAAGGCTCACATCACTTGCAGATACTCTAGACATGGATCTGTTGGTGTACGTGTGAGAGTTGTGCCTGAAACAGAGGAACCTCCAACAGATCCAAAGGGTAAATCCTGATCAGCTTTTTCTCTTTTTGCGCAATGTGATTGGTGCATAGATTACTGCAATCTGCAACTTAACCTGACCTGGTGGTAAACTTTAACCTTCCCCTCTACCCCCTCCATTGCGCCCCTCACTAAGACAATTTATCAAGAGGAAACGCATTTCTTTTGCAGTCACTAAAGTTTCAGTAGAGTTACCTACCACGACATAAACCATCTTTATTTTTATTACTATCGATTTTACCATTCGAATCACAACTACCCTCCCTGGTCTTTACATAAACACAGGACGGCATCTCATAGGATGTTACAGATAACTCTTTCAATTTCATTCCATCCTTAAACTCGCGCGCTTTCTAACGCTTCACCATCGTGTGCATTTAGGAGAGGATTACACCATCCATTCTTGTATGCAAAATACTCGGCATCGTTTGTTACCAGAGCCTCAGCTCTCTTTGGACATGAAAGGGAACTGGGACTGGATCGTGTTTCTTTGTTGCATCGTTTTCAAGCGGAAAGATGCAAAAAGGAACAGAAATTCTTGTGGCACTATCTAACTCAATTTCACGAGTTGAATTGGTAACAATATTAACATGCGTTTTGCATTTCAGTTTTTAAATATGTAAAAACAGCGATTGAAATGTCATGTAAAAGATATCAAACTCAGTTTGATGGTTTTACATGTAATAGTTAACTCGATAAAACTGAAAAAGTTTCATTTTTTAACATGTTTTAAGCAGAAACATGTGAAAATGGATCAAATGTCTTCTTGTGGCTATTAAACTCACCTTGCTGAGTTTGATAGTTAACAACAAAACCGTTAACTTTTTTTAAGCAGAGACATAAAAAACATGGGTTCAGAATAAATGTACCCATAGTTATACTGATAAGTGAATAGAACCTTTTATTCCCTCGACACCCATCAACTATCAGTCTGGTGTGATCCGATCTTTATAGTTACGTACCGTTTCCACATGAAAGAAGATTGAAATCCATGGTGACACGCGCGACAAAAAATATAACTCAAAGGTGTTTTAAAACACACTTAAAATACTTGTTTTTGCTTTTTAGTTAGAATCATGCGAATTGACAGCCGCTAATCTCCAAATGTGACAGGTAGTGCGTCACTACATTTTCTAGGAACTGAAATTTATGGTAAGGAACTGGTGATCAGTCCAAATTATACTTACATGTATGTCCCCAGTTGCTACTAAATTGATGCATTCAATAACTTAAAGTCTTTTTAAAAGTTTTATGGTATACAGCGCTAATGTTTTCCAGAAATTTACTTTTATTTTGCAGGAAAGCAATCTATTTAAAATGTTTTTCACAGCATTGGTCAAGAATTCAAAGTTGGAATGCTTTTACGTTGTACATTGCGTGACACTAGTTAGAGTACACTCTCCGTAAGCTTTTCGTGACGTGACGATCGAGAGAAGACAGAGAAGTGCGTTAATGACCACCCCGGGAGGTAGTGTTACGTTGAGTGTGACGTCTTACTTTCACAGTGCCTCATTCCATCCTGCAGGGTACCTGATGATAGCATATCGTCGGCAACCTTACAAGTTGATGGAAGTTTCATCATTGTAAACTGCGATCTACTCGGCACCCCAACGAGATGAAGAAGCTCTACAAAAAGTCGAACGTTTAATCCACATTTTAAAATATAAATGCTGCTATAACTCCTCCAGACTGGACGTAACTTAGCTTATAACTTAACTTAACTTATTTAAGGGTGTCAACCTTTAATATGAATACTTATCACACGACTAAGTTAGTTCACGACGAATTAAATACTTCGTTTTCATTTCACGAACAATTATTTTGGAAAATCCCGGTTCACGGCTTCTAATGAAATCACGATTCACGAGAAAAACAAACCATTTCATATTTCACGGGAAAAAAAACTAGGCCATTCACGAATCACGAAAATACCCTTTAGCACTCTCTTCTGTGAACCGGGGTTCCCCCACTATACTCAGACTGGCCGGGCCACTCAGGTCTTGTCCACACTACACCGGAGGAATTTGAAAAAGGAGGTTTCACTCTGAAATCACATCAAATGTTTTGCGTCCATACTACGCCGGAGGAATTTAAAAACGCAACAATCACTGGTCAGTTTTGGATTTGTATTTGAGGAAACCTCGGGCAGGGAAATCACATGTCGTGACGCAATCGTTTTCGAAAAGCTCCGTTTTCAAAATGTTTCCCGTCTACACGAAAACGAGAAGCCGACGTTTTCAGATTGCTCCGGTTTGAGGAGCGTTTTCGAAAAGCTCCGTTTTTGTGACGGATTATTGTGGAGGGTGGGCCTAACCGTAGAAATAAGATAGAAAAGATAGACTCGTCTCTTCAGGACCCTTCATGGCCTTCAGGCATGCTATGGCCACCACTTCACTTTCTCCTCTTCTGTTGAAACTCTCACGTCCTGTGCAGTAGCGATATAGTTGGATATTTTGTGGCCCTTGAACGGTTTTATTTGTTTTTCCTCCGAATCTGCAGCTGTAGAAAGCGTGTACGGAAAGACAAAGAGGCCTATATTGATCAAGCGAGTGGACGGGTGGAAATACTTTCGGTAGTTCCTAGATCTACTGAATAAGTAAACACGAGAAGCTTTTTACTGATGTTTGTCTTTTTTCAGTTTTACCTCCCTCTCTTACAAGCTTGGTCTTGTTAACGTAGATAAGATCATAGTAAATGGTTTGAACCCAGGGGTATCAGTAGTTCGTATAGTGTGATCGTCCGGGTGAGTGTAGTTCTGAAAAGAACTGTTGTTGGTGACTGACGTTTCGACAACCTGAGCGGAAGTCATCTGCAGAGTCAAGTGAATAGTGTTTGTCAGTCGATGATGTTAGAAGTCTGGTCCGTTGAACATGATTGGTCAGTATAGCCATGATGGTATGGGCTGAAAGACTCGTGTAAAGTTTGTCATCAGTCATTGGTGGGTTTCGATCCGTCTATTGTTGGTCAAATAGGTCGGTTTTTGGTCAGTCTATTGTTAAGTCGGTCTGTTAGAAGTCCGTTTGTCGGTTTCGTTTCCGTCACGGATAAGTCGTTTGTAGGGCGCCGGTAGTTGTTGACATCTGTTAAGAGGCGTTTGTTCTAGGTTAGTGTACCAGCTTTCCAGAGTCAGTCGCTGAAAATAGTTTGTACTGTAGGTTAAGCACTGAGCAGAGTCCCAGTCAATGTTGTGGTTTGTCAGTTGATGATGTACAGCAATGTGATTGTTGGCATCACCATTTCTTATGGCTCGTTTGTGTTCAGTCAGTCTCGTCTTTAATCCTTAATCTTTAATAAGTATACTCCTGAAACAGTGGAACTATACTAGGAGTTGAAAATAACATAATAAAAGCACGTAATAAATAATTACAATATGTATATATACAGTAAAAATTATAAGTTAGTAAAAGATAAAATAAAATAGATTAAGTATAATCTCGTCGAGATAAGTTAGGACGTCGAATATACATTATACAAAAGATTTAATGGCTGCAAGAGCAATAGTCTTAAAATTATTTATATTAACATCTTCATAAATAGGTAAATTGTTCCATGCTACTATTGACCTTGGATAAAAGGAAAACTTATAGACATCATTTGATACACGGATTTGTTGGAAAGGACGACTGTTCGGTAATCTGGTGGCCCTTGTTATTTCGTGGACTTCAGGAGGAAAGCTAATACCAACATGTCCCATTAAGATCTTGTAGAACATAATAGTTTGAAAGAGGAGTCGACGATCTTCAAGGGAGTCCCAACCAAGATGTTCGATCATTGGAGTAACATGACTAAACTCGTGCTGAGGTTTCTGCCAGTCTCACCAATGTAGGAAGCCTGGCAGTCGGAGCATTTGATCTTGTAAACTGCTCCCTCTCTGTTGTTAGGTTCGTCTCTGTCTTTCTCGTTGGTCAGTAAGTGTCGTAACGTAGTTGTAGGTTTGTAGGCTACACGAATGTTGTAGGGTTGTAGGATCCGTGAGATGGTCTCAGAAGTGCCCTTAATATAAGGTATAGTCACTGTAGTAACAGGTGTAGGGTTCCTTTTCGTAACGTCAGCTTCAGTAGGTCGGTAAATGTTTCGTCTAATAAAGTCAGTGTTGTAGTTGTTTTTGTGACAAACACGTTCAAGGTATCTGTTTTCGTCACGTAAGCTGTCCGGTGTGTCACAAACTAGTTGCGCTCGTCTCGTCAAAGTCTTTATAGTCATGGCTTTGTGTGAAGTCAGGTTGTAGGATGATTCGTCAAGTAATCTGTCGGTATGCGTCGGTTTTCTGTTCACTGTCGTTCGTAGTTCGTTGTTGTCGCGGCTTACCAAACAGTCTAGAAAAGGAAGTTTTCCATTTTCTTCGATCTCTTCAGTAAACTGGATGTCGGCGTTCTGTTCGTTTAGGTGGTGGTGAAAATCATCAATTTCGTCTTTGTGAACGGCGGTAAAGGTGTCGTCAACGTAGCGTAACCAAAGCGGTATCGTTTGTCGGCAAGTTGCAAGGGCGCGTTCCTCCACGTGTTGCATCACAATTTCTGCGACAACAACAGAAACAGGCGACCCCATGGCCGTTCCATGCAACTGTTTGTAGTGTTTACCGTTGTACTGGAAGTAAGTCGACGTAAGGCAAAGGTTCAGTAAGTCCATGATGTCCTCTGTCGGTAACGGTAGTTTAACAGTAGATTGTTGTACAGCGGTCTCGGTACACTGTAATGCCAATTGAAGTGGAATACTGTGAACCAGTATTCCACTTCAATTAGCATTACAGTCACTACAAACAAAAACTGTTCTTTTGATATTAGGAAAACTCATTACAAAGCTCATAACATACAATATTAACCATACCTATACTATTGACACTACTAACTAACAATATTTGCGATATTTACGATGCTCACAATATTTTGGTTGCCAAATTGTTATTGTTATTATCATTATCATTATCACTGTCATTGTCATTGTCATTGTCATTGTCGTTGTCGTTGTCATAGTCATTGTCATTATCATTATCATTATCATTATCATTATTGAAATATAAGAGTACCTTGCACGGAGACTAACAATAAATATTCAATAATACGGGCTACGCATTGCAAGAAGTCATTAACGGGTTCCTTGTAACTGGCCCCTAGTAACGGGCCCCAAGTAACCTTGATCACGACTTCACTGTTTTGCCACGTAAGTAACAATTGCATCGTGAACACACTGGGAAAGACGGACGTCATCTTTTTTTCCAAAGTTACTCTTGTGGGCTACGAACTGAAGGAGACTGGGAACGAAATACATCCCGATGGTTTCCGCTATAGTAAATATGGTGGAAACCTCCTTTTCCTTGTGAAAAACATTTTTGATCCACATAGCAATCAAAACGTAAAATGTCATCAGAAACACTTCCACGAAGATGAACATCATTTGTCTTCTCAGAGGGTCGCATGTCTCAATGCAAAAATCGAGCAAGGTTCTTGACAGGTAAGTGGCGAAATGATCACGGTAAAGGATAACTTTTGGAGGTTGTGGGTCATTTTTCAATTCTATTGTCAGTAATGCACCATTAAGGTGAGCCATCCTTTCAAAAGCCTGTGGATTTGTTGCGGTGCAGTCGCTATTGAGTTGATTCAGATGATCCAAATTTTCAAGTATTTTAACGACTTGGTCACGAACTCTGTCATAATTCTCCCTCACATCCTTGGCAATTTTATACAGAACAATGGAAACAGAACCGACAAGGGCAACGTATCTGAAAGCCATGGTTGGAACCAGCACTGCTCCAATGTAAGTGAACATTGTAACTTCAGCCAGCAGATAACAACAGAACATCACAGCTACAATCAAATAGACGAGAAACGCAGCTAAAATCACACCATGAACAAAACACATAGCGCTAAGAAAGACGTTGTATCCGCGCCAATCCCACTGTTTGTGCCACGCCTGCTGAACATTGTCTATCGTTTCCGTATAAATTGCCAGAAATAGTACTTTGTAAAAATAAAACGCCGGTGTAAGGTAGTAAAGAAAGGCGGCTGTTATAACGAATGCGAAGGTAACAGCACAAAGAAACACAGATATAACGATCTCAATTAATGTATGATGCTTGAAAAGTTCTGCCCAAGTTTTCGCGAAGAGGGCTGGAGGTACCTTGAAACTATCTTCAACCAGCATTCCCCAAAACCGGCGATCTGATATGAGGTAAATTCGCTCTAACATGCAATGGGCGAGGAATTGGTATTCTCTCTTCCGTGCATTTTCTCGAAATACTCCTTCAGGATATTTCCACAGCCCTAGAAAATGTGTGGGGTGCACATCTTTGAGATAGACACTCAAAAACTCTGGGATTAACGCTGCAACTAGAAAGGTCACAGAAAACATTACGAAGTAATTCTGATAGGACGTGTACCACAGACGAAATGAAATCACGATGGCAAACGAAACGAAGAGAAAGCGACGAATTCGTGACTTGATACCTTTTCTTTCCTCCATGTAGAAGCACAATATGCACCGTAGAAAACGTCCGAAGTAAACTGGGCTTTTAAAGGTGGGGCAGAAGTCCTTGTGGTTTAGACCCGCCGGATAGTTAATCGCGGGCGGCTGCGTACTCGGAAAGTAATGAACAAGAAGCGGAGAATAAAGCCAAAGAATGATCGCAATGATCAAAATCACGTAGTATTTCCTTAAAAGTTCTTTCTTATGCAATTGGCCCTCCTTGTCGAAACAGTTGTAATGAACAAAGTCGTTTTTTGAAATCCCTTTTCCAAGATAAGGTCTTTTCGTAAACAGTTGCCCCAAAAATCGCCAGTAGTAGAATATATCCGGTATCGCGGTGTTCGGATTCCGTATGACATCATTAACTTCATAGTCGAGCTGAAAACAGATGTAGTTCCAGTCCTGCTTGTCCTTCACCGTGACATTAGCCACAAACTCCTGAATAACTCTCCGAGATAAAGAGCATCGAGGTTTCATAAGTTTGGCGCAGGCCTTGTTACAGTAGCCCGAAATGTCCCACTTTCCATCAGGCCCCCAGAAATCGTCTGTGATTATTCCCATAGTTCCTAGCGATAAGACGTTGAAATTGTGAGGGAAATGAAGCATGTATTCATGTGTATCAGCCACTGATACCCATGTTTCAAACTCGTCCCTCGCCTGTTTCCATTTCCCTTGTGTGTCGAGATAATAAACAGGACCCTTGAAACGGAGAAAGTGTTTGTGTGGTCGGTACTTCAATCGGTCGATAATTTTTTCTGTCATATCAGCTTGGTTGACCCAAATAAATTCACACAGCTGGTCTGAAGCCGAACAACTCTCAGCAGGACAAATGTCGACGGAAGAACAGCTTCCGAACAGGCAGCCAGTAACAATGAGAAAGCCAGACACAAAATAGAGCCGTAAGGGAGACACCATCTAAAATAAGGAACCAAAATTATAAATGCGAACAACTCAGAAGGCTGTTGTATGAATATCTGAATTAGATATGGAATCCACACCAAACTCATTATACACTGTCAATAGACCGAGGTATTAGGCTAAGATATCCATTCAGACTCATTGAAGTGTCAGAACTGATTTAAAAAACCAAAAAAAACAAAAAAAAAACTGGTCAGATGAGAAATTATAATTCAAATATATCCCTTCACAAATATATCCGTCAGTACCGTCGCTTGCAGGGTTTTTGAATACTTATATGGGAAGAGGGCAACCCTAAAACACGGAAACTGAAAACCGGGAACCAGAAACCGAAACCGGAACCGGAAACCAGAATCCGGAATCCGGAATCCAAAAATTAAAGAAAACAAATTCTTTAAATACGCGAAAGCAACTTTGCATAGCTTTTGCCTGTTAAAATCAAGAAGCCAAGTAAAAAGGAGCTCAAACTTAACCTTTTTTGGAACGAGGATTCCCCGTCTGTCGAAATTCGTGCAACCGTTATTTCTAGTGAGGGTTATAATTATGAGAATTTAAATAGCCTGCGTCCTAATTTGATTCTAAGTACCCTAACAGGTTCTAAAATAAGCTTTCTGGTAATTGCCATTTTGTTTAATAAGTGATCTGCAATTTACCGAAGGTATAAATTTGGCCTTTATGTCTAATAGATACTGAACAAGATAGCAAATGACGTCATGGAGAACAAGGTCTCCGTCAGTGGCAGCCCCTTGTACATCGATGGTTACGCCATCCACTTTCGATGTCCAAAGGTTAATCTGACTCGTTTAAATAAATTTGTTTTTCCCAACAGATACGAGACTTATTCCAGATCAACACTATTCCACACTGATACTGTTACAAATCACCACTACTTGGCCATCGTATTAAAACAATTTATAGAACTGCTGCACACTTACTTCAGTCTGCTTCTCGCTTGCGAACGGATTGGAACAAAAGTTGTTAACAGATGTGCTACTCACCAGTCTTCTCAGAGCAAGAGAATCCGGATTCCGGATTCCGGATTCCGGATTCCGGATTCCATATTTTAGTGTTGCCCATGGAAAGAAGCTGAAATTCCGAGAAACGAAACAATAGAACTTGATATAAACACAGGAGTTCAACACGATGAGAATTCTGTCAGTCTGACAACAAGCTGCGAGTGAAAATTGTTTTCATTTGGTGAATGTTTCATTAGTTATTGTAATCAAGCGTCCAACACGCCACACTAGTAGGCCACGAAATGTACAATTTAAACGGCGAAAACGATGAAAGCGATAAAAGCGATGAAAAGCGAACGTTTGCCAAAAACAAAATAAATTACAAGTTATGGGCGAATACCGTGAATAAAAGAAATAGAAATAACGAGCCAAAGGTAGAGGATCAGGCTTACAAACGTTGCATGACTAGGACGGCTAGGAACACGATAGAGGAAAGCGGAGAAGACGGTCAATTGAAACAAGATGACTGTAACGTCGCGATGGAAATGCACAAATAGACTAGAAAAACGCATACAAAAAGGCACTGAAACAAAACGAACTTATACGAAAAACACTAACAGAATATTGATAACGTGAAAGCGAGATAAACGAAAAGAGTGCCATGATGACGGAAGAATGCGCGCACAAACGGAAATGCGGCCATGCGGCGGCGACATTAGTTCTTTGCTACTTGTCTGATTTACCACGGAACTACAACAGTTGAGAAGCAGAGAAGAAAACGAATGATTAGGCCAGCTACTTTCACATTCTCTTTGCACAGCTATAAATATAAACTACTCAGCTACTCACCGTAACTTACTTGCTAACGGCATTCAAGTTTTTCTAATTTTCCAGACAGACGCGCTGTGTCTGATATTCAAATAAGTTCGGCTAGCTTATGGGTCACGACGTATATTGACATATGTCAGATGTCTAAGTCGTTTCTTTACAATATTTCAGACCCATTTTAATTTATTTAAATGCATGCCCTCTTCGGAAATAACAGCAGGGCAAGTTCTGAGAAAGCCTGCTAAAATTACCCCATCCCTCCCTTGGAATAACAGTTTAGTTATCCCATGAGACACTACGAGTGAAAGGAACCAATATGGCGACCATCGTACGTACCAAGAGGGATGTTCGTGTTGTCATTTTTCGTTCCTTTTAGCGGCCTTGCTATACGTCAGTCATTACCGGCAAGACACAATCCAGATCTGAAGAAAAAGAAGGGCCCAGTAGCGGACAATAAGAAAAAGAAACAGCTGGTCATTCGCAAACCGACTGAAGTCGTACCCCGTGTAGATCTAGAACCAGGCATGAGTTGTTAGACGCTTCTAGATTACGAAAGCCGATCAAGTTATTATCACCTGAAGAGCAAGAGAGACGAACTTTGCTGTTGAAAGAATGGTCTAGGTACAAGATGAAGCAGCACAAGGAAGATTTACAGCGCGTTCAAGAGCTGGAACGTTGCCGTGAGGAAGCTTTGAAAGAACTGAACAAGAGCTCGCGGCGGCCATAGAACCAGGATGGGACCGGACCGGACCGGACCGGACCGGATCACGGTTCGAATCCCGGACCGGATCACGGACCGGATCACGGATCGGATCACGGATCGGATCACAGAAAAAAAAAAAGTTTTAAAGAAAAAAAAACCCAAAAAGAAATCAAATCGTTTATAAGATAATAATAAATAAAAATAAAAGTTGAAAACTAAAATATGTTAATTAACAATTATTCACCGAAGTGGAGGTAAATATCCATCACTTTCACCGACACTGAGGTGAATAATTATTTTAGTATATACCACACAAGCTGAATAATTAGCGGACCAAAACGTTATTTTATGTGTGACAAGCGGTCGGAAATTTTAAAATCTCTCGCGCCTGCTGCTCGGAGGTTAATACTGACTTGCTAATCACCTCCGAGTTGACCAATCAGAGCGCGCGAAAATCACTATTCACTTGTGTGGTATATACTAAATGAAAATAAGAATCCCGAATTTGACTCAAGTAATGACATGTTAATTACAGAGAATGACAAGAAGTCATTTAAAGAGCCACATAAGCGCCTAATTTACGACGAATTTAAATTATAATGAACAGGCAGATGTAGTTATATTTGAACGTTAGTTGGCTCGAAGCTTGCGTGAACTCCCATTCACGTTTTTGAAATTGTCAGTATCAGTAGCTCATTCTCGGCTACATTTTCGTGTCATACGTGAACGTTACAGTTGGCGATACAGTTAATGAGAAAACGTACGTGCGAAAGCTCAAGGACATGACTTGCTTTAAAAAACTAGCCTAGTTTTTTCAAGTTCGTCATTTGCAGTCCTTGTTGATCTTTGCCATCCCTAACGATCCTGGTATCGTTTTGATTTTTTCTTGCCTCTTAAGTGTTTTCTACCCTAGAACACGATCATTTCAAGGTTTTATTCTATTTAAAGGCAACTCTTTACGACCTTAAAAAATGACTCTAAAAATCGTGACGTAATTCCTAAAATGTTGTTTAAAATGTTGCGTTATCGTTCAGACTATCGATGTTATTCCTAGAATTGTTTGTAAAACAGCCATATTTCGTTGAAATACAAATGGTTTGTTTCGTTTTATTCCAGTGCGAAATATCGTATTCCAAACTCATATCTGGTAAAAGTATAGACTAGTCTCAAAAACGGAAATTGTTTGAAATCATCAGGTGTTTAATTTGTTTCGTGTGTTTTTGCTTTTTGTGTTTCGATTCATGCGTTCGTCCTATAATTACCATGCTGACTCGTTTTAAGACAGTTTACCTTTGATATTATAAAGAAATAAAGGAATATCACACCTGAATTAAATAAAACGTTCTGCTCACAGTAGTCACTCTAGTGCAATTTGCTCAGCAAAATTTTGAATTTTTTTCCTTGATCCGATCCGTGATCTGATACGTGATCCTGTCCGATCCAGATTTTGTCGACGCCGGAAGAGCTCGAGCTGTCTTTTTTTTTTTTTTTTTTGCATTGCAGACAGTTCATCTGATGCCAGAGAAATATGGATTACAATGTTAATCCGGGATTAAAATGGACAAGTCTTTGTGATAAGCCGCTTTAGGCACTTGCACTGATTGGGAGACATGTTATGTTGCTGGGTCAAGATACCTACCAAGTACACACAAGACGACGTGTCTATAGCCAGATAAATGATGCTTTCCAAGTGGTCTATTTTGTCACGGGGACAGTACAGGTCGCCTGATAGTGCACAAGAGACAACACTGGAAATTTGTGCTATGTTGTCCCTGAGTAACATGTTGCACAAATTCAAGCAGGTTTGAATTTGTACATTAAGGCGTGGGGACAAAGTTTGCTCACTTCGGCAGCATTTTCAGATGGAATTAGGTGCGTCACACGAGGAGAACTGTTACTGTGACTTGTTGTTTAGTGTGTGCCGACCTTAAAATTGAAATGATTTTTTGTGTCAAACTTGTTGAAAACACCTTGAAAGGTAATTTTGAGGAAAGCTTCAAGTGAAAACTGAAGGTCAGAAACATTTTATAAAAATCTTATCTGGTTGTACTGATTGAACTGGCATCAATATTGTGAGCAAACCTGGATTAGCTAAATCGCGCTTTGAACCATTGGCTCCTGGTGGTTATGAGCTAGAAATTGTATCGTTTACAGAGACTTTGATCAGCCAATCATAATCCAGAATTACGATGTGTTATTTACACTGGTGTTATACTTTTTGCACTTTTTGGTGTTACACTTAAACTGCACTGCTCTCAGCCAATCAGAATCGAGTAATTTTTTCATGTATATTATAAGGCGAGAGACACGTAAATTACGTGCCTCAGGTTTACAAGGTTTACAAGGTTTACAAAACGAACAATCTGGTAATAAAATTAAAATATCAAAATAGTGACGTCTGTGGGCAAAACCGCGCTTTTGTCCTGCATGAAATGAGCACCAATCACATGTTTGCGTTCAAGTGTGGACTTAAGCGGTCAGCATTCTCCGCAGTTTGTGGAATTACAGTAGTGTGAACGACAAAATCTACGTGCGATCTCGCTGTTTGCCGACTCTAAGTAAAGACAGAGAGAGAAATAAGAAAATGTGAACTGTAGATGAACTTACCGGAGTTCTTTTTTCTGGAGGTACGTCAAAAGAAGACGATTAAACTGGAAAACGGTGAGTTGTATTTGCTGTAATTAAGTTCCGGAGCTAATGTCGCAAACACAACGAGCTACGTTTTGCAAGAAAACTAAACTAGAAATTTCGATATAAACCGGCAAGGAAGCGTTCTAATCGATTTTGCTTTGCTGAACCAAAACTTCTCAGGTTCGTAGGCGAGAGTTCGAGTAAGATAAGCTGAGTTTTGGCCTAGTTGGTCAAGCGTGGCTTAAGTTGGTTATGCATATTATAAAAGAAGGTTCCTTTTTCAGCTTTTTGAAAACATTCGCGATGAACTGCGATGAACTTTGCTACCCGTTGGCTTTTTGCAGGCCACATCATTGTGAATCATAATGGCATCTATATTACTTGTTTGAGTTTTATCACATCTCCGTAGAAACAAACAAGAACTTGAACTTAGAAGATTGCAACCAAATTCCTATATTGGAGTTGTTGATCACTTGTTACTATGAGCACTTGTTGCTTTACGATTTCAATGGATGCCTTCAGTTCTTGAGAGTAACGGATATTGATGGTTGGGTGACCCGCCAAACATTTATCTAACCCGTTAATTCAGTCACAACTCTAATACCAAAAATCTAACCGGTACAAAAAAGTCTGTTGTTCATGATGTTTTTTTTTTCGTTTGTTTTTTCACATGTCGTTTCACGCCGCTGATTTTGATCATTCTGGGTTTGTTAGCCAGGCAAAAAAAAAATGATAATAATAAATAAATAAATAAATAAATACTTAGCCGTGGTAATGGGAATGTCCTGCTTTGTAGTTGAAATTCACATGTTCAGCTCAAAGTGACTGACAAATAGTATGTTAACTAACTGCGAAATGTTCCGTCGCTTTTAAATTTATCAACCTTCGGCCGAGTCCAATTCCATCCATAACATTCATAAAGTTAACTTGCTGAATATCTATTAATAACCTTACCCCTAACCCTAACCCAAAGAATGTATAAACCTAGAAACTAATATTACGACTGAACTTGATTAAAATGATATTTCTCCGTATTCAGACACAAATTAAAATCTAGTGATTCGGAGGGCTCGAGCTTCACTACTCTCTAACAGCTTTAATTTCGTTAGCAAGTATTTAGTGTATGCATAAATTTTTAACTTTGCATAATACAATCTAATGTTTTTTTTTTTCGCGCTCGCTGCAATTAATCTAAAACCCAGTCGACTTATGCCACGTGCAGTTTATGCTTACTGTTTTCTCGAATCTCAATGAAAGAATACGAACACTAGCTTCTCTAAAGATGTCATATTGGATCCAAACGTAATCACCGTGGTTTTATTATGTGACGCTCTAAACCACGCCTCAGTGAACTTAGTTAAGTGTGTTCTTGACGAGCTAGAGATATTTTGCCTCAAGCGATCACTGAACCTTAACCTTGAAAAAAGGCTTTCATCAATGTTTATAATTTGACAACTGAGAAGTTTTTGATCAGTATACCGCGACAATATCCATATCTCTTTTCTACACCCAATCGTAAGTCTATTTCTTTTTCGTGTTGTAACAATTTCAAGGTGATTAAACGGTCCTATATAACAAGGCCTAGGAGAATGAAGTATTTATGAAGCAAGTCAGCAGGTTCTATGCTAGAGGATAAACAAAAGGCTTAAAAAAATCCGCTGGCACAACTTGTTTCGAAACTCCTTAAACGACGATTATTTTCGACGTCTATATTGCTGCCACCCCAACCTGTAAATAGTTTGTAAATATTATCATCGAATTCGTTTAGTACTAAGCCAGATATGAAAACTTAGCCAGATAATTAAATAACAATAAAAAGAAATTTAGAAATCAAATCCAAGCAGAGCATGCAACACATCCCTCACGGCATGCTAAGCTCATTTTACGATTCTCTTGATCACGTATGCTCCCAAGGCAGAGGGATCGATTTTGAAACTCACATTAATCATGGCAGCTCGCTTTACATGCAGGCTTTTCCCGCAGTTCGTCCTAAACTTCTAGGAAAAAGCAAGTCTAACAAGCAAGTCAAGGCTCGTTTTCCACCGCTCACTTGTGTCCGGTTTTGGGGGAGCGAGGGTTTCTTTCTCGAACTGCGGCTGATAATCTAGCCTACGTCCTGCCCCAAAATAAAATGCTCCTCTTCTTCATCCAGCAGCTTAGTCCAGTCCCTGAACTCTCTCTTCCCCGCTTCATATAAGAGTAGGGTTAAAACCCCTATATAAAGTGTTGAGGGACTGAACAACCAATGGTTCACCGCATTGTCACAATATTAAGGTAACAAAAATGATTCATTCTTGGGATCATTTTACCGTCTCAACACCAATATCGCTTTCCTTTTTTTCAGCTGTATAACAGTCACCGTAGGTCATCTAAGTGAAACCTTCTTTGAGCAAGAAGAGGCGCTGGAGACATGACACGCATCTTGAGATTTTTTCTCGTCCTGCTGTTTGGATCAGTCCAAGATGGTGCTTCTGCTCAAGGTAGATTCATTATAGTCACTGCTTTACTTTGAATTCGCCGGACGTCCTTTAATAGAGATGCCTCAATGAAGTAATAAAAAAATTATAGCGGGAGTAAATATGCGTTCTGACTTTCAAACGGAGCAGTTTATGTAAATACGATATGGGAGAAGAGTGAAGTTGAATGCAGTTTCAGAAATCCTTGCAATTGGGGAAAAAAGTAGGTTGCATTATTTGACTAAACTGACGGTTCTCCGACATACTTTTTTAGTTTGTTTACTTGATATTTGTTTTAGTTTGGAATCTATGCACGCTCATGATTTTTTCATCTTTGCAAAACCTGCGCAAGAACTGAAATTGAAGTAGCGTTTCGCGCCACGTTATCTTTGGCTCAACATTTTCCACCAGGGCAGCGTTTGCTGGTCACGTTTAACAAAACTGTTTAGCCACGTTACGTTTCCGACAAGCCACATCCTACCCATTGAGCGAGATTTTTCTTTTTATCTATATTTTTTCACCAGATCTGGGGACTTATTCCTCGTGTTTCTCCGAGCACATGCTGGTAGAAGTGGACCTCACCCAAAATCCCGTTCTTGTTCCCAGTGAAATACATCTTAACGACATCAACTGCAGAGCAACTGGGATCAACGCCACGTTTGCCTCGTTTAAAATACCGCTCAGTGGCTGTGGAACGATTCGAGATGGATCAGACCCTCATGTTTTGGTTTTCTCCAATACTGTGCGCTGGTCTCCGCAGCAACAACCTGGCCAAATCCAGACCCGTATATACGGGTTCCGGTCCCGTATTATCTGTAGGTACGCTCGCAATGGTACTGTAAGCGTTTCAATAGAACCTGTTCAAGGGATTTCAGTCGATCAAACAGGTACGAAATATTCTAAGTCCTTTTGTTTGTGGTTAATCATATGCCTTGCTGTAAAGAACCGAGATAAGGTCAGTTTTATATCGTGTAATCATGGTTACAAGTAAAGGAGTTCAGTCACGGTATTTTGAGTTATTTTGGCCACGTACTAAATTACTTTTAAATTGAAGGAAATTTGAAAATAGTAGTTTACTAAGATAGAAAGACACCAAAGAGATAGCAAAAAACCACAAAGGAACAAGGATGGTTAAAGATGAAGCAGATTGACACGGATTACAAAAGACGAACTTGAAAAAATTAGGCTAAATTTTTCGAGATGCACAAACGGCGACGTAGCTCCTTTAATTGTATGAGGTAGCGCTGGCCCATCTACTCACGCACTCTCCATATTTGTGTTAACAAATAGCTCTGTATTTGTTCTGACGTATAAAATCACCTACAAACAACAGAAATTCTTAAGATCTGAGTCTGCCTAAGTTGAGAAACACTAAAGAGGCAATGACAAATCAACGAAAGACAAGGATGGGCAAAATTGGGAAAGATTGAGTGGGATTACCCTCAGATTACCGGTGAATAAGTTTGAAAGCTACTACGTGAAATTGCCTACCATCAAACGTGACCCGGCACCAGCATCAAGAAAGGACGATCTATAGATCATCCTCTTTTACCAGTATACACAGGACTCAGTGACAGGAGCCCATCACCCGGAGCCTCGATGCGTACTATAACGTAGAGTCAACCCTTTCCCGTATCATTCTATTTTTAGAACTGTAATTGGCGCAAGGGTCTCTTGGTTTCCCACGAAATATCTTGTTTCTGCAGATAAACTGAATGCAAAATAGAGGGCAAAAGTGGGGTCTCAGTCTTTGTTGTTACAAACTAAAAGAATGGTCTTAGCTGGGGGTATCATTGGGTATTGAAAAGGGGTCATGTGAAAACTCCCACAAGAGCTGTTAATTTCTAAAAATAGAAAGACACGGGAAAGGGTTGACTCACAGGGTTTGAATAGGAGAGGCATCTTGGAGGCTCCGGGTGATGGGTTCCTGGTATACAAAACATTTTCAACATTTAATCGTCCCTGAGATCCCACAAAAACACATCAATGTATCACAATTTACAGCTTTATTAACTGACTATCACGGTCTTCTCATTTATTGCCCCTATCTTGCTGCCTCTCATTTTGATTGACAGCGTAACCTGGCAAGGCCTTTTTTTTACATCATGATAATTGAGTATCAACAGCATCGTTTATCGCCTGTCTTTTTTGTTTCAGTTTATGGAACATTTTCATTTTCATTTGAAATATTCCGAGAAGCCAACAGGCAAAATAAGCGAGACCTCGATGTCCTGGTGCTTCCTGGTACTCCTCTGTACTTCAGAGTGCGGGTAATATCACCTGACTCAGACCTGGTTCTGCATCTCAGTAGATGCTGGGCTAGAAACAGCGACGGAGATGGTCCACCTGCCTTCATTGAAAAAGGGTAAGAGTTAATTAATTAAAAGAAAAAAAAATGACAGAATAATAAGTGTTTGATACAGCTGCCTTACAAATGCTTACATCGCGTATAAATGTTATTTGAATGACTTAAGTGACATATCTGACATATCAAGAGATCGACAGTACAGTGTTTTTTTTCAATTAATTCCAAACAACGAGAAGAGAGTTAAAAAACACGACGCGCAGTGGAGTATTGATATTTTTGACAAAATTCCCAAAAAATAACCCAAGAACGTGACTGTACCCGGTGTTTGGGTATGTAATCTTAATTAGCATAGATTTCTACGATTTTATTTCTCTGTTTCTCCTTTCTTCAAGACAGTGTTTGACCACATTTTCGTGAAGCAACTCAAAGCTCGTCAAAAATACTCTGCTGCGCGTCGTATTTTCAACTCCCTTCCCAGTGTTTGGAAGTGTGGTCAAACACAGTTTTTAAAGCTCAAAGCGAACAAAGAAAACCCTGTTTTTACCAAGAAAATCTATTTTTACGGTTTTTCTACATAGTACCGGCTAGCTATGTAGCAAATGCGACAGAAGCCCCAAATTAAAACGGCTTGCATTGGAATCTTCCGAAAACTAACGTAGCAAGCTTTGCGTAGAGATATTTTTTATTCTGTGTTGAGAAAATAGGAGAGGAACTGAAGAGCTTTGCATAATTAATAGCGAAGCGCTAAATTTTCACAACAATCGAAAAAAGATACACATCAACAGTAAGGAGAATTACTACTCTGGTCAAGCCGTACTCAGTTCTTTTTCTATTTAACACAGATGCAATAGTGAAACTGATGACACCCTGGTTTATCAATGTGATGCGACTTCATCAATTCAAGACTTCCACCTCAACGCCTTTCGGATACTCAATTCTTCCAACAATCTGGTCTTTCTCTTATGTGACGTCATAGTTTGCCTGAACAACGGGAACAGTTCCATTTGCGAAGATCGCTGCAACAATTGTACCGCGCCGGGCGCGGGAGGGAATGGAAGAAAGAGAAGGTCGTTGGGCGAGAATGGGTACGACTTAGGCTCTAACACATACTCTCTCGCTGTTGGTCCCTTTTCAGTCAAAGAACAAGAAGATGGAGAAGGTTTGAAGATTTGATTTGACTTTTTTTCCTCTCCGCACCGTTGACTGATTTATCTACCGTCACGTTTTGTGACATTTGTTAACCTCGTTCCCAGTGTGCGCTCGGGGTAGTTTTTCAAAATAGCGGCTGAGAGAAGCCATCTTCTTCAAAAGCAACTTAGAAGACGCTGGGATAAGGCTTCCAATTACTTTCGTAAATACGCACTGTGATTCAAAGCGTCTCTTCTTAGTGCCAGTACCACTGACCAACCGTCTTTAATGCGGAATTTTTCATTCGGCTTAAGAAGAGGGGAGGGGGGGGGGGGGAGGTATGAACATGTGCCCTGCTCTAATTTCTTTGGTCCCCTCCATCTGATTTTTTCTGGATCCGCCCCTGATGGTTTCCATGAGCTCTCTTCTTCCTGCTTTATTGAGCGCGGGAGGGGCGGAACGAGAAGATCCTGGGAACGAACTCGATGTTCCATTGGATATAACTGAAATTACTAAAACCATAAAGATCAAAATCAACCATGACATGCTCTCTGTGTATTTTAGATCTAAAAAATCAAGGGGACGTTGACGAAACGGGAAATCAGCTTTCCCTGACTATGGTGATAATCCTGTGCGTTGCGTCACTTGTAGCTGTTGCTATGATCTGCGGGACTATTGTAGTTGTGGTTATGTACAAGCGATGGTCAGCGAAACACGAGGCCCGGACCACAGAGAGCATAATACCACCGGCGACTAGAGCCAAGAAACCTAAGGTCCTTAAATTATAAGTACAAGCGAAAGCTGTCCCCGCTTAGTATACACCAAGCCACATTTTTGGGTCGGTTTGTGACGCGTGGCAAAACTGCTCACATATTTACTCGTGTTTATTAACCTGTATTTTAAACATTTTAGCTTGTTTACACAAGCCGCCGTTTTGGTTGACGATACGAGCTTGATTAAGGGCCCATTAACCGATTTATGCGCGCACTCGCGCGCGTTGCTAAGGAGGTGAAATTGCACTTCCGGTTACTTACGTCAGCCTGAGCGCAGAAAATAAAAATAACTCAATAACTTCCAAATTTGCTCACATTTTAGATGTTTTTCTTTGTGTTTCACAGAATGCAAAGTAAAAAAAGTACAAGCAAAGACAAAATAAGAGAAAGACAGAAAAACAAGAGCAATAGAAACAGAAAAACCAACTCCGTGTGGCTTTGTTTGATCTTACCGAAGTGTGCTGGTAGTGTAAATTGCGCACGCACTGATAGGGTAACTTCCAATATATATCGGGCACACTTCCGGTTTCTTTAAATGCTAAAGGAAACGTGGTTTTTTCTTAAATCCAGCCTTTTTTGACGGATTTCGATTAAAGCCAACGTTGGAAACATAGCTATGCATTCCTTTTTCAAAATCATGCTTTTTTCAGAAAATTACGAGCTTTTTAATACTTTGAAATTCTCTCAAAATCTGACCTTTTAGAAATGAAACAAAATCTATGCATAGCGTAATGAGGATTTAAATTAAAATATTAAATCAATGAAAAAAATTCCGATAAAGTAATTTGCCTGAGAGCCTTTGCGTTTTTTCAGTATTAGTCACAAGACCATGGGCGTGGCCTGATGACGTTATCACTAGTGTTGCTGATCATGAAAAAGTTAAAACACATGAAATAACTCTTAAGTAACTAAAAATGACGAGGTTATATGAAAATAAATTTTCCCTAGCAACGGCTCGAAAAGATCGGTTAATGGGCCCTTAAGGTGATTCCTCACATTTGCATTGCGCATCCTTACTGCGCATAATTTATGGCGTCATTAGCGCGCGCTTGTGCACGCGCATATTGAAAACATGACGGATTTGCCTTGATGTTGAGCTCTGTCAGTTGAAAAATGGCTCTAGCTCACCAACGAGCATGGGCACCCCAATTTTTTTTCCAGTCGTTGTAATCAACTAATCATAAGCTTTGCGTGAGAAAAGATTGATCTAATTTCTATTGCTGGAAATTGAATAAATAAGAAAAATAGCAAATGCACTGCGGTCTTTTCTATTTTGCACTCGGTAACCACGTCAAGAAATTTGGTTCAAATTTTTAATCAAGGATTTAGCTTTCTGTCTGAATCAAACTTAAACGTTTATTTGTGGTCCGACACAATTAATGTATTGACTGTAGTTTAATGCGTGTTCTTATGAGTCCGCGCTTACAAAGGTGTTACAATTACTGGGGATGCGTTCTTATAATAAGCATTAAATAATGCAAAAATGGGGCATTTTCAATGCCTCACTGCTTCTTAATGAGCATGGGCACCCCCCTTTTTTATTTCAAAATTGAAGTTATCTTATGACAAATATTCAGTGGACAAAGTTTGAACAAAAATCTATTGTCACTTTTATTTCAGAGGAATTACCTTAAGCTTGTGTAATTTAAGGTATTTTAGCTTGTATCTCAACTTTTTAATTTTGTTTTTAACTTGTTTTTATGCCTGTATTTGCAACTTTTTGGAGTTTGGTTTTTAGTTCACTCATTTGGCCCGGGAGTATATCTGCTCTTGCTTTAGCCCGTTTTACCTTTTTGTAGGTTGCACTACCTTTTTCGATCAACTGATCACAGAGCAGAGTGAAGACAAGCTAAAGATTTACAGAAAGATTTTTCCCAACGTACGATTTAAATTTTTCCACCAATGCACGTTGCCTGTCAATGTCTTGCGACTCCGCAGGAACATCACTGGTATCTGCTTTTGCGTAACGGCTAAATATGGAAACAGCTTAGAAATTCAAGGCTAACTAAATCATGACTCATATAGGATTTCACTTAAAGTGGCAGAAAACCACTAACATATGAGGCTAATAAATGCTTGAACAGTTTGTAGTCAGTTTGGTTCTGTGTTGGTTGTTCGAATTCACTTCCCCAGGCCAAATATCTTACCTCTACTCCCTGGACACACATGACAAAAATGAGTAGTGAAGGAGCAATAAAATCACTCTCGAACTCCCAGTTTGGACTTTCAGTGTGTCCTTGTATTGTAAGAATTGTATTTCTATACTTTAAGTGAAACAATTTTTAGAAATGAAACTGATTGCCCAGTTTCGTTACCAAAGCTATATCCCGTTCAGCACAAAGTTTCTATTTGAAGGTTTGTCTTTTCGACCCACGGGTTGTTCCTTGAGTCAGGCCTCATTGTGAGTGTCGAGGAGACTTGTTCAAATATCCCCTTTAAATCCATTCCAAATAGTGGCAAATGCCCCACCCCAGTAGCAACCAATGATGTCAAATTTCCGCTCCCTGGGGCACATCATCTAGTCCGTGGCCCGGGGTATGCCCGGTGAGGATATCAATGTCTGTGATAATAACGCGTTAATCGACACGTAACGAAAGACGTTTGTACTTAAAATCAAAAGGCGAAACCATGTTAAGCACAACCTCGTTATGCATTCGGATCACTTTTTTAGAGAATCAGTAAACCGCTGAACCAGAACTTGTAGAGAGGCAGGGACAAAACTCGGACCGGGTCAACTTAGCTTGCTGATTTAAATGAAATGGCAACTATTCGAGAACGAGGCGAAAACAGTAGTTGCCATTTTTACTAGAGCGGTATTCAAAATCGGTGTCGAAAGTAATCGGACAATTACTTTGGTTTTGGTTTTCACGACTACGGTTTGAGATTTGCCGAGTAGTCTCATTGCGAAGTAATTGGTTTGCATTTTGTTTTGGTTTTACGACACTCAATTGAAAACCGCTCTAACCAGCGATCCGAGTTGATCCATCTGCCCTGTACCACTGAAAGAGAACGGAGAAAATGGCCGCGTAATTACTGGGTCCCTCGTACCAGCCTCTCTCGGCTGTAATAACAGGAAGGAACCGCTAAGCGTTCAGGAAAACAGACGAAGGACACGGGAATGTGCACCGACATCGTTCGCCATGTTTTCAAGCGTGAAATTGAGCTCAGGCGATCCGCGACGGAAACAGTATTTTTTGTGGGAAATGTTGTTTCTAATAATATAAGGGAAAGGGTTGACTCACTTAAGGGTATAATACATATGGAGGTTCCTGTTTGTATCTTGTAGTGTTCATTAATTTCTTTTCGCGTCACTGTCATGGAGGCAAAAAGAGACTGCATGTAACATTCAAAATTTGACTGTCATTTGACAAAGTTAAAGGGACTTCCAGTTGGGAAACATTGCAAAACTGCTGAAGTTTGGGATATTGGGATGTTTGACCAAGCTAAAACCATTTCCAATATTTTTTTCAGTGTTTGTCCGTTGAGGGAAAGGACAATCAACTGATATATTATATTCAGCGAATTTCTGGAATCTAAGATACTGGTTGAAAAACACAAAAGTTCTAATATTTTCCAACCTAGCATATACACTATCGTTAACACAGGGACAAATATGGCTTTCCTTATACTTTGTGGGCTGTTTAAGGCCGGCATGGTATTGGGGTATGGCCTTCGCAGCTGATACTTGGTTCATCAAACAAGCTTTCTCTCATAACGCGATGACCTAGCGACCTTGTAACGCCTGCACAGGGAGACTACCTGAGGTACAAAATATTAATGGATATAACCAGCAAGTCTTGCAGGACATTAAAATTAATTCAAGTTTAATGAATCGACTGATTTCCTTACTGACACATGTCTTATGTCTTCCCATGCAGTAATTAGGGTTAAAAGGAAAGCCTATCACCCAGAAATTATGATACAAGACAGAAAAATATCAGAAAAAGAACGGGGGACATCACTCCAGTTTTGCTGGTTTGATATCTTCCATAGATAGATAACAAGAACAATTAGACAGATACAGGACACCATTGCTAAAACCTTATTTATCTCAAATTACAATACTGATTTGATGGGTGTAGTCCACGTACACAATATTGACCAGTAACATGGCAAGGTTGACAAAATATTTTACAAAGAAACAGGCAATCTATTGTCCATAGCAGATGTTGTGGAGGCACCAGTGATACTCCATCGCACAAATTGTCTGTGTCTTACAGTAGAAGTAAACCTGAAAATAAAATGACATTTAAAAAAGTCTAGTCAGTGTTTGCTACTCTTTGATGCATATAAGTGTTACTGATCACTCCATGTGTTGTATTTAAGGAGAGGGATTCGGAAAGAGGAGGCGGGGGAGAGGGGAGGGGAAAGGGTGAAGGACAGGTTGACCAGGAGCGGATCTAAAAATATGAAGATGAATACTGATTTGGTGTAAAAATCCACAAGCATTTTTCCATGAGCTTTAATCTACTAGTACATTAGCTTAAAATTAACTTTTAAAACAACTTTTGTAGCAAGAGGAGGTTTAAATTAGGTGCCCAGGGAAGACAAACCCAATACTCGCCCTGTAACCCCTGTAACTGGCTCTGGCACCTGAGGGTGCTACATGATTTGAATTCTAACAAGATGATTAACTTACCAGAGACTCTATGGAGCTGGAGGAGGAGCCATGAGGTCAATATCTGAAAATTCCCTAGCTGCGGCAACAGCAAGAATAAATATTGCAGTGTGTTTGATCAGTTGCCTGGGAAACAAAGATATCAGCATTTATCAGAAAATACGAACTTGTAGCTACATTACTTTTTGCATGCTTTTTCTGGAGACTAGATTATTGAATTCTTGAAGTGAACAGATGGGCATAAATGGTCACATGCATGAACAACTGCAAAGAAAGAAGAGCCAATTAATGGGTACTCAGCATCATATCAGAATAAATGCTAATGATGCAATAATGTTCAGTTCCATAATGACATTGGTGTAATCCATACAGTGGGCTACAGTAAACCAGACGCGATACGTTGCTTGGACATGAGACACCTCTGAAGGTGCTCTACAGGTATTCAGTAACCTTAACTTCTAGATATTGCGCTCAGCTAAGTGCATTTATAAAGATGCAATGATTTTGGAATTTAAAAATGTTTCATATACATCTGACAAAATCCAAATAATAGTTAGGTTTTTTTTTTGTTTGGTGCTGGAGGCACTGAAAATGCTTAGTGGCACTTACTACAAAACAATTTCAGCCTACAGCTGTACATGTACTTCAGAGTTTCGGGAGAACCCTGGAGATGGTGTGTTCATTTTAATATATGAACATAGCAAACAGGGTTTTCAATAGCCTGCGAGCAGGTCCATGTTGTAGCACAAGTGCGTGTGGCATAGTTGTGTGCGTGAAATTGAGCAGTGAAGCCACGAGACGAGAAAGTGAGCCTGCTCTGATCTCTGCAAATTTTTTATTTCCACCCCGGAAACTGCAGAAAAGAATAAGTCAGTTAATTTTCACCGGAAGTATGAGCTTTGGCAGCTCAGATTTCTTGGGAAAATTGTAAATCTTTTTCATAACAACATGCACACGCGATATCCGTTGTTGATAAAGTTTTGCCGAAGAAAAACTGTTTAAGTTACTGTCTACTAAGGATGCACACTTGATTCCCAGTCATCTTGCTTTGGCAGTCTGGTCTTTTATGATGCTGGTAAATGGGCAAACACCTTCCTGTTGTTTCGTTGCCTGCTTGCAATCACATACGTTTGTAACTGAATTAACTCTTCCCATATGCAGTCGGCAACACGACAAGTACATCTTGATTCATTAACATACTTTCAACTGCTATTTCCTGCTCCCTCTTTAGTTTGAAATTTAACCAGAAATAGACTGAAATTTTGTTAAAACATCAATAATAAGAGCACTCAACTCTTCCTCTGACTCCAAATGTGGGTGACTTGTTCTTTTATTATGAGGTAAATTACTGACTCTACGGGGATTTAATCGCTCGTCATCAAACATAATTGCTTGGCAGTTTCCTTGCCTTTCCCACTTTTCGACCAATGGTATTTTACTTTGCTCAGACGAAGCAGAAATGAAAAAATTACAGAGATCAAGGCAGGCTCACTTTCTGGGTGCCTCTTCACCAGACTCCTTCCTGCCGGATCGCTTTGCTCTTTTCCGCTAGCGCGTGTGACTCAAAGGTGAGCCTGCTTGCAGGCTAGGTTTTCAATAAGTTTTGAGATAGCCGTCTGAGTTAACTAAAGTGGACAGCAAACTGATGAATTTTTTAAATAATTTGAGTGAAAATACAGACAAAGTAGGCAGTGGTAAGGGGTTAATTCTGACAAAGTAGGCGGTGATTTTCACTGGTTGTCGGCTTCTGATGAAACCCCTGAGCAAAGGTCAGTGATGGTTCTATTAAATTAATGCAAAGATCATGTGTCGTATCAAATGCTGTGACACTCAAATGTTTTTCTTTTAATGGACTCATAATTTATGCACGAAACACACTAATACCATCAATAATAATTGATAATAATTATTGATGGTAACACAGAGATACTCCATCAGATTTCCCTTGTTAGTGGTCAGCTGTACCACTTTCATGGAAATGATTTCATCAGACCAAAACTTGCTTAGGATTCTTATGACAGTGGTGTGCATGTAAGTCATACAGCAAACACGGCGTGTCTCATGAGACAGTCACAAGGAAAAAGAACTCAACCATCTGTAGCCCAAACAAAGCATCCGATCTCACTAAGATGATACAAATTGGCACCTTAAACAGTTTCCTCCAGTGATGTCTTAAAACCTATGAAGCAAACTTGGGGTTTTGAACAGTAACTGAAACATGCCCTTTCTAAATTTCTTGAGGAGAATGAACAGCTCGACAGTGGCTTTCTACTCGGACATAAACGCTTTCACCAAACTAAAATTTTCTTAGGATTATTGTGCCAATGGTGGGCACGTAGATGGGATCCAAGTCATGTAGCAAGCATGTTACTTGTCACATGAAACAGACAGAGCTGAACTGACATATAAAATGACGCATAGTATAAAGTTTCCGCTTTCTTTTGTAGCAAACCAGAGCTTAAATCATATACTATTCTTTTTTCGCTCCAGGAGTTAATCTATATGTAAGCTTACTGATGCAGATATATATAAAAATGAATAAGGCTGACTCTATTGATTCGTCTTAGTGTGCACATACTTTGGATACGAGCTCCGTGTGGCAGCGTGTGGCCATCGTACCACGTGCGTATGTAACTTGACATACGAATCATCACGGACATATAATCCTCTGAAGGAGAATATAAAATAATAGACGCTCAGGTTTGCTTACCATTTTGTAGGATTTCTGTAGAAGTCCATTACAAACGCCCCTGCCGTACCTAAACGGCTTCTTGTTGGACTTGATTTTCGGATAGCCTTGGGCGCCATGTTGGAGTTGAGTGTCATGAAAACGAGGTGCTGATGACGTAAGAAGAAATATCGGCAAGTCACGAGACCCAGGTTTCAGGGCTCCGCCATATTCTTACGTTAGATTGTGTCGCAACAAACTTTCGGCGAGTTTGCTCTTCAGAAGACGGTAAGTACAGAGGCTGTTGTGGCGACGTTAAGTTGTACACCTTTCTTTTCAGGTATATACGTCTTAACGTGGCTTAATGTTTCTCATTTGTACCAAAGATCTGTGGTGCACAGTGTCAGTTCACGTCTCGAGGTCGAACGAGGGGAAGATGGCGTTTGCCGGGGTAGTCACACTTCGGCCAAATCTCAACGTAAAATGCACGCACAGTTGTCTTTGGGTGCGATATTTGTGATCATGTTTATTTTTTGGTGTTCCTTCTTCCTGTTACTGTCCATGTAAGGCGTTGAACTCAATTGAGGATCTGTGAACGTCGCAATTTACATATTCGTGCAGGTTTGAAGTTACGATCCTTCGATTTCGTAATTTGATCGAATTGAACACAGATTGCTACATCAGTGGGTTTTCATCGGCCTCAGGTTATGGTCTTAACTATTTTAGATTCTTCCCAATCAACTTGCTGTTACGGAACGTTATGGAAGAATGCCAGAATGTGGGACCATACCGATATTTTGCTGTTGTCGGACAACGCGCTAGTTCAGGAAATTATGTGGGGCATAGTCTAGCAAACCACAACATGTTTCACTTCGCAAAACTAGCATTAGACAGTGACCAGTGCTTCTTCTTTGCTAGTTTTCTTGACAGAAATCAAAGGCAGTTAAAAACCAGGTCTAATTAACCAAATAATTACGTGTTGATCTTATCGGACCTCTCAGCTCAGCTGTGAATATGTGGTAAATTTGGTTATGGATTTTTATGTAGAACGTACAGATTATGTTCAACATAGCAATAACGAAGCTTATCATTTAAACAGAACTTAGAATTAAACTCTTTCTTAATTCTGTCTGTTTGCTTGCAGCTAGTGGCAAATGAAATGAGGAAAAGTTTTTTGTTCCTCAGTTGAAAGATTTGTCAGC
This sequence comes from Orbicella franksi, assembly GCF_964199315.1. Taxonomy (NCBI): domain Eukaryota; kingdom Metazoa; phylum Cnidaria; class Anthozoa; order Scleractinia; family Merulinidae; genus Orbicella; species Orbicella franksi. The sequence continues at coordinate 4,158,332 of NC_138155.1, forward strand.
AAGTGTTTTAGAGGGTGCTTTTTACTTTCTTTCTGTATATGTACTTTTGAAGTTACTTTATACAGTGGATAAAGTTAGTGTTTGGAACAAACAAATCCAGGACATCAAAAGAAACTCCAAAATTGTAGAGGAAACTGTAAGGTTGATAAACCTAAAGGAGATATTAATGAACCAAATAGGACATGGATGGTAATGAAGACTGGGAAGGAATGAGATAGATTGTAAGCAAAGCTCCTAACAAGCTTCTTAAACTAAAGTTAATCTTGAAAAATGTGCTAAATCAGAGTGTGTACTTTGGCTTCCATGGCCAAATGTTGAAGTTCCTACAAGTAGTGCTAATTTCCGTGTTGAAGTGCATGTAGATTTTTGATGTTTGTTTCAGTGAAGTTCACCTAATTTTATTGGAGTTGCCTAAAATTTTTTCTATGGAAAGTAGATGCAAAAAATAACCTGAAGATCACGTTCAACAAAGACTACAGAGCACATGCTAAGAAAATGTAAATTAGGGGTAGTTTGTTTCAGAAATAAAGCATGGCCATAAATTGGGGATGTATTAACTCACACCTGTCATATGATGACTACCTGCGGAAACTTGCTATGCATGTTTACACGTAGTTGCAAGGCAAAGACAAAACAAGAATATTATAACAGCAGCTTCATCACCAATACTTGCTATGTCCTTTGAAGAAGTCTCATTGTTAAGTTCATTTGAGTGCTAAATGAACATAACTGCTCGTTCACGTTTGCTTGTGTGAGAGATATCTTATTGTTGGATTCACATTCTGTACGTACTTGGTTAACTAGAGTCTGGTTTGACTGAATTTAATTTAACATTTGAAGTTGCTGACAAAATTGAATAACTAAGATCAAGTTAAACTTTAAGTTATTTGGACTCATAATCTTGAAGTTGGTTGTTTGCCCTGAGCATAAAAAACTCCAGCAAATATCACTGACACGATAATTATTTAATGTCATTTAATTAAGACTTCCTGTTGCTTTTTGAAAGGTTTTGCAGGTAAACAACTATGGCATCAAGAAAGAAGGTTCTTCTTAAAGTCATAATCCTTGGAGACAGTGGGTGAGTTAAAACAGATGTGCCATGTGTGGTATTTGATAGTGTTTATGCTGTGTGTTCTAGGGTTCTCATTAAGTGCCCGCTGCCAGCTTAAATACGGCTACTTTGATTTCTTAGCAGCATACTTAGTGTAAGTTGTAAAGAGTAATGTGACTGTCCTTTTCTCGGGATAGTCAAGGCTGTAACTAGAGAGGGGGCATTCGGTGAGGTTGTGGTACATGTACATTTTACGTTACATGTACATTACGCAGGTGATGTATTTTGTAGGATAAAAATTGAAGAAAAAGTCTTTGTAATCCCTTAATATTCTTGGCGGTTTGACCTTTTCCAAAAATGACTTATTTTAGGAAATATCTCCAAGAGAATGTTTAAAATAGCATTTCAGCGCCAGTCAGTGTCGAAAATTTCTGGGGCAACATGCTCCCAGACCTCCCTAGATGCTTGTCTCTTTAGCACTCAAATTGGTGTCAGTCATCTACTGCAAGAAACTAGCCCTCTACTTCCAAAATATTATTAATGAGAACCCTGGTGTTAGGACAAACTTCTGTACATGTCCATACAGTGCATTTTGTCAGGCAGATGAAAATTTGATCAAATCCGGAAAAGAGGCAGCTACAGAGTAAATGATTACACTAAGTCTTAGATTCTGATTTTAATAAATTATTTGTTAGATTTAGACTGAAATCCAAGAGCTGCTTCTTTCAAATTCTTGTCGAATTTGCATTTGTATGCTGCAAATGTCTGATCAAATTTCTGATCAAACTGTCCAAAAGGTGACAGGCAATCCAGAGTCTCGGTGTTGGTTAACGTTGCACCTGTAGATTGTGAAGCAGTCTCATTTAAACAGGATCACCCACTTGCTCAGTATCCAACAGAGCAAATGCAAGTTTGACACAGATACCTTTGAGTGGCTCTTGCATAACTTACAAAACCCTATTTTATAAAATAGCCTGTTAGCCCCTAGGGATTCATCACACCTACTTAAAAAAAGGTAAATTTTCTCTACAGTTAACATGAAACATTGACCAGTGTACATAATTAACCTTGTGTAATTAGCAGAATGTTAATATATACTGTATGCATGTATCTAATGGCTGTTTTTCTTGTTGTATTTAAGGGTTGGTAAAACATCTCTCATGAACCAGTATGTCAACAAAAAATTTAGTAATCAATACAAGGCTACAATCGGAGCAGACTTTCTCACAAAAGAGGTGATGGTCGACGATAGGCTAGTTACTATGCAGGTAAGAGGAGCTGCCGAGTGATTTGATGCTTGTTTTCTATGCACAAGTTAATTCTTCAGTGACAAGTTATCCGATCTAATGAAACTTGTTACACAAGACAGTGATAATTTCCCAAGAAGCCACTTTGTATAGATTGAAGTGTTCTCTCACAGAAGGTGTGTCACAAGTATGATGGCACTTGTGGATTCTGCTAGCCTTGTAAGGCTATCAGGAACTTTTAACATGAGGATAAAATATAGTTAAGTGATAAGGAAACTTAAGGTCAGGGATGTTGCTAAAGGGGTAACCGGTCGTTTCGCCAGATAGCGGTTTCAACCATGGTTAGTTTGTTTGGACTGTAAGTCTGTTCGCTCAGGCTGAAAGTTCAAAGAAGGATGTGTTTTTGTTGGCATTTTGAAACAAAATTACACAAAACATATTCCCTGTTCTTTAATCCGTTGACCAGTGAACAAAAATTTAGTCGCGTGCACTCATAACTTGGGCCCCTCGGGTGATCAGGCATCCTTTTGGCAGCAGCCTTGATGGAGCTAATAGTCCGGGTGAACAGACTTGCATGTACAGTCCAGGCCAACTGGCTTTTGGGAGAGATAACTGCAATTCACTAAGGGCCGGCTGCTGGCTAATTTCTATGTCTTAAATTTCATGTGAAAACAAAGACTTGGATGGACTTTGGAGCTGTCAAGGCCAGAAAAGCAGCTGGGCTTGTTAATGAGCTGGCTTAGTGTTTTCTTTGTTACATCCTTGAGAAGTACAAATAGTTTATTTCAACTACAAGACCACAAACAGTTTTACTGATTAGTATGAAATACATTTTATTCTTACCAGATATGGGACACAGCAGGACAAGAAAGATTTCAAAGTTTGGGTGTGGCATTTTATCGTGGTGCCGACTGTTGTGTACTGGTCTTCGATGTGACGCAACCCAGTACCTTCAAGACATTAGATAGCTGGAGAGATGAATTCCTCATTCAGGCAAGCCCAAGAGATCCAGAGAACTTTCCTTTTGTTGTCTTAGGAAACAAAATTGACTTGGAAAACAGAGCGGTAAGATTTGCAGATTCTTTTTTAAATAGATTAAACCTTGTGATCAAAGATTAAAAAACGGTTTAATTTTTTTTAAATATAAATTTTGATGTTGAAAAGCCAAAAGTATTGTATTTGTTGGCATTCGAACAACAACGTCAGAAAAAACTAGAACTGCAATATGCACTATTATATTGTTTATATGTGATATCTGCTGGAGTTGATGTGAGTCTGCAACTTGTGGTCATTGTCAACATTATTTAAAGTTCTCTAATGATCCTGGCCAGGGCTCAGACCCAGAATAAAAGTCTGCGTACGAGCCAAGTGGCCCATCAGACTGTCCAGAGCTTATCCCTATTTCCATAGCATGAAGCGGCTAGGAGTATTTCTACTCCCCCCTGGATGGGATGCTAGTCCATCGCAGGGTTACCCTCCAGAGTTAAATTTGCCAGTATCCATTTGGAGAGAAACACTGTCAGAGTAAGTTGTCTTGCCCAAGAACACAACACAATGTTCCCAACCAGGACTTAAACATGGGCCGCTTGATCCAGAGTCGAGCACAACAACCATGTGGCCACTGCGCCTCCAAACCCAGAATGCTTAATGCTAATTATTGGGCTATCACATTTCCTGCGTAACATACATGAACTGGACTATACTAAACTCTACCAAAACTTCCTCAGGTCAATGCCAAACGCGCACAGTCATGGTGTCACTCAAAGAATGACATTCCGTACTTCGAGACCAGTGCAAAGGAGGCCATCAATGTTGAACAAGCATTCCAGACCATTGCCAAAAATGCTCTCGCCCAGGAAACAGAGGTGGAGTTATACAACGATTTCCCCGACCAAATAAAGCTCTCTGGGGACAGCAAACCAAAATCGAATGACTGTGCTTGTTGAACAGAATTCAATACTAACTGTAGTTCTTTGAGGTCTTGTATTGAGATGATGTATCGTATGAAAGAGGTGCAACTCCTTGCTGTAATGATTGATATACTCACTGGCCAATGAAGTAAATTGCTCAGGACATTGGCGAACTAAGACAAAAAAAATAAAGCTTGCCTTGTTCAAGTCAGTGCGCGAGGTCTAGTTACTGTCAAGGATGTGCACATTTTTACCCAAGTTTGTGGCATGGAAAAATGTCCTTAGTCTGATATTTTGTAGCATTTCATTCACCTATCTATCTGGGCTGGGAACTCAATATGTTTTTGTCAGACATTTTTCCACACAAATAGATTTATTTGCCGTTCTTGATTAAAATATTAAGCTATCACTGCATGATTCAGAATTGTGAAAATTACAGTGCACTGTATTACCTGTAGAGCATAGATTGAAATGAATGTACAATGTAAGTAATTGAAATAAAATGTAAAACTTTGGTACCAAGTTGATTTTAGTGTGTGAAGAAAATGTGAATCTGTTTTCCTCTGGAGATCTGGGTTTGATATTAGTAGCAGGTTTGCATGCAGCAAAATTAAGGAGGCTTCAACAAATTGGAAGGCGATAAGTATTGTTCCTCCATTACACAATCTGTTTGATTTTCCCACTCTAAGGCCCTCTGCACTAGAAGTCCAGCATGTGGTAATTCATTTTATTGTCTCCTGACGTTTTATGCCATCCCATGCAGGCACTCTGCCTTCTCAAGCATCTGTCGAGTCCGAGTCCTTAGAGTCTGGAAACTAAGGTTTTGATTCATTCCCAGGCTTCACTCGGGTTGCTCGGACGTCAAACGGATGAGATACCTTCCTCCCCTCGGTTATTTGATTCATCCTTGTTCGCCTGCGACCACGAATTAAACCGTGTCAGGAGAAAAACACCCGAGAACCTATTTCGTGCTGCCAGGCAGAGTTAGGACGAGAGAGGCTTTTTTCTTCCTCAGTATTTTCAACGTCCTCACGGCTGCGGTCTAATGTCTCGCAGACACCTCAAAATTGTCCTACTCGGCTCGTAAGTGGACTCAGTAGAGTCCTCGGCCCGAGGAATAGATGGGAGATGGGGAAATCCCTGCGGTTCCTATCGGATCCCCGAGGGGAAAGTGCTACAAGGAACATTGGTTTTCCTATGGTAGCATAGTCGTTCATAATTATACAACTTGTTCTTTCAAAGATTTGCTATTCACCATTTGAAACGACTGCAGTTCTTCAATTACTTGATGTTCTTTCAAACAGTACCCTGTATCAGAAATCATAAAACTTTGTTTCTCTCGGGGAGTCTGTTTTCTAGGGAAAGAAATAATCCCTGGATAATCATATTTTCTTTCAGTATTATTTTCCAAAATAACTATACAAAAGTTCAAATTGAGCCCTGAAACTACTGTTACAATTGAGGGTTAAAATCCGAGGTTTCGCCGATCCAACAGATCCGAGACATTTGGAATCGGTGAAACCTTGGATTAAGCTTCAGTTTTAAAAATAGTTTCAGATTTGAACTTTTGTATTGTTACTAAGTTGTTACTAAGGCGAGAAAGTTTAAGACCTAATTTTTTTTCTGTAATCGTAATGTGAGGAGGTAAGTATCTTTTACATATTGTCCAACGCGCTGTAGCGTGAACTGACGATAGCACCTCAAAATTTACACAAAGAGTAGCAGAACTACCTTTATTCCACTGGTCTCTGTCTACTTATTTTCAACTATAGATTGTTGATAGTGAAACGTTCCTGCCTTTGATCAGAATTAGTCCGCTATAAAAATGAAGACGATAGTTGAGTCAGTTTTACATCTTAGTTTATTCATCTCTTCATTGCAGCAACGAACCTTAGTCGAGAGAACAGTTGTTTTCAATTGGACAAATCGCATTGAAGCATTCTAAGGGCTTCCAATCTTTATTAACCAATCAAAAACAAGTACACCCACTCGCGAGTACTTCCGGAAAATTGTCCCTTGCCAGCATGCCGCAATGAGGACAGGTCGTGTTGCTTAGCAACTCCGGCGTCAAAAAATGCCGGCTCAGTGAATTCTCCGAGATGGGATGTCCTCCAGGTACTCATTTCCTCGACTGAACACGTGACAAACACACGCACGTTCCTTATAAGAATTAGGTTCTTCGCGGATCAAAGATCAGCCATGAGGTCGAGTCTTCTGAACTTGTCCAGGTTGAAGAAGGCGCCTCTAACAGTACGTCCACCAAAGAATCGTCCATTGAGGTCCACAAGAGCTGAGGGTAAACGACATAACGGAGAGAAAAGTAGAGTGAGAGAACACGAACACTTCAATAGTTGAATATCAAAGTGTTTTATGCACATTTACAGTGGAGGGAAACCTGTGTGAGTCAACCAAAACAAATTTTGAACTCTAACTGAATCGCACCACGATTTTTGACTTTGAATTCAATCAAAATGTCAAAGGGATCTCAGCCAAACACAGAAACAGAACGCTGCGTTTGTCTACAGGGCCAACCTCAGTTTCTTGCTTTACAAGATGTACTCCAAAATTCCTGCAAATTAATTCCAAATTGAACTCGAACCCGTATGATTACCTATACAAACATGAAAAACTTCGAGTAATTTTTTCCTGTATATTATTACGCTATTTAATACAATTTTCATTCTTTTTAGCTCTCCTGGCCGACCTAATTACCTCATCCCGTTTGTTGAGAGCATTCAGCGGCGGATCCTGAAGTCCTCCCCCCCCCCCCCCCCCCCTCCCGGGTAACAGTCCTACATCGGGTGAAGAGCTTAAGTCAGCTGGAAACTGTTGATGTGTTGCAATCCGAGTCTTTGATTCCGCTAGCGACTGCTGCTCCATAAAATACAACTATTATTGTCATTTTTCCATCACGATTGTATGCTGCGGGTTTACTATTACGCTTTGCAACACTCAAAAATAACACACAAGACCGCGTTCTCTACTCTCTGTTTAATAGCACAGGCTACGAAAGCTAGCTAAGCACTCCCTCCTTAGGTTCTCCAATCTTCATTGTCCAATAAACCAGATTTTCTCCCCCCAGTTTTGGCGAAAAGATTTCTGGCACTTTTATTTACCTTTTATAGCAGACTCCACCCGCTGGAATTCCACAAAAATTCGCACAGATTCCTCTTCGACCTGCGCTCCTTGGGGAAACTGAAAACGAAATTTTTAAAAACATATAACATACGTAAAAAATTAATTTGAAAAAAAAGTTTCTTGTCTTTCCACGCGACGTTATTTGGGAACACCTTATTTCGCTTAGTAACCTATCCCACGGAAACTGTTGGCTCAGCTAGTTCGAAAAATTAACTCTCCTTAGAGGTTACAAACACTTAATGTCAGCTCTGAGAATTTAGTTGATGATTTTCGTAATTCTCATTACCTGTCTGCTTGATAATGCATCGATACTGCAAGGAGAAATTACATGTTGATCCTGACTAAAATAACACTTACCTCGTAAATAATGACTTTGACAACCTCGCCGTATTTGGCGCATTCTTCGACAACTTCAGGTTGCAACTCTTCGTCCACTTCACCAGGGCCTACCATGTTCTAAAACACGAACAAAAGATGATGAGCACTGTCACGCTACGCTTCTGTGGAGAGAGCATGGCGTGACAGAAAAGCTGCAGGACAGAAAAGTTGCGTGACGGCCATGGACATCATGATTTATTAGGGACGGATCATTATTTTTTCAGTGGGGCTTGGGCAGTTTTCTTAAAAATACTCCTGCACAGCAAAAATTGCTGGAAAAAAATCGTGCAAGGAGAGCCCTGGGGAAAAAAAAATCGATCAGGTCCTGTTTACCTACCAGGTCCTGTGTTTGACTAAAAAGAAATTCTTGCTCAAGCTATTGCCCACCTAAAAATGTCACGCACAACCTAAAGGTGAGAAAAAATTCCTGTCCCAGAAAATTGCCCAATCCCACCTCAAAAAAATAATGGTGCGTCCCTTAATGTTTACCTTGTAAAGAGGAAAAAAACGTTATAACTATTTCATAAAATGCCATGCAATGATGCAAAGACTGGAGAGCACTCTAAAAAACAGTCAAAAGAAGAAAAACGTTACTCACTCTAAGAACAACGACTTTACTCGGATTCTTCATGACATTTGTTACCGGCTCTGTGTCCTGAAGAGCAGCAGCTTTTGATTCTGTTGATCAGAAAAATATACAGTCCCAAGATCAAGTCTTCTTACTAATTGCTATAGAATTCTTTTGTGTAAGTTCTGAAAATTTCGTGGTACACAAAGGTATAGTAGGACGTAAATCTATACAACCACGATCCAATGGGCAAGCCCAAAAATACGCTAGAATCGAGGGTGCCGTGCATATACATGTAGTTCGTGATTTTCTTTTTTCTCGTCACCTAATTACGTGAAAATATGTTGATACCGTATGGAGAAATTAAATATTCATCAGTGCTTAGTTTACCTAAAGAGGCTTGTGTGAATCGCGCGTGCGCAAAGACGTTCACAAACAGGTCACGCAAAACGAAATATCACGGAAAACGAAATATCACGCAAAATGAAATATCACGCTATAAGATATAACACGCAAACGCTTTTAACTGATAATATTGCACTACATTTTGACTTCTACGTTCTCGTTACCCAGATTGAAATCCAACCTCATTCTACTAAGTGCCCTCGGAACTTAAATCTACCTAGCCTGCCCCGACCATTTTCCTTTAGAAATAATCGAGCGGGCGTGAAAACGCGGAGCGGGTTAAAGGAGCTCAGTCACGGTATTTTGAGTTATTTTGGCCACATACAAAATTACCTTTAAATGGTAGGAAACCTGAAAATAACAGTTTAATAAGATAGAAAAACACCAAAGAGATAACGATAAACCATAAAGGAACAAGGATGGCTAAGGATGGAGAAGATTAACACGGATTACAAACGACGAATTTGAAAAATTGAGGCTAAACTTTTCAATATGCGCAAACCGTGACTGCGCTCCTTTAAAGATATCTATTTTCTTTTAGCCCATCCCAACCTTTTGCATCCGCGCTGATTCAATCCCTCGCAAGTTTACACTTGCTCTTGACGATCTTAACAGAGACTAGAAGATATGTGTGTGACGGAAGCGGGTGCATTACGGCGGAAAAAGAACTTTACGCGATGACGGTCGGCGAGGACTACACAGAACTTAAACTGGTCTCCAAAAGTACCGATATATTTGTACTTATTTCTCGCGTTACTTGTACTATTATTACCGATTAACGAAAGGAAAACTGAGTTCAAAATTTAAATAATACCTTTGTCTTTGTCGATTATCTTGCCGCCTCGTTTACTAGTTTTCTCCACTTGTAAACAAGTGTTGATTCCTTGTTCCTGTTTTCCCAAACCTACACAAATACAGAAAAATAAAGCTCTTTGTCTAACTCATGTAGTCCCAAGCTTAAAGTATCAACTCTCCAAACTTGTTGGCATACATTTCCTTCCATTTTAGTTTCGAGAATCTAAAGGAACATCAAGAAAGCCTGCCATGAAATGCCAGCGATCTACAACCCTCAGGGCTGAGGGTGGGAGACCTGGAGCAAGCTTGTTCCCAGGGTCCTCTCCAAATCTGTTCCCTGGGAACGAGGTTGGTCAAGGAGCTGACAACGAAAGACAGTTCAGGTTAGCGAGTTGGTAGCTAATAAAATATAAGTGCATTTAAGTGTTATTCATTGTGGTAAAAGAATAATGTGTTACCTTGTCCATCTTTCCATCCGTATTTAGCCATGATTTGAGATGCAACAGGACTGTAAAGTAGATTAAACAATGTTACAATAAATGTATGGTTAAACCATCACTTTCAGTAAAATTCTCGCAGGTCTCTTCAATAAAGCATCTTTCTACTTCAGCCCAATTCTAAACAAATGTTCCAAAATCAAAATTTAGCCATTTTGCTGGGTTTCCTTTATGCCATGGATGCTGAAATGTTTTAAATTTATTGCTAATCTGCCCCAGTCTTATCCAATTTTAAAGGTCGGCACACACGAGGAGGGGACTCGTCCCTGCCACAAGTCGCAGGGACGAGTCCCATCGTGTGAACTAGCCGTTTTCACCACAAAATCTAGTCGCAGGGACTAAAATTTGGTCCCTGTGACTAGTCCCACAAATTCAAACTACTTTGAACTTTTGGGACAAGTCCCTTCAACTTGTTCCTCAAAACACTTCGTGTGAACTGCTGGTGGGACAAGTACTTGCGACCAGTCTCTTAGTGTAAACTCTTCAGGGGACTAGTTGCAGGGAGTAGTCCCCTTGTGTGCACCGACCTTAAAAAGTTGTTGCTCCATTTTAGTTTATATTTTCCTCTTTGGCGTTTTCAGGCTCTTTTTACATCACAAAAAGACTTAATATACTGTAGCAGTTGTGAAACAACTTTCTTGAGATTTGCTGGTCCTTTGTAAATCTCACCTGGCTGCAAAACCAACTTTTGGTTTTTCTCCTGTAGGATTAAAATCTGCACCACTAGAAACTGGCCAGCGCTGTTCCATGGGAGGCTCCACTGAAGAAACAACAAATGCAACAGGCATATTTTCAACTATTCACCACTTTAGAAAAGAGAAGAAACCTGGGACAAGTCTCATCACGTATCTTGCAAGTGGTTTGTGGGACTGTTGGACAGCACTTTCCACTAGCCCTGGTTATGATCCCACAAGCCACTGCGAGATGAAACTCGTCTCAGATTTCTTCTTGTTTCTAACATGGCACATTTGTTGACAGACAAACAAACAAAGTAAACTGACCAACCAATCAAGGAGAATAGTTTTGTGTGTTCTCTTAAACGTAACTGTATGTGATGCATCAGGGAAAAATATTCAAATCCAAAAGACTTTTCCAGGCAAATATACAAAGAAATTCCTTGACTTTTTAAAGACTAAAATGAATGGCAGGGCCAATTAGCCAGAGCAAATTATGATATAGGCAATATCCATGATTATCAAATTCTTTTCCTTGGTATTTGGGGTATTTATGATGACTACATTTAAAAACAACCCTAGGATCTAGGAAAAAAAAAAAATAAACAACTGAAGCAAGTGACTTAGTTTGCTTCATACTGGCTACAACCCTGAATGAAATTCTAGAAAACAAACCTTGTGTGTCCTGCATAAGAGAGGGAGGAGGAGCAATTGCTGCCCCTCCACCAAAACTTGGACGAGATGACTCTCTTCCATAGCTGTCATCATCGTCATCACCACGGCGTCTTCCTCTATCTCTGCCCCTGTCTCTGTGGTAATCGCGATCTCGATCTCTGTCACGATCTCTGTCCCGGTCCCTGTCGCGATCTCTGTCACGGTCCCTGTCACGGTCCCTGTCACGATCTCTATCACGATCTCTCTCACGGTCACGGTCTCTGTGCCTATAAAATCAAAGAATGATTACTATGAATATGTACATGTGCATGCAGGGAGTTTAGGAAAATCTGAAAGTGTACGACAAACATTTACATAAATGTCTTTCAATTTAGTAATAATAATCATCATCATCATCATCATCATCATAATTTCTCTCAAACCTCAAAGGCTTCACTGGCCTTACCTATCTCTGTCATAATCCCGATCTCCTCGTGATCTGTCTCGACTGTCTGTTCTCTCCGACCTTTCACCTCTGTCACCTCTCTCGTTTTCTTTGTCTTCTCTAAACTTTGCCTTGACAACTTCATATTCATTTGGTCTCATTGGATCGTACTCATCAACTACAATAGCAAGTGATGCTTCTGTCTCAATGAAGGGTTCTGGAACTTTTTGTACGTCCAAGTCCTAGCACAAAAAGGAAGAAAAAGTGGGTAAATATGTCTCATGCAACCTTCTCTAGTTTACAAATAACAGCAGGGTTTTCACAGAGTTTAAAAGTAAGCCACATTATTGTTTTAAAAATGTGACAGGGAACTGCGAAGTATGCATCTTTTTGTGGAGAGTCATGGATTTTTTTTTTTATGGAATGGAAACAGAATATTTCTACATAGAGCTTACCACCATTTCTCTGCCATCAAGATCTGAACTTGAATCCTACAAAATATAAAAAAAGCTGCATCAACAAACATACTTTTAAATTATAAAAGTAAAAATTTAACTAAAATTAAACAAATGATCATAATAAAACTAAAAAAAAATTACCTCTAAATCTTCATTTTGTCTCTTAGTGCCCAAAACTACCTGATTGACTGATTTTGGTCGCTGAAATGTAAACGCCAAAAAGTTATTCCATAATTAATGGCACACCCTAGATAACAAAACATTGACTTGAACTGGAAAATCTGAGAGTTTTCAACAAATCACAGCACAAATTTGAAAGAAAAGAAATAGCGTGGGTTTGTTCTGACCAATCATGCTAGAGCAACAAGAATGCTAACTGTTGGAACAGACTGGTTAATATTACATATCTAGAACTTACAGATGCTGACGCTGGTCTGGTCTGTGCAACTTTCTTCCTCTGTAACTGAGTCTGTAGAAGTTTGTAACTTGACGACCACCCAGCTGCAAGATAGTTAATTGGTCAGGACAAAATAAATAATTATATCATTAATTAATACGTCAATGGCTAGACGTTTATACAACACTCACGAATGTGAGCACTCTGTCAAATAGTTTCAACACTTGCTCCTCTCACTATTTTTTCCACGTCAAGTTGGCCTGCTTGTTTATCTATCTACTAGCATTGAGAGACATCTGTGTTCAGACCTAAACATTCTGATACCTGTGTGATACAAAGCTCTGCAGAAACCCATGTAATGTTTCTGATTCATTGTTGCTTGGTGTTTGTTTACTGTGTACACACAAAAAGGGATCAGAGACACTAACACTGTACATTAATATCTCTGTAGAACTATGACATATCCAATATTATATCTCTAATAAGGGGAAAGAACTCAACATTGAAAGTTTAGGACGTCGATTCATTAACTGAGTGAAAAAATGACACAGTGTTTGTGTTCAACAGTAATGCATAAAATACTTCATGAAGTGACTCATATCAAACATTGCACCATCACCAATCATTCATAATCATTGATTTTGGGAGCTATCAAAAACCCTTACTGGTTTCTGGAATAACAGGACATATTCATATTCTCTGTGTTGGGCTGGAACTAGCTTGCAATGGAGGCTCCTGTTGGGGAATATCATAAAAAATGGAGTAATGTCATTTGCATTTGAAAAGATTCCCCACATTAGCCTCAAATGCAAGCTAGTTCCAGTCCAATACCAAGAATATGAATATCGCCTATTGTGTGGTTCCTGAAAATAAAGGAAAGTATGAAGCTGAACTGGGATTTCCAGAGTGATGGTGGAGTTTAGAACCCAAAAAATCTTCCATGTGATACTGAAGGAGGGAGTTGGGGGGGGGGGGGGGTACGGGGGAGGAGAGGAGTTGGTATACATGTACAGTGTAGATACTTTCTGGAACAACACAAAGTGCACCATTACACAGTAAGACAACTCATATTCTTGGGAACATGTACATTTTCTTTTGTGTATACAAATATGGCATCAACGCCGATATAAGGCATCTTATGGCATATTTTAAAACAAATTATGCTGGAAATTTTGGACATGATGCAATACATGTAACTTATATAATCATAGAATGGATGGGGTACTAAAGTTCTGCTTTGTACATATATAGTCGTACAGTCTTCATCAATTCCCTAACTCACAGTTTGAAAGATTGATACGTGTTTTTTTCGGCAATTTGACATCACTGTCTTTAAAAATAAAAGTTTACAAGGATTTAGCATGGTTTGTTGTCTCATCATTTCACATTTAAAAACATTTTAAACGTGTGTATTTTACGTCTAATCTGCAAGGTAACGAGTAAAGCTCAGGTTTAAGCCTAGGTCATTGCTTTTAATTTTTGGCGATCATTCGAAAGCTAAAATGAATCGCATTGCATTGAGTACTCCGATCTTCAACACAACTTTGCGTTGAAAAAAATGTTAAGAAATACTGAAATTCGCTTCAGTCAACATAACAGAAATACAGAACAATGTTAATAAAATTGTAAATAAACTCACAAAGCTTGGTAATATCAGTTCCTTCGGTGGAATTTGATTGCATAGGCACACCATCGATGTCGACTCCATCGTAAAGCGACATGTTGGTTCGCCTCCTGAAGACACTGAAAAGCAATAGCTTGGTAGCCGCGCGTATAATCCAACATGGCGACCTGTCAGTCGTAAATTTTGTTTACCACAAATTTGACCTTTATGCAGGTGTTTTGCCTTTATTTCTCGCGTAGATAAGAGATAATCTTTAAACTGAAAATCTATGATGTTATTCTTGTGTCTTGTGGAGAAGGTTTTTGCTCCTGTCTGGGGTTGCTCAGCTGGCTAAATCTACAACGAAGTTGTCATGGAAATCGTGTCGGAAGGAAGGTTGGTGTCCTATAAGATAAGTTTAGATTTTAAGTCTTGAAATACTATTACCACATCAGACATGTTATCTGTAAGAAGTAGAAGTAGTGAGATAAATGTGTATAACAGTTGCAGCATTAATATCAAAAGTTAAGTTATTATATTAGATAACTTAGATGAACCATATATCAATTCTCAGTTAGCTCGATGATACTTTTTTCCAGTTTGGAGTCTATTAGCAGACCTGCAAGCTGTGATACTACAAGAAGTAGGGATCTGCAGCTGCCACAAGCTCATGTAAGCCTTTATGATTTTCTAGGGCATGTCTTGACCAAAATTTACCCCCTAAGAGAAAGAGTTGGGAATAACCTGATTTTTTGCAGTGTCGTCAAATGACTTTTGCTTCTTATTTGCCTTATGATGCAACAAAAAACAACAACTGACAACTCAGTAGGTTAATGCACATGTTTTATTTTTATTTTATTGCAACAGAAACATGGCCAAATGAAAGGATTCCTAGAAGAACTTCCTCCTGAAGGTAAAGTTCAATGTGGCTAAACGTAATTCAGGCAAAGGTTGAGTTCAGCCAATGCTGGCCAGTGGTCTCTACATGGTTTTGCAAGGCTTATGTATGTGTTTTGCTTGCCAGCTGTGTGAGAATGTGCAGTTTGCCTTGAGTGCCATTTGTGCTTGTAGCTTGCTC
Organism: Orbicella franksi; assembly: GCF_964199315.1. Lineage (NCBI taxonomy): Eukaryota > Metazoa > Cnidaria > Anthozoa > Scleractinia > Merulinidae > Orbicella > Orbicella franksi. Next base: position 4,173,630 of record NC_138155.1, read on the forward strand.
TTGCTCCCTCACCTTCCAGGTGCCTCGAAAACTCAGACCCTCTGGGTGTCTCAAAAACTCAGACCTCAGACCCGAAAAACTCAGACCCTCTGGGTGTCTTGAAAAATAGCTACACTCAGGACTATAGCTAGTTGCTTCATGCCAAAGGTAGAAGTCTACAAAAATGTCTACACCATAAATGGCATATAAAAACATGCCACAGTCATGCTGAAAGAACAAGTGTTTGTATTATGTGAAAGCCGGGAGAACCTTTGGCAGCATGGAGCACTCTATTTTGAGTGCAGATTTTACTCTCCATATTAATCACTACTCTATTGTAACACTTTCATGTCCAATGACTTTTAGCCTTCACAGTCAATCTTGATGAAGACGTAGACTCTGAGGATGACCCGGTAAGTTGAGATTTTGATAGTAATAAGGATACATACCTGAATGGATTGATCATTGATTTTTTACTCATAAAGAACAAGCTGTAATATTAGTATAGAATATCCCACTCTCCTATTAGCATAGAAGTTGTTTCACATAAAGTTACAGTTTTCTGTTTCCCAGGTTTTATCTCAATGCCAAACGGCTCAGCATCACCAGAACATTTCTTTCATTCACCTTTGTTGCAGATTATTTCTCCAGTTGAGAATGATGTAGTTTTAGAAGACATGTTTGAAAGAACTACAACAGCAAACAGCAATGCAAGCATAGAGGAAGAAATAGATGAAGGAGAGGACAAAGTCTCTGGTAATTCAAAGCAATTTTTCATCCACTCAGTATACAGGGATTTCATTACCGTTTTCAGCAGGAGGACAACTGGTTTTCACAGGTGGACAAAACTATTAGAACTGAGTTTCTTTGTAAGAAAACCTTTCTGCCTGATGGTCAAACCAGCCAGGCAAAATCATCCTCACAGCCGGTCAATTTGCGCGGTGCCCGGCCCATAATGAAACCCCTGAGTATAATCATAGTCAGTGATGTAGCAAAGAAAGTACTAATTATAGCTGGCTCATTAACAAGCGCGCTAGCTTTTCTGGGCCTGGCACCTCCAAAGTTACCCCAAGTCGTTGTTTTTGTGTGAAATTTCTTTCAGCCAGTGAACAAACCAGGAGCAGGTCCTTACATGTAGCTACATTGCTGTGTAGTCTGAGCCAACTCTGTACTACTGACATGTTGGTTGACAGATTTCTCTGATTGAACACAACTGAAACATACTAGGCTACAAGAAACAATGATCGCCGTAACTAATAACTAAAACTGATTTAACTCATATATTTCTTGGTTTACCAACTGAAGAGATGGGTGCTTCTGATAAAAGTGCTCATGTAGTCAAACATGAGGAGTCTCGGGATGAGAGCACAGCTGAGGCAACCCTGGACCCAAAAATACGAAAAGGACTTGAGAGAATAAGAAAACTGGATGCAATTCTTGCTGATAAGCTCAAGGTAAACTATCTGTCAATATTATCTTAAAGTTGGAGTCAAATTTCTTCTTGTCTCCAATATCTCATGGCTTTCAGAGTTAGAATTTGTTTACAGTGTCATGTTATATCTTGTTTAATTTCATTTTGCAGTTTACTCTTTTAAAACCTTGATGAACCAGGAAATGATAATTTTGTAATTTTTCAGTAACCAAGGCTGTAGTCTAAGAAAAATTAGGAGCCCAAAGGTTCCCAACCTTAAAATCCTGGGTGCCCAGTACTTAAGTATATATGAAAAAAGTAAGTTTTTCCAGTCACCCAAAGGCTAAAGTTAGTCACCTGTGGTACATGGGTGCCTCTAGAGCACAGCCCTGGAACAGTGTACATAGCTGCTATTAGTAAATGTACCAAACTCAACTGAAGATATATTTTCTAGATCCTTATTTATCTCCATACTTTTCTTTTGATGTTAGTTCTGAGAATTTGATGGTACACCAAGAAAATATGATATCCTCTTGTTGCTCTTTATTATCGTCGTCTTTTGTTCACTTGATATACCAATGAGAAATAAGGTGCTTGTCACCCTTGGCCTGCAAGTAAATTATTATACATAGTACTGACTTGCTCATGAATATCATATGATTTTATAAAATTTATTGTTATCTACTGTATACATCGTGGCGCTGCACTGGTCTCATGATTAGTGCGCTTGACTCTGCATCAAGCGGTCCAGGTTCAAGCCCTGGCCGAGGACATTGTGTTGTGTCCTTGGGCAAGACACTTTACTCTCACATTTCCTCTCTCCACCCAGGTGTTTGAATTAAATGGGTAGCAGCGAACTTAATGCTGGTGTAACCCTGTGATTGACTAACATCCCATCCAGGGGGAAGTAGAAATACTCCTAGTTGCTTCATGTTATGGAAACTCTAAGAGATAAGCTTTAACCTGATGGGCCTCTTGGCTTTTATGCAGGCTTCACCTTACTGTATACTATCAATTTTTATAATCAAACAGAAAGAAAAGGAAATCAAAATTCATAGAAGGCAACTGGAAAAGAAGTGGAGAGAAGAAATAAGTCAACTGGATCAGCAGCGAGAACAAGAGGGTCATGGGAAAATAGAACTGGGTGTTGGCCATGCCCTCGCTCTTGGTCCACCAACTGATGACAACTTACCAGGTAATTTTTTGCTCAATAATTCTTTTTTGTCACATTAAGGACACAAATTCATCTATGATTTTAATACAAGATCACAAACAAGTAAGTCCCTAGAGATGCTTGAAGCTTACTATTTGTAATATTTGCTTTGTAAACTAACAGAAACCTTTTTCTATTTTCCTTGTTTATTGTAGATGAAGTTGAGTCTATACCAGTGACTCCATTGTTTGCTACACAACCCATTCCTAATGAACAAGAGAATATGGCCTCTCCCTCTGAAAGAGGTAAGACCTTGTTGATATTCACTTATCAGCCCATATATAACTCAACAGAGAGCATCCTAGGCATGCACAATGTAGCACATGCAAAGTCTAAGTATGTCCAATGTGGCCCAGGTTCTATTCTGGCCGGTGCCATATCAGTGGGTTCACGGTTTGTTGTTGGTTCTCGCCTTGCTCCGAAAGTTTTTCTCGAGGTTCTCTGGTTTTCTTCCCTTTACTAAAACCAACATCTGCAAATTCCAGTGCGACCAGGATAGAGGACCCACGTGAAAACCAGGTAAAGCTAATGTGGCTTGCTCTCTAGATATTGTAATTTATTATGAATGTTCTTCCTCTGCAGGTGTCAGCTCTAGCTGTGATTCCTGGGCAGAACAAGATATTGATGATGTGGAGAGCAAAAGTTCAAAGAGAACGCGTAAGAGAAGAGGAAGCAAACAGTCAAAATCCAAAGGAAAAGAACAGAACTTTGTGAAGCGAAACATTGAGGTGGAATTTATACCCCTTCTGTGCCATTTTCGAAATGCTTTTTTGTTATCTCTCGTGGTGAATGTTTTCTTTTCGCACATTTACTATCTTGGAAACAATAATCTTTTTTGTTTGGTTGTAGTTGGCAGCCGATGCAGGGAATGTGATTCCCATGACAGAAGCGGAGAAAAAACGATTAGAAGCGCTTCTGTCGGATGAAACAGATCTACTGATGGTGGAGGTTTGTACCTGACAGATTGAATCACTATTTAACAGGCTGTCACTTGTCCAGCATCTCTCTAATGATTCAGTGGTGGTTAAACCAGTCACGGAGCAGCAAATAAGCGTAGTATTAAAGTGGTACTATGATCAAATTTTTACCCCTTGATTTTTTAGATGTATCACATAGAATTCCATGAAAGAATAAAAACGCCATTTTCCGTTTTCAAATATCTGCATTAGTTCCGGAGATAGTTAAGTTTGAAAAATGCGTAAAATATGCAAATGGAATGACTGATGACGTCACACACTCAACCCAATATTATATTAAGTATATAAATAGAGCTATCTCGGTCAATTTGCAGGGGTGATCTGGATCAGGATCAGTGATCCAAGATCACTCGGATCATGGTGTATTCAGGTTCCTCGGTTCATTTGATGCACAATGATCCGAATGATTTTGGATCACTGATCCGGATCCAGATCACTCCAAAGGAACGCACCCTAACAGGCTAAGCTGACGAGCAAGAATTGCATCAGTTTTTAGAATGTACATTTAGTTGAAGATTGTTGCATGACATTTTGCTTTACAGAATGCTTACTCTGAAGGACTATCATTACCAGCTGGTGAGGGTTTCACTCTGGACAGTGAGTCACTCGCTTCACTCGCCGATATAGACAGGTAAGATCTGTGGAGGGTTTTCAGTCAATGCCTTAAAATTCAGTTTGATCTTCATCAAGTGCTAGAAGTTTGCTAATGGGGGGATAAAAATGGAATATACCATTGATTACATTACTTGCAAAACATTTCGGACGTTTTATTTTGGCCGTTTAATTTTCGAACACTATTTATCTCCTTCAGGCGGACAAATTTCGGACAACAAGTTTGGACACTTCGCTGAAGCATAGCTTATAAATTAAAGTAAATTTATGCTTACCAAACACGAATTACACTGGAACAACATCTGTGAAAATGATAGGTTTACTGCACCCTCAAGGTTATACGAATACACCGACGAGAAAATAGCACAAATTTTATCAAGCCGTTACAGCCGTTAAACGTATGCCAAGTAGTTTCTCAACTAGAGTTCGCTCCATGAGGCCCGGTGTGAAGCAAACTAAGAGTTTGGACCTACTTAAAGGTTTTATACTTTACTATAATTATTTCAGACGCTTAAAATTTCGAACGCTTAAAAATTCTGACGGTTTTAATTTCGGACGTCGTCCCCGCGAAATATATTTAATTTGCAAGTAATGTACGCAGCTTCTTGTCTTATTGAATGTAGGTGTTAACCTTACTTTGCTCTTTCCAACAGCAAACTGCAGGAACTTGTTCCCCAAGAAGAGATTGACTTATTAGCAAGTCAAGAATCTTGGAAATCTCACAGAGAACTTGACCACATCTCACAAGTAAGTTGTTGTTGTTTGGTTTTTTTGTACAAAGTTTTAGTTTTTAACAAACTACAAGTGTTCGCCAGTAACGACCAGCTCCCTAACTGAAATTGGTTGATTGCTCAGTTACATACAGAACAAAAGTAGTGAGTGAAATTTGGCAATCGGCAATTTTCTCGTGTGTGGTCTGTAACGCCAGACGAACAAAGGCAGAAAACCTTTGACTAGTTTTTGCTTTCCATGCGTCTTTTCGCGACCTTATCGTAAGATATAAGTTGCTGATAACGAGTTTTGTCAATATACAGTATGGGTTTTTTTGTTCTCATTTTAAAAACTTCTGACTTGCTGATTTAGGATGGGTCAAGTGTGAAAGATGTCGACACCATAGGTAAGTGTCGTGTTACTTTAATTTTGGCATGAACTCAACAAGCTTCAAAAATACTCTAACAAAAGAAAATACAATATAACAGCTCGATTTTGTTTGGCAGTACTTTTAAAAATGCCTAAAGCTATTAGGAAGTGACGATTGCTAAGGAGAAAAAGGATGGAACTAGATTGCAATATTGATAGGCTTGAAAATGGAAACACTTCGAAACACCACTGTAGTATTTTGAGTGTTGCTTGGATTTCTAGAGATTTTACTAAAGAAATCTGCGAGGAGTGTTTTTCTGTGTTGGTTTAATTTCATATCGTTTTTATTCCATAAATCGAGTGAACAGACCCTGAATTTCATTGCAAGGAATTTGAAACGAGCTTTTTGGTTGCTGCGTTTTTGTAGGACTGGGAGAGAGGATTCTTCGAGAGGAGAAAGAAATGAGAGAAATGAAGAACAGATTGTTGGCTATCGAGGCCGAACTTCAAACCCTCTACAGAGAGACTGGTGACGAATCTGAGGTGAGTCGGGAATTTTTCCATCGTGCATATGCGCAGCTTATGTTCAGGAGACTTTCTTTTGACGACCGTCTCCTTTTGGCATTGGTTATCTTTCATGTGGAGCACTTAGCCTAACATCATTAGTCCTCTATCTAGCGGGGTCGCTACAGGTCAGGGAAGAAAACAATTCTTCAAGTCAGGGAATTATATTTTGAGTCAGGGAAAATTGACATTTTGAAAAAAAGTCAGGGATGATGTACGCATGATTTAATACCATTGAAGGCTGGAAGAAACATTTGGGTTACTGTGATCCAAACGATATTTTTCCTTAATGAAGAAGGAAAATTTGTTGAAAATTATCAGTCTTAATGAACGAGTAGAAGAAGCTGCTACTAGTTCTGACATTTTGCATTTCTTTGTAGTCGATGGCAACCATATCTACTTGAGTATTCTGCAACCCGTACATGTCTCTTTTGAAGACATTTGTGAGTCACAAGAAGTAGTGATAATAGTCAGACCAAGTCCTTCTCTCAAACAGGCATTGAACTGTATGTTTGTTCCTCAGGCCGGCTTGTCAGAGCACATATTAGCGAGGCTTATCGACGTCAGCTCAAGAACTACATCAAGGAACACAACAGTATCGGGAAGTGTAATGTCAGCGCTCTCTTCCATCAGACCTGGCGACGAAATGATACACGAGGAGGAAAAACCTCCAGCGTTAGCGATACTTGACGGCACTGATGACACGAGAACTGAGAGCAGGCAAAGTTCGCACCGAAGCTCGGTCACTCCGGATGATCAGAATGATACCGCCCGAGCTAACAGTCAACAGAGTGTCAATAGTGTAGATTTCAATGGGAGTAGACAGCAGGGCAGCCGTTCAAGGGGAGAATTGAGTTCACGGAACAGTACGAGAGATTCAAATCGTGATAAAGAACATGGCAACCGGCCAAAGAGTAGAAATTAGTGTATAGTGGCAGATAATCTGGTGCCTCCCTCCAACTGATACCATGGGCCACCTTCACTCCCCCCTAGGGCACGTCTTCACCTCTATACAAAGCGGTGTGAAAGGTTTCAAAGAAATCGAAGAAGTTTCAAAGGGAGGAACGACTTTGCCAATAGAATAAAGGTAAACCATCAGCCTTTCCTTGCAATTTTGTGCAAGACCAAATATTAGCTCCTGGCTCGCTCGTAAGATTAAAACATTACAGAGTGTAAAGAGAAGTTATAAATACGTATTTTCCAAAGATGTGGCTTTTGTGTATACACCCCAAACTTGTTAGTCGTTGGAAAACAAGAGTTGAATGTAAAATAAAAGAGGGCAACTGAAGTATTGTCCAGTGAAACAAGTCTGTTTCATTACTCTCAGTGTTGATTAAATTCACAGACATTGTACTGGTCCTTTTGCCGTTATTTGGAATTGCTCCGGCTTGCTACCCGTGTGAAATAACGCGATCGCAATGTTTCCACAGCTTGAAATCACAAAACAAATAACAACTAACGTAGGGTCGCATACCAGTGCGTCAGCTCTCGTGCAAATTTTATCTTCATGTGATCAAAGTTAACGCAACACATCGCAAGCGCTGGCACGCGACAAAGTCACATGTCGACTGGCACGTTACGAAGTTTTGTACCTACACATGCGCACGTTCATTTTAGTAACTCGTAACAGTCAACAAGTAAAACATCGGGCTTTCATTATTTAGACTAAATATTACAAGGGAAATAATATAATGACAAGCAGCGTCATGTATTTATTAACCAATCAACAATTTTATTCACTGTGTAATACTACATCGGAGAAACGTAAAAAAATAAGCAGTCAATGCCCTAGCTTATCTTGTAGGACATTTTTAGCTTTTTCATAAAATCCAAAAAAAACTGCGCCTCCCAGAGAAATCCACACTGTCCTCATGGTCACTCCTGAAAACAAACTGTAAAGATGAAAAGCCAATCAATCAATCAATGAATCAGTCAATCAAAATAGCAATCAAACAGACAGTCAGTCAATCAAAATAGCAATCAGAAAGTCAGTCGTTTGGTCAGTCAGTCAATCAGTCAGATAACAATCAGACAGTCAGTCGTTTGGTTGTTTGGTCAGTCAATCAAATAGCAATCAGACAGTCAGTCAGTCAATCAAAATAGCAATCAGTCAGTCAGTCAGTTCATCAAAATAGCAATCAGACAGTCAGTCGGTCAGTCAGTATTAATCAAAATAGCAATCAGATAGTCGGTCCGTCGGTCAGTCAGTCAATATAGCAATCAGACAGTCAGTCAGTCAGTCAGTCAGTCAATCAGACAGTCAGTCAATCAGACAGTCAGTCAATCAGACAGTCAGTCAGTCAATTATTGAATCAAGATATGTGAAGGGTCGGTATGTCTAGATATCTTAGATCGACCCAATTAGGTAAAGATAGATCATAAAATGTACAATATTATCTCCTCAGAGCTTTATTATCTAGCTCTCTGCACGCACTGCAGGCCTATGATGCTCCCTCATCAGTATATCATCTATGAATTCTCTTACCCTGCTATGCCCTCCTGAGCTTTAATTATCATTATTACTTGGATAACACTTGACTGAGTGTACAAGGATCCTTTCTGTTGAAAAAGCAACAACAAATGATATTTGTGATCTCCGTAATTCTTCTAGGGTCATTAACTACAGCTGTAAGCATCATATCTGTTTCCCTCATGGAGGCAAATGCCAAGTATTTGTTTTTAGTTGTCTGCCATTCATTTACTGTACCATACATGTACATGGCCGCAAGTCGCTTTGCATTTGCTACAAATGTAAAAAGTTTAAGGTCTTCTAGAGAACATTTAAAAAAACTCCTAAAGATGGAAAAATCGAAGCAAGGGTAAAGCGTAAAGTTGAAGACTTTCTATTAGAAAGAATTCACGAGTTTTTGGTTACATTTCTATTACTAATTTCTTTCCTTTCGTTTGTGTCATCCTCTAAACATCTCTAAATCACTAGGTAAAACCCAGCATCATACGTATGCGTGCAAAGTGCAATATCTGCACAGATGGGGACCTGTAGATCTTCATCCCTTCACATGCACTTCAGGCTTGTGGTACTGGGAATGTTTTAATAGTGCATAAACATTTTTTTTTTCAATTAGATTAATATGTCAATACCGGTGCAAGCATGACTCTGGTTTTAGCAACATCTAAAGGAGTTGTCACAGCAGCGGCAAATCCACCTGAAACCACAATGACGGAATATTATTAAGTCTAAAAGGCACACCTTCATGTTAAGGAGAACATGACGTGTGTTACAAGATGCGCTGACCTTCAATTTCTTAGGTACAGTTGCTCAAGCATGTTCCCGGCTCATTGTCAGTGTACAAAGACAGTCCTGGCCGAAAGCCAGTGGCTAGCAGTTTTTTCAGTTGGGGTAGTGAATTAGATGTCCATAACTTATGGGAAAGTGAGGTTTTATAGGAAAACCATTGATAGAGGAAATTTAAACTTCAGAGGAACTCTGTTAGTAGGAGATGAACTTTTGGGGGGCTAGTGAGAATGACTTTCATGCTAGTACATCATAGCTGAAGCTTGATGATTTTGATGATGATGATGATGATGATGATGATGACGATGACGAAGACCATGACGATGATGATGATTGTCAGGTGATAATTTGATGGTGGAACTTACCTGATACTGCTCCGCAAATACTTGATTGCCACGCCCAAACGGGGTGGCCTTGTTCCCATGACCATACACTCTATAAAAAATGAAAATCATACATCAAAATTACACTCTCAGTCACCCAATAGAATTCATGCAGCTTACTTGTTTTCATTTAATGTCTTACACTATGACAACACTTGTGAAATAATTCCAAAACACTTTCAAGGTAAGAATGTTTAATAATGATTTTTTTCTCCACAAAAGTGGTCAAAAAAGTTGAAGCTAAACTAATTGAATACTGTGACTTAAATGTTTAAATAGAATGGGCATCTAGGAATGAACTTCATATCAGTTGACAGGATACACTCATTACATACAATAGTCAGTCAGTGATCAAATGTCATGGCTGTTACCTTAAACAATTCCCACAGCGGATACTGCAGTAATGCAAATGGTATCTGACATTAAAATAGTACATATAATTAATATTTATATTAATTTACTACACAGTACTAATTAATGCCTGTAATTCTCTCTAATATGTACAGCAGAAAAAGCAAGAGGTGGGCCAACAGGTCAACAGTAAGGTACCTCTCTCAATAGCGTGTTCCAGTAGCCCCTGTACAAACCTTGAACACCCTACAAAATGAACAAATAAAATTCAACAAGAAAGAATACAATCATACAAATTTGCCGTTTTATTCATGCACACAACAATTCATTCTACAGTGTCCAGTTGGGTGAGGGTTGGTTATTTCAAATACAGGGATCCACTTATTTGCTACATTTTAATATTTGCTATTAATAAATTCACCATTTATTTTATCAAATGTCACTTGATCTCACACACAACTTGAGGACATGCATGATTGATCATCACAGTTATACACAACTTAGGAAGTTGTAAAATTAAAGCTTGATTTGAACCCATGACATCTGTGATACCAGTGCAGTGCTCTACCAACTGAGTTATCAAGCACACTGGGAGCTGGTCACATAATTTGTCAGTTTGTAATACACCCGTAGATGGTGAACAATAAAAGTGAATATATGAAATATAATATATTTGAAACTTCAGATGACTTTGAAGAACACTCGAAGGGTGGGTAGGTGAGGATGGTCAGGCAAAGGCAGATGGCAACAAACAAACTGAACTATGAACCTTGACCTGAAACTGACCCCTTGCTCACTAACCTATACTCCAAAGCCATATCTGAGAAAAACGTTTTCTGCTTTGAACAATAATTATTATAGTTACTCAACTGGTTAGTCTGGATTAGCTCACTCGTAATGTGTTGTTCCAGACAATATCTATACTCCCTTCTGTGGGGTGGGTGGAGGGGAGACTGTAACACCAAAAAAATAAAGAAATGCATGAGGATTCATTGGAATTTCCAGAGGGGTGGGGGTTAAAAAAAATCCCTTTCATTTGGGAGGTATAGATATTTTCTGGAACTATGTCTGATGATCGCTTCATGCGTGAAACTCAAGTAATTGTCCGTACAGTCTCTATCTTTAATTATAGTATTCCGCTCAGCATGTATTTGCATCGAGCACTTCTACGATTGTGTGAGACCTTTTACATTTTTCTTTATTTTCTGGAACTATAGATTTTGCTAGTTCTAGTGTATAACTGTTAAGTACCTCTTGAACAAGGGTGTACCTCAGTGCTTGCAGGCTGTTCATGTGGGTGTATGCTTGCGCTCGCTGTTTCACCACCTCAAAAGGATTTCTCACAGCTAGTGACACCTGACAAACACAAGTAATGCATTCTTTTCTGTTGCATCAAATATTATAAGCCATCAACGTACCAAGCATGCACTGTAGCCCTTTTGCTTATGATGCTACAGAAATAACTGGTTTGGTCAAACTCTATATCCTAAGAGGGAAAATTTAACATTTAACAACAGAAATGAAGTAAGTTCTTAAAAATGCCTGTGTCATTGATCTAGTTGCAGAAGAAAATATCAACGAAAAAACTTACTACTTCACCAACAGTTGCAGCAAACATGTGGACAAATGGAAACATTGTGGACGATGTGCGTGGTTTGAGTAAATTTTTAGTCAGTTCATAGGAGCAAAAAAATGTAGCAGCTAAAGGAAAGAAATAAACATACCATAAGTTAAATGTAATTAAAGTAGTACACAACTACTGTTAAACAATGTAATTATAATTATTTCAAAACCTAATGTCTGTATCAGGCCAAATGTCCAATACTGCTGGTCTAGAGCTTGTGCTAGTTACTATAGCATGAAACAACCTTCCTACACCCTCTGGATAAGATGCTAGTCCATAATTTACAGCATTGCCCTCAGCATTAAATTTGCCAGTACTTATTTATACTCCTGGGTGCAGGAGAGAGACATAATGCGACAGACAAGTTTCTTGCACAAGAACACAACACAGTTACCACAGTTGGGGACTGGGCTCAAATATAACAGGGATGGGGTACTCGTTGTACCTTTTAGGGGTCAAAAAAGTGGACTTGGTATCTCTTATGGTGTTCGGCTTCAAAAGGTTTCACAGCAGTAGCTTTTGTGGCAACTTTTAGAGTATTGAGCCGAAAAATGTCTGTGTCAGTTAATGTGTTGCTTTAGAATTAGTACCTCTTAGGGGGAGGGGGAGAAATTTTGCCAGAATCCCCCTGACTTAGTACTTGCTGTAGCATATTGATTACCATAGCAACATCACTATGCTATTATGCCGATCACTCGTTACTGCAATATTGTGAAACTACTGCATGATGTAAAAGTACTAGCCCTGTGTGAAAGTAGAATTGTACTGGATATAGAGAATGATTATGATGAATAAAGCAGATTAGGCATGTGACATGAAAGGGAGTACTTCTCTGTCTCAGTCAGTAAAGATAATATGTCCTAAATGACTACACAACACTTGTCATGAAGGCTATTTCATACCAGAAGGAGCAGACCCACTGGCAGCAGAAGCGATTCCTGAGTAGATCCCTCTGAATCCACCTGCTTTAGCAAAACCCTCCGCTGACTGCAGCCTTGTCTTGAGAGTGTCAAATGGAAACAAGATCACATCAACTGCAGTTCCAGCAACCCCTCCTGCCTGTAAAAACAGATCAACAGTTATTGTATAATTATTATACATCGAATGTACATGTAGGTATTATGATATGTTAAATACACCAGTGTGACAGAGACAAGACAGTTTAGTTTTCTAGTAGGTCTTGTCCCATCAGTTTATGATTTGTATGTGATATGGACAGCTGTTATTGAAACACTTGGTAAATTGACGACAATTTTAAGATTGTTTCACTGTGTTTGATTAGATTTGAAAATCAACTGCAATAAAAAATAAACAATTTTTTTTTGGTCCAGATGTGTTTGTTTACCAAACCAAGTTGCTTTTTTGACTTTAACTGCATTGGATAGTGTTTGACTTCTTGTTCTATACGATACATACATTCCAACCCCTCTCATGATATGGAAACCAGGGTGCATTCAGTGTACCTTGGTTACGCTGAAGATCTTTGGCCTGACCTTTCAAGATTTTGTGGCATACCAGCATACAGTAGGAGTTAAATTGGCTCATAGCAGCATGCACATTTATATTTGCTGGTGCTGGCATATTTAAATGCTTAACTACACAAGGCAAATTGGTGTGATAACTATGGCTTCTTAACTTCTATTTATCCTCCATGTATACTGGCCAATAATGGACATCTTATGATTGATTTGAACCAAATTTTCCTACCTGCGTTGGGTTGGCGATTTTAAAACAGTATTCTTAGACGTGGGACTTTGACCACCTGCCAGGCACGTGGTGTGGAATTTAAAAAGCCTTGGCATATATGGAAGTCTTGCAGAATGCACCCTGGTATGGAGGGTTTGCATTGGTTTTAAACCCTTCTCCACCCCTCTTTGAACTTCTGGCTTTTAATCCCTTCTACCCTCCCTAAGATGTTGCGGTGTCCTTCCTATATTGGGGTGGGTACGGAAATTTCATGAAACTACCTCAATAGTTATATTAGCAAAGGCACTTTGTGTTCTCACCAGGAGGGAAATGTGAAATGGGACCGGCTTTTCCTTTATCATCTGACTTGCATATTGTTCAAACTGCCAAGGAGTCTGATCATTGTTAACAGTCTTCATACAATAACCATAACAGACCTTGATAATATAAAAAAATAACAAAATAATTAAATAATTAAATAAATAGATAAATGAATAAATAAATAAATAAAAGAGTGTAACAGTACGAGGTGATGTAAGCTCAAATATCAAATTAATATTAAAATCTAATTAAGAAATCCTTTCAGACTAGTATAGCACTTGTCAGCATTTTTGCACACTTCCGTAAAAACGAGTCTTCAAATATAGGGATAAATGCAGGATAAAGTGGACACAAAACCAATAAAAACACTCTAATAATTAGAAGTAAACTTACTTAGCTCTGCTTAGCTCACTCTTCTTGCACCCAGTGAGAGCGTAGCCGATGCATAAATTTCATATATTAACGCCTTCGGATCTTAGCCTCTCTAGCAGTTTGTATATGTTTTTCGACACTTCAACAACCAAGATTAAAAGGATTATTTACCTAGAAAATGAAGATCAAGATAATATCTGCATTACCCTCACGGACTCTTCCCCGCCATTTTGAAATATGAATTGTCACTCAAGTAAACTGAACGAAGTGTCTCGCGCGCCATTTTGACGGCATGACAACATTTCAATGGATTGCGTGACAGCTGAATCGTCACTGCCATCAAACCCATTTCTCCACTTTTCATTGACCTTCCATAACGCACAGTTTGCTCTACAGATACAATGAAAAAGTAATGGCAAAGTTTCTTTTTAAGTGCAAAAGAAATCAATATCAGATCTCTCTTTTTCGCGCGTCACGGAACACCCCCAGTTTAGTAATGATGTCATATCCCGGAATGATGCCCATATATGGTATTATTATCATGAGCTGCAAACAAGTGATTTCGAAATGTTCCTCTGCTGCAAAGCCGACCGTGATATCGCAGCCCAGCTTAGTGCACGAGCTTAGAAAGATGAATTCTCTTCTTTTGTTGTCGTTTCTGTGGAGTGTAGTTACAGCAGATATCTACTTACACAATCCTAGGTAAGTTAGCTTTACAGTTCCTTCATTTTGGGAATAATGTTGTGCAAAATCTCAATTTAATTTGGGACGGTCATTGATGAGTTTTCCAAGTTTATGTACATATCGACCCACTTCAAACCTAACAAAGCTAGAGTAAAGAAATCATGTCATATTTTGTCGATAGCGTGTAATCAAGTTAATTAATAAATAATGTGATGTTTTTCCGGCTAACTCTTTCAATTTCAAACCTACCTTTGTCAAAACCACGTTAAATTTACACCTTATGTACAAGATTAAAATAAAAGTTAACTTAGTCACTGATTGACTTGGACGTATAATATATTATTTCATTTATTCTCTCTTGCAACCTTTTGATATAAGCCAAAAGTTCCAAACTCTTGAAGAAAATCTGCATTATTTTATTGATCTTCCGATCATGAAGTTGTTGTATACGTGACGTGAAGAATTTCGGAACTGAGTTGTTAACTGTGAGCAAACTTCGCATACTTTTCGTTCCTTTTTTCTCGGTTTCGTTCTTTCGAGAACACGTTTTGATATTAATTAAACTGTCGGTCAAATAGCTAATGATCGATGTGAAAACTTAATTGTTTTTTTTTTTTTTCTGAACGGTTGGGAAATGGTATTGTAAAAACTTGACAAAATGCTGGGAGATTTTAAAACCTCTGAAGAACTAGTGTCCAGTCCACAACAAGATTTGGTCTGGAAACTGGTGCCAATAATAGTGCCTGCGCTAACAACCATGCATTGTCTGTCTCTCTGATCTGATCAGGGACTTAATGTAATTGGTACTTCTGTTTCAATTTGAACTGATATTTGGATTGATTGAATTCATTCAGGGGATGCAACAACCGACTTGATGAAGCTCGAAGAGAGCGAAACAATGCAAACAGGTACTAGGTGCTAATTCTGACAAGTGTTACTATGTATAAATTGCCATTTATTTCTTTATTTGCTGCTTTTTATTATTTTTCAATCCTAAGTAATTTCTGTTAGCAATGCCAGGGTACATATACACAGCTTTAAAAAAGACCTCTTGACTGGAAAATTGCTTACATCCTGACATTTAGACCTGTTTTCTGCACAGACTGTTTGACTCTCAGAACAACAATCGTGGTGGCTACAATGTTGGAAAGCTGTATTATTATGAAAGTTCAGTCTTGTCTATTGAGTGGTAAGTTAATTGAGATGGATAGATTGTTGATCATCTTCAAATGTTGATTCTTTTATAATCAATTGTCTCAGATAGAGTTACAGTGGCATGATTGGTTAGTGCACACAACTCTAGATAAGAAGATCAAGGCTCCATCGGGAGGGGGGTTGGGGAGGGGGGATTGAGTATCCTACATACTGTTAATTTTTAATTCCAGTTGCAAAATTTACTGATTTTCCTACTTGATATCCAGTGTTACCTGATTTAAATATGGCACGAATGCTTTATCTTGTAAATATTCTGTATCCCGAAAACTCCTAATAGGGCCTCAAGGTGTGAGGGTGAACCCTGACCAGGAACATTTTGTTGTTCCCAGGGCAAAATGCGCTATCCTCACTGTTCTCTCTTACTCCCTTAGTGGGAAGGCTATTCCCCTTTAAGTTGTAAGGCCAAGCTGACAAAACTACTTGGGTGGAGGGGAAGAGCCTTTGTTCATGATGGACAAACACCTTACCTAAGGGAGGGTGGAAGTGGGTATCAATAGTCCTTGTTGCTTCATGATACAAATTACTAGGTGTACCCTCTGACCTGGTAAGACAAGTATAGGGTGCTTTATGACGCCTCTCTTTTGTCCCTGATCTAAATGTTGTAATTTGTATTAACCTCTGTTTTATTGATTTTCATAACAGGACAAATCAACATTCTTGTGCAGACCCAAACAACCACTGTGACATGATTTTACAGTACATGTGCGGTGATAATGTACGAAATGGAATCACAACACAGTAAGGCCCTGACTGCTTTTCGAACAGACTTCTCTCTCTCTTTTTTCTTTAGAACTCAGTGACATTTTTTACATTTCTTTTCTAGAACCATTCCAGATAATCCAGCCTTGTGTAAGAATTATGACTGCAACAACGATGTTAGGTAATGTAACTTTTAAATTCACTCAGTATATATTGAACCACAAGTTAAAAGAAATGCATAAAATTTTAGGTCTGCAATGCGTGCATAGAATTACAGCTAAGTAGCTCTAGTTTCTTCTGGAATCAAACCCTTCTGCACGCATTGCATGCTTATAATGCTAAAGTTCCTTTTTTTGGTAGTTATCAGGTGAAAGTCACATTAGTTCTGATCACAATAGTTGCTATGTCCTTTTGATCATAATAATTATAATTGAATTTTATATTTTGACAGATTTGGAATGCATGAGGACTATGATTACTACATGGATTGTAAATACAGAAACAGAAACAAAGGGCTGTTTGCTGCTGATCAGGTAATAAAAGATTAATGGCTCACAGTACCTCTTTCCACCCAGGAGCACATGTATCTACAATCAGGAACAAAAGTGTTAAGACATTTTTGTAAATCTGGCATTTTCGAACCAAGATCTGTACTTCCCTTGATAAAAGAAACACCTTTTTCGTCAATAGCCACCTCCACTCTGTGGAAACGGGCTTTGGCACCGCTGTTACATGGTTGCATTATTGGGAAGGGAGAAGAGGCGAAATTTGAGGAGTGGGACAAATTACACTTGAAGGGAGAAAGTTTGTTTTTGGGCAGTGTTTCCGGTTTGCCACACGTTGTATCAGCATCCCATGTAGGGGAAACCTGGCATCAGAAGTATAGGTTTTACGTTTATTAGGCTTTACTTTAGCCTTTTCTAACCTAGGTACTTTCCTCATTTTTTTAGAAACTAAAAAAAGAGTCGGCCATTTC
Source organism: Orbicella franksi (assembly GCF_964199315.1). Classification (NCBI taxonomy): domain Eukaryota; kingdom Metazoa; phylum Cnidaria; class Anthozoa; order Scleractinia; family Merulinidae; genus Orbicella; species Orbicella franksi. The sequence goes on from NC_138155.1 coordinate 4,191,030, forward strand.
CACAAGACAAAATCCAGGAGGAACAAGGTGTGGCTATGAATGTCCAGAGGAGAGAGATTATTACCCATACTGGCACCCCACCCCATGGAAGGACATTGCCGTGTTAACCAATGATATTTCCAAGTGTGATATGTACCAATCGGAAAGCCAGAATGTGAAAGAACGCTGGGGCTGTGAATTGTCCAAAGAGTACCTGACGAAAATGAAATGGAGGAATTATAAAATACCAAACAATGAAGAGGAATGCAAGGTAATTCAATACATCTTCGAATAAAATGCTACAATAAACAGAGAGTAGTAAAATGTATTTTCGTGAGTTGTGGCATTGTTGACATTAAAAAAAAAAAGGAAAAAAAAAAACAGAAAAAAGACGTGTTCTTCTCTAAACAACCTAGAGCTATCATTCACCATTTTCTTGAAACTAAACCAAAGCCGCTACGTATACGCTAAGTTTAGATCCTCTGGCCGTCAATCTGTGAAATACTGACGGTAAAAGACACAAACTGCATAAAGTGAAAAATAACCGTTTTATATTTGTCTGATTCTCAAAGGCAAAGAATGCTACCTGGAAGAAGTTTCCATCACATGACCTTCCCCCTCCAGAATGCCGGGAATCCGACTGGTCACGTGACAATCACCTTGGCAACGGAAAGGGAGGCTATGCCAATACTTACAACTGGACTTTACCCGATTTGAACCACGAAAATTGTGTCTTACGAATGAGGTAATGTCCGATTATAGGGGGTATGCCTCCCCCCATCTTTGACCCGCCCTTGGGATTTATACATTGAAGTACCTCGCTTTGGTCATAAGAACTTCTCGGTTGGCTGCTAGGATAACCTCTGTGGAATACACTATTATTTATTTTGGTAGTCTTAAAGTGTGTAGCTTTAGATTAATTCCTTTGATAACTTTTACGTCGAGAACATTTGCCTTGCTAACTCGTATATTTAACGGATTTTCTTATAGATACAACATTTCCACCGGTGATTATGACGGTTGGGATTCCTCAGTTAATAGCTCCATGAACGGCTTAAAACAATCCAAGCTGGACATTGGAGAAAAATACGGCATGAACAGCACTGTAGCTACTCAGAGAGGTTATGTCTACAAACAAAACCCTCAAGTCAAACTGTTTCCATCTTTTGATCTTAAACTCAGGCTGGCAATTAATACTAACCAGTATGGGCGTGTTTTTCAAGATAGGTAAGTTCAACTAGAGATTAAAGGCGTAAAGTATAGCTTGTTAAAAACTAGTGGCTCGTAAAACCTCTTGGTGGACTGTCAACGAGTAAACAGTGATGAAAGTTTTGCAAATTAAATCAGGTTCAAAAATTTCGAATATACTAAATGGAACGCACTGAATGTATGCTAATTAAAAAAAGAAACAAAAAACGAATTCTTCTTGTTGCCAGTGATGTAAACACTCAAGAAAGTTTGGGAGAATTCAGAACATTACAACTTAATATGTAAAGCTGAGTTTCAAATTCTCCCATGTTGACTTAAGCCTCGTCCACACTACGCCGGAAGAATTTCGAAACGGACGTTTCTTTCCGGATACGCATTAAATGTTTTCGGTCCACACTACGCCGGAGAAATTTAAAAACGCGGCAATCACCGGTCATTTTGGATTTGTGTTTGAGGAAACCTCGGGCAGGGAAATCACGTGATCATCGTGACGTCATCGTTTTCGAAAAGCTTCGTTTTCAAAAAGTTTTTCTTCCACACGGAAACGCAAAGCCTGCGTTTTTAAATTCCACCGGTGTGAAGAGCGTTTTCGAAATTAAAATCTTCGTTTTCGTGACAGACTAGTGTGGACGGTAGGCCTAGCCGTAGAAACAAAGCTGCGTTTTCAAATTTCTCCGGCGTAACAAGTGTGGACGCTGCCTTAACAATAACAACAACAACATCTTTCTCTTGATATGCGTCACGTTTTCTTTTTTAGTGTGCATTTAAGTCAATTTTGATTTCATTTCTTTAGATCCCACACCTTTGCAGTTCGCTCTCGACCATCCGACCTGCAGGGTGTCAAGGTCCACAATCTGAATGTTCGTGGAAAGCGTGGTAACATCGTTCAAGTGTACCCGGGTGTGGAGTACGACTTTGTACCTAACTCCATGTTCGTCAAGGATGGTGACTACATACATTTCCAGTAAGTTTAGGGAGGCGCGTTGGCCTCATGGTTAGTGCGCTCGTCTCCGGATCGAGCGGTCCGGGTTCCAGCCCTGGCTGGGGACACTGTGTTGTGTTCTTGGACAAGACACTTGACTCTCACAGTGCCTCTCTCCACCCAGGAGTATTAATGGACACTGGTGAATTGTGGGGGAAACCTAACAAATTGCGGGGGAGTGACCTGCGATGGACCAGCATTCCGTCCAGGGGCAGTAGAAATACCGTCTCGTAGCCGCTTCATGCTACAGAAACCAGGATAACCTGAGGTCGCGCTCCGAACGCTAAGAAAATTTGAGATTGTTTTGTAGTCTACATTGAACACAGGGCTCGCACGGGTCCTGGAAAACCTGGAAAGTCCTGGAATTTTATTGTGGCATTTTCCAGGACTGGAAAGTCCTGGAAAAGGGCTAGTGGTCCTGGAAAGTTCTGGAAATCTGTTAAAGTCAAGTAAAAAAAACATGAAATGTATGGCAGACAGTAAGGAGAATTAAAATTAAAATAATGGGAGTGAAAGGGTTAATGTGAATTTTTAGAGTCCTGGAAAAATCAATCTGAGTCCAGGAAAAGTCCTGGAAAAGTCCTGGAAATTTGTTTCTGAAAAAGGGTACGAACCCTGTGAACAATAATTAAAAGGAAAGTCTTTCTCATAGTTTAACTGGGTTTTCAGGCGCACTTAACTCAGGTAAGGGCAGTTAAAAGTGTTTCTCCTCCCCACTGGATTTTTTTTTACCCCTAGCAGTTAATTTATATTGACATCAATATCGACTTAATGTACACAATTATTGAATGTTTATCAATCGAAGTTTTGCCGCTTGTATCCGCAAATGTTGGCAACATTGTTTTATATCACTGTTACGCGATATTTATGGCCACTGTTACATCAACATCGTTATTAGTACAAACTATGTTGCTCAATGTTAGTACCAATATTGATCCAATATTTCTCTCATCTCCAGATGGACCGGTTCAAACACAAATCCAAATATTAACGATGGCCAAGGAAAAGCCGGTACTGACCGATCAAACGTGGTGCTTTTGAAGAGCAATGAATGGGGCAGGAATTACCCGTCACTTCTGGACGGTACTAACTTTTTAGGACTGGAAAGGAATAGTTTGCATAACCTGGCATTGCTGGATAACAGTAAGTAATGGCTCAACGATTTTACATTAACTAAGCGGAACTTAAAGCATACACTGATTGCCTTTCGCTCGCTTTTCGCAGAACTCCTTGCGAGTTCAAAACAGCTCTGTGAGCAGTTTATTTTACGCAAATTGTTTACCCATTCCTTAATTTGCTGGGCTCTATTAAAAGTTTTCAGACAACAACCAACCTGCTTTGACCAATCAGGGAGGAGATGTTGAATTCTTCGCCAATCAGATGCAAGACGAAAACTCGTTTTGAATTGGTTGGCATAAACAACTTTCCCCGCGCATGCCCTCCGCGTTATTGTTGCTACGAGTTCTGATTGGCTCTTTGTCGACATTTTCCCGCCATAAGCCGTGATTGATTCCGTGGTTCACACCTTTTGAATCAACAGGGCAGTATGGTGGCGAAATGTCAGAACTTGATGACGCTGGCACATACTTCGACCTGGGACCCAAAAAAGTAACCGGGATTGGAACGTATCACTACATGAGTACCAGAAACAATAACTTCTCCAATCGCAGTCAGAAAGGCAGGCTTATCATTTCAAATACCGAGCGGATTTCCAGGAAGATCGGCAGAAATGGCGGAACTCTTTCTTTTAATGGGTGAGTACCAAAAACGTTAGTAGGTGGTTTACGTTAATTTGGTCTCGGAGAACGCGCATTGGAAATTAAAATGCTGCTCAATTTTGCGCATGAGAAACTAATGACGTCGTTTAGTAGAATTCTACTAGTATACTAATACAAATGCTGTAATCTGATTGGCTGAGCCAAAGAATTCTACTAAAACAATACTAAAACAATTAGATTGTTGCTTCGGCCTCATCAACTATCACCTCATAGAAATCTCGAGCTCATAATCTAATTATTAATTAGTCGTCGCGGGGTATTAAGTAGTAGTTGAGTTCTAGTCCCCCCCGGGAACAAACTGAGCCAGCAATTTTCATTGACGTCTGAAGATGACGTATTTTTATTTCGCCATGTTGGCGTGCACGTGAATGTTTGCGCTGCCAGCCCCTTAGCCTTAAGATTTAGAAAGCGTGACACAACTGGAAAAATGTCCGCGTTTCACTTGCTGTTATTTAATTTGTGACGCAACACCACTCTTATTTATTTATTTATTTTTATTTATTTATTTACTTTTTTTTTTGGTATTTTTATTCTTTAAGTGGCCAGTTCGTGAAATTTGAATCGGAGTCTCTACCGCAGCTACAGTCCATCAGCTTGGAGCTAATGTCCGCGGAGGATGGCCAGAAAATGATCGATGACAAAGGAGGTAGGATGGGAATTGGCCATGGGTACGCCAGCGACTTTTTAGTTGTGAACCCACAGACGTTAGAGACAGACAAGAAGTTTCAGATTGGAATGAATGTGGACTCCAGCGCGGCGTCCACAATACAATTTTATCGCTCCTCGGAGGACATGGACTTGAAAACTTGGTTCAAAGTGGATTCTTCTGTTTCGGATGGCTTCGCCACTGTGAAAACTGATAAAGGTAATTATGCATGTGTTCATTTTTCTCACACCGAAAATCACAATAATGCCTTTGGCAGTATTGCATCTTCTCCAGTGTTGTTAAGAAATTCGGCAGTCGGTCTTTATCTCCTTTGAAAGTGAAGATTTAATGATTGATAATTTCAGTGACGCGGCTAGGAAATTACTGATTTGGCAACAAACGTTTCTAGAAGGTGTTTGCACGTAGAAACTCGTAGACTCGAATCACCCTCTCAGTGGCGCGTTTGGATTATTAAACTTTTTTTTTCCAAGATATTACGATTGGTGCTAGACCGTCATCGGGTTATTCAAGGTAGCTGCATTAAAACCAGTTTTAGGTGTGGGGGAGATCATTTTGTGCGACTGATACCGTAAGAATTGTCTTTGATTGCCATAAAGCTGTAGTGATTAATTGTAAATATTTCCTGACGGAAAAAATCTTATTTTGACCATTTTCAGGAGGGATCTATGTGGCTCGCACCATGCCTGACAAAGCAGCTATAGCTGGGATAGTGGTCACGTGTATCATCATAGTGATTGTAATTGGTGGATCAGCGTTTTACTTCAGACGTCACCCCGATAAGTGGAAGAGTATGAAAACGTCTTGCGTCAATGGCTGCCGGTCATGCAAAGGAAAAGTTTGACGGAATAGAGCAAGGAATTTAAAGAATGACATGAAGAAAATTGAAATACGAAAATCCATTGTTTGTTGACTTTATCATTGTTACTGTATGTAGTGAATAGATTACATAAAATGGTCGTTAGATTGAATTATATCTAAACCGAAATATGCTATAAGATTTAATTAATCACACAAAAAAGCGAATTTTGTATCAAATTTTCAACCCACTCAAACTTTTGTACAACTATTTCGTGTTCACTTTTTTAATAAATTGTTTGCAAATAGATAGTTGTGTCTGGTCTGTTTGCGGTTTTTCCCGCGGGGCTATATCCATCAAATTTTATTCGAAAATTCTTTCATGCATTTGATATCTTAAGTGTTTCATTGATCGAATCTAACGTACAGATAATTTGGGTGCTCAAATTTTACGATCGATTATTTGTTACATGTTCTATTTAATCGATTGACACTTTTCATACTTTTTTCATATGCTCCATGACAGTAATTTTTGTTAGGGTTGTTCCCAACTACATGCAACTTGGGGCAAGAAACCGTGAAAAGGTATCTTTGCAACTAAAAAAAAAAAAGAATTGAACACTACATTTTTTTGCTACTTTCGTGACACTTAAAATGTATCCAACTGTACAAAGGGTATATGCTACGTTTAATGAATTCAGTAATGTTCTAGGGGAACCTGCAGTTTATGAGCGGCCACCCTGAGTGAACCAGACATTGGATTCACCTGGAAACATGCCAGGGGTTTACGTTAAATGCACCCTCACTGAATTAATTCAAATCTTTTGTACATATCGGGTCATATGTGTCATAAAACCAACACGTACAGACAGACTTAAGTCTTTTCTTTGGTCTATTTCGCCGTCAAGGTAAGACTCGCATAATTCGTTTTCAACTTCCATTACTTTAAATTGTTATATTGGCAAAACGGAACTGCTTTCTCATTTGAACTGAGTGAGGTCTTTTGAACTCGTACCCAGCTATAAGGAATTGCGATGAACATATTTAGCTTTTTATACGCCAACTGTTGGCGCTCTCAAATTTACAAGTGCGTTCTTGCAAAAGAGGATTTGAGCGAAGAAAAGAAGAACCCTTGTTTGACTAGTTTAGATCTGGTCAATAGCTGGATAGCTGGTGGGATTTCGTCTACGAGTGCTTTGTTTCAGCGGCGGGGTAACTGTGTAGCCGCAAGGACAATGGGGAATAATCAAGTTGAAAAATCTCCTCGTGGCTCCGTCATTTTCGGTCGCGAAACAAAGCACTCGTGAGCCAAAACCCCCGAGCTGTGTTGCAAGCTTGCTGTTCAGCTCGAAATTTAAATATAACATTGAAATTTAGCCTCTAGTTTTCGTCGCTTTTGTCGAAATTTTTATAGAATTTACAATTATGAGAAGGAATGCTGCCAGTTTAAAATAAAGACCTTCAACTTCAAATTAGGCAATGCTTATCACAAACTTTCTTTCGGTCCGTGTACTAAAGTTTTTTGGCGCCGCATCTGGTACGCCACACGGCTGCGGCAAAACTTTTATTTATACTTTCGATTGCTTTCTATGTGGCTATCAGAGATAGTTATGACTATATTAATACAGCTGTCCAAGTTGTTTAAATTGAACACCAAGAATACAGACAACTCCCAGAGTCTGGTGTTTAACTGAACCGGTGGGCTGAAGAACGCGCGATTTGGCGGGGCCTTGGTGCCCAAGAGGGGAAAGCAACTATAGTTACTCACCGACGGAGTTAATTGCGTTTTGGTACTGAGCTCTTGATGTTTTTTTTTTTTTTAATTGCTTTGATAGGTGCTGCATGTAAACATTATGAATATTCATTAAAGTACTTATGTACTTGTACTTTAAAGGGACACAGTCAGCTGGAACACATGGGCATTAGATACCATTTCATAGCTAATTTGCATATGACAGAAACGTAATCCATACCGCTTTTAACCAAATATGATAAAAATAATATCATAGGATGAGCAAATGCACACTCAAAAACAGGCTTTTCAGTAAACGATTGAAAATCAAGCAAAACACTGCGAAGATTGAGGCGGACTTCTAGTTGTACTTTGATTTAAGGTTGAGGTGGACTTTTTTCAAAGTGAGAAAACTAATGTCCAGGTCAGCGCGGTCCCAAAGCTGACTGTGTCCCTTTAACAAGAAGTGTTTCTTCTATCAGGTTACGAGCGAGAGTTAATGATGTTTTAATCTTGGTGATTATTGATGACCATACAAAGTTCCAAAAATATTTCCTTCCTGACCTCTTGACGCATTTTTTCATCATTGCAAGTTCTACCATATTTGTAACAGACAACGCAATGCTGCTCCTTGCCTTGGGATTGGTGATGCTTGCAACAGCTTCTTCAAAGATCTGTGATCCGCTGAAAGGTAGTTGTCATGTAGGGATTTCAAATGAATAGAGGGGGTAAGTTTCTAAAGAAACTGTGGTGCTGCGTCGGCGGGGAGTATAACAAGATAATTTGGTTTTATCAACTGGGTTGATAATGTGAATTGGCCACCGTAAAGAGATTCGAAAGCTGACGTTTCGAGCGTTAGCCCTTCGGGATTCGCTCCGACGAAGGGCTAACGTTCGACACGTCAGCTTTGGAATCTCTTTACGGTGGCCAATTCACATTATCAACCCAGTTGATAAAACCAAATTATCTATGTATAGATTTCAACTAGCAGTTGGCTTTATTATTTCCCCTGGGAGTGGAGGGTGGGAAATACTCGAAAAGCGGGCTATCTTGAGCGCAGAGTCCATTCGCAGTGGATGACCTCTCCACCCAGATAGTATGCGGCAGGCTAGACTAAAAAAAAATGAGCACTTGAAAGAGTGACAAAGGTAAACTTTGAATTATTTTCTTTTATTTAACTACAGTGAATCAAAGTACTAGAAAAAGGTTACAAATGCTGAAGAGAGCTTCCTTGCAGAAATTTGGCTACAATATTTATAACTTTTTCTGCTTTACTAGTAACCTAGCATAGGGGATTGTATTCTGTCTTTAAGCATATGTATCATCAGGAAACGATGATCAGATCAAAGTCTCTTGGTATCGTGTAGTAAAGGGGTACATTTTTTTATATGTTTTACGTATGTTGGAAAGGGTACCTGCTGTAGCATATTCGCTCTCGATTTCTACGCTCATGATCTAATTGTTAAATAGTCTCATAACCTATGATTTTATCAGTAAAATAACTTATTTGAAGTTGAACCTTAGTTATGTTCTTTTCAGATGGATGTGTAGTAACAGCTGTAAGTTATATCACCCGTAATGCTGCTCCTCCTGCCGGCACGGACACTCCAGTCGTAGGAAAAGTTAAAATGACGCAATCGGTGAGATGACTGGAGCAGTCAATCCTACCTCGTTCTCATGGTCTGCCATCTTGGAAAGACTATGGGAACGAGGTTAAGACCAATCCTACCCAGATCATTTATCTAAACCAGCGGTCTTTCCACTAACTGCCAGTCGATCGCGAAGCGCTGGTCAATATAAATTTGTGTAGCCACTGATCGCTGAAAATTACTACAGTTGTGATTGGCTGAGAGCAGGCAATTTTACCGTTGATTTTCAATTTGCAGTGCAGTACAATATCTTAAGTGTAGAGCTATTAAGGATTAACGTTAATAATGATATTTGAAAATTCTTTGAAATTGCGCCTCCAAAAGGCTCTCAAATATCAGTCGTAGTGTAGATCCTTGATTGCACTCGCATTGAAATCATTAATTACTGTAGCAGGTTATGGGAACTCGTTAACTTTTGCTGAAATTCATCAGTTTTGTAATTGCATGTACAACAATGACTTATGATTGTGTATGAACGAAAACGAAAAATAATTTACCTTATTAATCATCAACAGAAGCTTGAAATTCAACAACAATCCCGCGCGCCAACTAACTCGAATCTTTCCCCGTTTTGGCGTTTTCAGCTGGGTTCTACTGTGAATGACTTAAGTACATTTTCACCGTTTATTTTTTCAGCAATTTGGTGGCCCTACTTGCATGTCTGTCTATATTTCGGGTCTTCCTCCCTGTTCCACACATGGTTTCCATATCCATGAGGGAAATGACACTGTCACTGACGGTAAGAGTGGAGTTATATGGGCAAATGAGTGCAACCTTGATCCCATCTTCCTTGGGGATTTACAGAATAAATCTACATCAGTATTATAAAAAAAAAGAGAAGAGAAATATATGTTGCATTGGAAAAATAAAAAACGCTCGAAAGATCAATCTAGGCGTGGTTCTAGCTTTATTTTATCCCTACAAGATATGACTTTGAAACGGACAAACAGCGTTTTTTTTATTATTTTTTCGAGTGCAACCCTAAAAGATAACTTGACAGCTAAAAATAGTGGCGTTTCGTCATAAACACCCTAAGTGAGACCAGAATCTGGATTTACACGTATCCGATCCCTAAGCGAGACAACGAGCATCCTCGACCTTCAGTCGGTGTTCAAACTAGAATGAAAATGATGGACTCCCAGCCTGGCGCCCGTTTCTCGAAGGTTCCCAAAAGTTTTCGCACCCGGAAAGCCGTGGCAAAACCTCAAACCTTATCATTACAGAGCTGTTTTATACATATATATCCTTAATATGTACAGAGGTTCCCTTCATACAAGGAGTTTCAGGCGTATACACCTCTCGCTTTTTAGATACAGATGATCTAAAAATGACTTTGCGGGCCCGAAAAGTTTCCGGGGCTTTCGAGAGACGGGCCCCTGGGTCCCGACCATGTGGTAAATAACCATCTGATGAAAACGCCGCGAATTATCTTTCAGGGTGTCAAAGTACTGGAGGTCATTACAATCCATTTAAAAAGACCCATGGTGGACCTCAAGACCAAATACGGTAGCGCACCTGCAGTTACGTCAGACAACGTCACGGAAGCCTTAATTGTTCTTTTTGGTCCGATGTTCCTGTTTATGACTAAATGTCATTCTTTCCCTTTGGTCAAATATTTGAGATCTTTCTATCATCTCTTGTGTCGCATTCGAGAGCTGACTGTGATCATGGTCCTCTCACGGTGCCTCTCTCCACCCAGGATGAGAGCAGGTTCCTAACCCACCCCCACCCTCTCGACCCGAGTAAATTAGCCCGAATGAACTGTACAGTGAGGCCAACCTGAAAAAATGTTGAGGGGCAAGAGGGTAGTCTTCGATAGATACGTCGGAGTACCATCCTGGGAAAATAGCAATACTCCGGCTTCTTGCAATGGAGCACTGACCCCGGGGGTAGGCTTTGCCTAAGAGATTGTACTAACACCACATTTGGCATAGCATTGCTGTCACAATTTTAACAGTCATATTTCCTTCAATCAATGCATGTTGTATTTTTTAAACATGTATGAAATTTAAAGAAACCAATTTTAATAACAACTTATTAACCGAGAATGAGGTCCTCGCGGGAAAATCTCAGACTGAGACCTTGAGGTATTGACCTCGCTATCACTCAGTCAACGCAGCAAGGCCGAGGTTTGAGATTTTCCCGTAAAGACCTACTGTTCGAGGTTAATAAGTTGTTTATTATATGGCTTTTTGCTTTGCTTTTGCAGGCCAGTAATCGACCCGTGAGCATCACGGGAGAATAATGCCCTAGAATTAGCCAATCAGAACGCTCTTTATATCGGCTACAAACACGAGCCATATAATAAATTAGCATATGCTTTTGTTCTACTAAGCATTTTTAGCGTAATTTTTTAAAAATAGCATAATTACTGGGGCAATGTCATAAAAATGGGTGCGTAGCTAGTGGAGTAATGTACTAATATCGTTCCTTAAAGCACTTGGCTCGTATGCAGACTTTACCTTTTATTATCTCGTTTCTAGAGGCCGCAATCCTTTTTGTCAGCACCAAGACCGCTGCTGACCAAAAATGCGCGGGCTCTGAGGACCAGATTGCATAAAATGCTTGTTAAACGAGCACCATCTTGACTCCTCCCATCCGCTGACCTGGAAGAGACTCTTCAGATAGTCGTAAGGTTAACTGATACATTTCTGTTTTCTCCTTTTGACAGCCATGTTGGGGACTTAGGAAATCTCATGTCGGATTACTTGGGAGTAATCAACATAGTGTTAATTGACAATTTGATTTCTCTGGTCGGGCCCTATTCAGTCATTGGAAGAGCATTTGTGGTGAGATGGCAGGGACAATGATCACGCAACTCAAAAGAACTCAGTGGCGATATTTTGAGTTCGCTTTAAATTTGAGAAAACCTGAAAATAGTAGTTTACTAAGAGAGAAAAACACGAAAGAGTTAATTATAAATCATAAAGGAACAAGGATGGTTAGGGATGGATAAGATTTACGCGGATTACAAATGAGGAACTTGAAAAACATTAAGGCTGAACTTTTCAAGATGTATGCCTGTGCATGCGCAAACCGTGACGTAGTTCCCTTAATGTTAAAGTTACCGTTAAGTTACCAATATAGTTATTTTTTATGATCTTTGTTTTGAATAATGGCAGAATAAAAAGACTTTATACTGTAAAGTTCAAAAGGACTGGCGCCCACTCAACCCATGTCCCCTAAAGGTATTGACCGTCCGAAAGTAGCAAAGATATTTCACTGTTAATTATTGATGTAAATCCCGAAAGAAATAAACCTATAACGGTAACGACATGCCGACCAAAATTACCGCAAACATAGCGTAACTTGTTAACTCAAAACCACGACTAGTTTCGAGTCTTACTTCTGGTGTACAGTGCCTCAAAACCAATACGGCGTCTGCCATGAATAAGGACTTCATTATTTTTGTTCCCAGATTCATCAGAAAGAGGACGACCTGGGTCGAGGCACTGGACCAGCGAAAGCTGAGAGCCTGAGAACTGGCAACGCGGGCGCTCGATTGGGATGCGGTGTTATCTTCCTCGATCCCATCAACTAGCCAATCAAGATGCAGGATTTATGACTTGCAACTTCGACACCAAATGGTTTCAAAGGGAAGGGTTCTGTCGCTCTTCCCGCTTTTGAAAGACAATCAATTGTATTGTGGGTAATCGAAAAGTAAATACATGAATGAATGGATGAATGAATGAATGAATACATAATAAATATTAGATGTATATTAAAACGAGTTTGAAGTCTGAGTGCGAAGTGAGATGATATTTTTTTGGTCCTTTTAAAGCCTATATTTTGAACAGCATGGAGAGTCACATGGCTTCTTGTCGACCTTGGCTTGGATACTTCATGCGTAAAAATGAAGAGATTTTTGTTGCTTCGGCTGAACAACAATCAGACCAGGCTGTCTCAGAGTTAACCTGTAATTTTTTACCTATTATACAAGACACAAATCTACTACTTGACGCAGAACTTTAGTTTTACTGAAGAAACTATAATTTTGCATGTTCTTTTAGGACTTTCTAAAAAAGCGAACAGATTATGTGGAAACCTTATAAAAACATTAGACAAAATTCCGCTACAATGCAATGGATTCTGTATAGGATTTTCAAGAACCCTTTCCAACTAAGAAAAACATCATCAGAAAAACAACATATTTAAGAGCTTCTGAACAGCCAATTAATTAAGGCGGGGGTCAACCCAAAAACACCCATTTTTTCTAACTTTATTCAAGGTTTAGATTTAATTCCAAACCATGGCAAAGTAGACATTTTTAGAAAGCTTAAAGACCAAAAATTAAGAAAATTTGTTTTTGTACTTTAGAACTGTATTGTAACCTGACACTGGCTGATTACATCTGCCACCTGTTAGGGAATGCCAGGGCTTAGTTGAGAAAAGATGACTCCTACAAGAACTGATCAAAATGAATAATTTTTACATTTTTTAAAAGAAGACAAATAGCTTACTACTTTAAGCGTAGAGATTTTTAAGAAGTTAAAAACACATGAAATGGTGACCAGTCAAATCTGATACAGAAAATCCAGCATAGTCCAGCATACGTTTCAATGCATAACTTCGACAAAATGCACTGGACGGAAAAGTTCTATGCTTAAAACACAAAACTTACTTAGAATAACAAATCCTGAAAACTTCAACATAATTGGACAAATCCTTCGTAAAATATCTTTTCTCAAAGGCAAAAATAACTAACTCGTTTTGAGAAAATGAGCTTTGAACTTACAGTAGCAGAAATGTTTCTCAAAATGTCACCTTTAATACCTTAAGATTCAAATTCCGGTAAAAACAAAAATTCGATATTCTACAGATTTTTAAGGTGTATGCATTAAATTCTCAGTAGAGCTGACTGCGTATATAAGAACCAATTTAGGCCAAAAAGGAAAACTCTAGGTTCTGAAATGAAATTGCATCGACGACAATGAAATAGGATTAGAGTAATTCAGTCCAAGAATATATCTGCAGAACCTAAATGGCATAAATTCGCCATGAGATAATGTTTACATTAGAACTATTTTAGGCTAACATGAAACTGATCGAAAATATAAGTTCTTATCAATTAATTGATGTTTACTGTTCGAGGACTTTGTTATAAAAGGATTTGTTATCTTGCCGAGCGCTTCAAAAAGACTTAGTTCTCTAGTAATTTTTGTGATTCATACCTGCTTGCTTACTCTCGGAAAGTGCGCCTTATATGATAGTTTTTACCGGATCGGCTCGCTGTTATCCCTAGATTTTTCTTATCATGGTTAGGATTGCGTTTAGCTTTTTGGGGATTTCGGTCTGAGTACAACTCTTCATCAAAAGGGTTTCCTGAAACAGATTGTCTCGCAGTTTAGAATTGCATGTCTTCCATTTCAGGAACGGTTCCATTTCAGGAGCGCCGTGAACTTGAAAGCCAGTCAAGTATATAATACGTGACCTTGAAAGTCCTTCCTCAAGAATATAATATATTATATTCTTGAGGAAGGATTTTCAAGGTCACGGTGCGCTGATCTGATTGACGAAGTATAATAGGGCGGTAAAGGCCTGGGCCTGCGTAATGGCCAGTTCCTTCTATGAGTCGCGCGTGCAGGGAATCATGGTAGTTGTATTCATCAAACCAAATACATGCAAATAGAATACGAAATGTCAAGTTCTGCATTAAAATGCATTGGAATACAATGTTTATCACCGTTGTTTGTGTTAAATTCTTAATCAGGCCAATTTCGATTTATTACAATTCTAACTTAGTACCGAGGCTTAGGGGAATAAAACAAAAGAAATCACATCGAGGATGAGGGATGAATGAATAATTTCTATTTTTTATTTCTCCAAGCCTCGGAGCCAAGTAGAAATTTTTTACCTACATCCAGTCCAAGATAATGAATACAACTACCATGATTCCCTTCAGGCTTGTCTCAGAGCGGGAATAATCATTATTATATATGCACATGTATGCATACCCAATTTATTCAAATAGAGAGCAAGCAATGTTTTGTGCGCCACTTCGTTAGTTATCCGACTGAGTCACATCAGCTTTACGTCTCACTACAAAGGTAAGAATATATTCATTTTCTATCGCCTGAATTGTTATCGTCATGAAACAGAATCTCTCTCTAAAGTGTAGGTGAGATTTTAGAAACTCGTCTATGGGGTAAAGAGAGATATGAAGCTGTGGTCTGTGTTCATGACAACTGTTGCATAACACCCGCGCAAAACAATATTCTATTCGTACAGGGTGAATACGCAAAACAAATCTAATGATCTCTGAGTGTGAGCTGCAGGGAAAGACAGGTCATGAACAGGCTTTTGGTTACTTACTAAAACCGTCGCTTTTTCAGCCACAACTTAAAGCATTTTAGAACTGATGCCGTTCTTGAAAGACTCGTCAACGCATTCAAATCCCGGGGGAGGTACTTTGGGAATTTCTGGGTAGGGATATGCTGCTGGGACCCTGGAACCCTTAGTCTATACCAGAGCTAGTTCAGCTGAATTTTGCTACCCTATACTAGAGTAAACTCCCAAAATCTCCCCATCTATCGACACTGTTGAGGCTGATTTACGTAAATTTAAATTTGCCGATTTGATTTTTTTATATTTTTGAGTGACAATTCCTGGTTTCCTTAGTCTAGATAAAATCTTCAACCAACTAGTCAGTTTTGTGAAAAATTATACCGTATTCTAGACCCAAACACCCTGATTTATATACCCTATCCTAGAGTAAACTGCTTGAAAACCACACCCTTCACAGCGGCACATACCCATATAGCCCATATATGGCAGTGCCCTCCCCCCCCCCCCGATTCAAATCTACCAAATTACCATTGTTCTATGTATGGGATAGGACACTTGAGCTTAAAGGTTATTCGTGGCTACTCTATCTGCAGACAAACAGTTTTAAAGCAGCAAACATCCCTCAAGTCTCATTGCGTGCGTTAGAACTTCCGAAACGAAATATACATGAAGCGTGAGGACCCCTTGTTTGTTTAACAGCTTATCATGTGACGCGTCTGCTCAAAAATATTTCAAAAAACTAAAACAATTATTTCTAGCGTCTGCTTTTCATCTCTTTGATGTAGTGGAACAGATCTCTCGGAAATGTATTGATTTGAAGGAATTAGCAAAAATCGCTTCGCGTCATATCTAAATTGCCCACCAGTTGAATCACGTACTCTAGCTAAGGAACAAAAAAAAAGTGTTTGCACTTTTGCCTCATTCGACAAGTGTTCGATAAGAACTGTTTTCTGTAGATCAGACCTACAACTTCACAGGCAAGCTGTAGGTTGAATTGCATGAAACAGTTCGTGTTGTACTCTTGCAAAATTAAAAGATTGTCGCATCGGACAAGGTCTGGAACAGGGTTGTACGTTTTAATCGGTGCCAAAGAATTGTTCCTTGCTATCTATCTTCACATAAGCCATTCATTTTCACGTATAAATGTTTGCGATCGAAACAAATAATCGCATGTGTCGTATGCGGCAACAACCACACGAAGCTAAAGAGGTTTGTTCACTGAAAATACGTGTAGAAGGATAACCTCTATTGCTACATACTTGTCACAAACTGAGTCTTGAGGGTTACAGATAGTTTGAGAAGGGGGCGTGTAACATAGATTGAGGAATGATATAATTATTGCGGGCAGTCATAAATATGCGCGGAATATGATAGCAAGAAAGAAATAAAAAAAAGCTCGCATTTTGTTCTTTCTAATTGTTTCTCGACTGCCACTAAAACAGTAATTAACTCTGGATCAGAACTTGGATGGCCATGCACAAAAAAAAATATTCTCATCGCTAGTTGGCTATCTTCCACAAAAGGTTTACGGTATTTGTTAATCTCTGAACGTGTTTTATCACATAAGAGTTTTGATAGTTAAGCACTCCAAGAGATTAATAACATTTTTTCAATAGTGTGTTTGTTTCAGTTGGAGAGATTAAAAGCATGATAACTCCAGAACACAACCTTTGGCATCTACTCCAGTTTATTTGTTGCGAATGGTATGTAGGGAACGCGTCGGCAGTATTTGAACAAATCTGAGACATAGCTTTGTTCGATTCAATATTTACCCACACGTGTTTGTATAAACGATTCACATCTTTTCGCCACATTTAACACGCAACAGCTGAGGAAATTCTGATACGTTTGATTCTTTTGATAATGTGTTGACATGTTTTCCTTCAGTTGGGCCTGCAGCTAGAATAAACAACAAATGAAAGGTTCACCTGTTATCTGACACGCCATCGCTTTCAGGAACGGGCAGATTTATCTCTACTTTCTATTAATTCAAATCTTCAAGACAGGATTTGTTTCATCTAAAGTATTACCCGTTTGGGAGAATGTGCTAAGCGATAAAAGAGGAGGTAAATGGTGAAGACAAGAGTAGCGTTTTTCCTCGCGAGCCTGAGACATTTTGACTTCTCAGTGGTGGATCCCGACCTTGAGACTACGAGACTCGTGAAATTCGACGGAAATTGTGCGAGACCCATGCTTTTTTAATGACCATTCGCCACCCCTAATAACGACCAAGCTTGTGTGGTCAAGATGGTTTAATATTAGTCTCGTTCCTTTTGCGTGATCATGGACATCTCGACTGCTTCTAAAGAAAAAAAGCTTGGCGAATATCTAGCCATCTTGAACTCAGGCTTCATCGATAACACAGTTTCTCCATGACCCTGCGCAGTGATTGGCCAGCTGGCAAGATGGCGCCATTTTGTTGACTCGGGAGTACCCATTATTTCCCGCCAGAGGATAGGTTTCTTTATGCCATATTGTTGTCGCACACGCTAATCACGCGCATCCAAAGCTTGCCATAGCTTAATTTAATTCCATTTAATACGAATATTGAACACGATAACTGAAATAACAAAATTACAAACACGATAATGAACACAAAATAACTAACACCGACCGAACGTAACGCATCAGAAAAACGGCAAAGCGATATAAACGAGGAAACTTACAAGACGACTGTTACGAACCCCAAAACCAAAGACGAACTGTAAACTGGAGCAATTCCAAAACAAGGCGTAGACAGAAACTCAAACCGCTACTAACTAAATTTACTATACATTGTAGTCACCATATGTCTTCTCATTGGCTAAACGCCTACAGTTAATTCTGGGAAAAAGCGCAATCTACAGATTATTCACTAATCTGCTAGCAGATTAGTGAATAATCTGTAGGCTGCGCGCGCAATGCATGATTTCCAAGAGCAATGTCAAGTTCACGGACAGCGAAGTAAGAACATGGCTTGTCGAAAATAAACTGTGTTCGGTGCGATAATGCCGAGTGGTCAGCGTGTCGGACTCGCAATCCAGCGGTCCCGGGTTCGAGTCCCGCTCCGGCCACTACCTGGATTTGTTTCTCGGTAGCCCCGAGTTCAAATCCTCGGCCACGCTTGTAAATAGCCAACTGGTTTGCCTCCGGCCAGTTGGGATTCTTAACAATGTTATGTTCAGTTTGAATTATTTGTTTCAGTTGTTTGCTCGGCCCCACTAGCACTTGTGCTAAAAACATTGCCGAGGGTAAATAAAGCTTATATATATATATTTTTTTTTTTTGTCGTTATTTTCTTTATGTATAATAAAATAATTATTAGATTCGGTTTTTGTGAAATCTGAAATAATCAAGGCCTTGGTTAGCCTTCGGCTTCGGCTGATAACACTTACCTCGACCTTGATTATTCCGGACATCACAAAAACCTCAACCAATAATTGGTTAAAATTACGCGCGAACTGAACGTGTATGCAAATGAACATAGCACGTACAAAAGGCCACAAAACTAAGGAAACTAATTGAGCGAAAACGTGACACTAAAACAAAGCTATGACACAAATTCTGGCGCCTACATTATAATAAATTCTTTCTTCGGTAACGATGGTTGGGTATTGGCCTAGACCTTTTTGGCATGTTCACGGACATCGATTGTGTCTCAAAGAACGATCTTGGTCAATATCCAGCCATCTTGACCTCAGGCTAAGATGGTCTAAGATTCCGAGAGACTCAAGGTCTCTTAATCAGTCAAAATTCTGAAAATTCTGCAATCTTTATAGGGAGATATCAAAATGCTGTTGTTTGCCTTGGTGTTGATGATGCTAGCAACAGCTGCTGAGAGGATTCCTGTTGAAGAAGGTCTTAAAGGTCAGTTTGTCATATGTATGAGGAATGAGCTTATATCAGTCAAGAGACTGTGCTCTCTTGTATCAGTCCATGGCACAAGCTTCGCAAAAAAAAATATAAAGAAAATTCAGTCATTTGCTTGTAACTCTGACATCTGCAATCAGATTTAGATTTCTGTTTTCCACCAAACCGACATGCCTCTCACTTAACTAGATTTATTTCGCCTACTGAAATTTTCATTTAATACTTGTTTACTCGCGGGTTGCTGGTTCCCATTCCTACTCCAGTGTTTACCCCTGCGGGAGACTGGAACTAGTCTGAGACGTTGCAAGGATTGCACAGCCTACATGAATTGTTATTCCCACCCTCCGCCCCCACCCCCTAGGAAAAACGGGAGGGAGACAACATCTTTAGCTCCTTCCCCTCCCGTTTTTTCTCAAGGAATGAGTACGGTTACACATAGGCCAGCACCCCTAAGGGACTGAGAGCTTACCCGCAGGCTGCGCGGCGCAAGACAGAGGCCCTGACCATTTAATAGTCCTCTCGCTACCCTGGCGGAAACGTCTTATTCCTGTTTAGACCCTGGTTTTTATAGCAACTTGAATTGTCAGTGACAATTCCTATCCTTTAATTTTTTGTTATTTTGAACTTATTTTGTAACCAAGCTCCTTGTAGGTATTGCACAATCTCTTAATTTAAAATCGGATTCCTTTTTGTTTATATAGATGAAACCGTGACAGCTTTTAGTTTCATCACTCGTAACTCTAACCCTCCTCCGGGCACATCGACACCTGTGAAGGGAACCGTCAAAATGATTCAAGTAAGTTAAACGGGTGCATGGTCAGCAATTTTTAATCATCATCAGGGTCCGGAATGAGCAGACAGTTAGTTCTCTGTCTTAAACAGGATAATTAGTATAAGTTTCAATAGTGTTCTGAAATTATCGTGAAATGTTTGTCCCGAAACGTCGAGTGTTACGGTTGTTATCTTTGCGTAGAGGATTTTTATAGCCAAGCAGCTCTCCTTTTTACTAGGGTGTGCTGCCGAGATAATGAACAATTGACTGTGATCTAGTTTCTGTCGAATTATTTTTCCTTCAGTCTATCTTGTGATAAGAAGAATACGAGACAGAAACATTGTGGGCCCTCTATCTTATTTCCCACATCTCAGTCAATTTTTCAGCGATTTCTGCATTATCAGCGATTT
The DNA here is from genome assembly GCF_964199315.1 of Orbicella franksi. Taxonomy (NCBI): domain Eukaryota; kingdom Metazoa; phylum Cnidaria; class Anthozoa; order Scleractinia; family Merulinidae; genus Orbicella; species Orbicella franksi. The sequence continues at coordinate 4,211,137 of NC_138155.1, forward strand.
TTGCAGATCTCAGATCTTAGCTATTATTAGTGAAAAAAGGCGTCATTTCTCAGCCAACAGTTAAAATTTGAGCAGCTCTTAGCCGTCAGTTAGACCAACCCAAGGCCTCATAAATCGCCCTCTTAGCATGGTTCGGTTTCGCTAATCGCTATTCTATTTAATGGAGGCGAAAGCCAAATGTGGAAGATTGGTACCCATTTTACTGTAAAATGTCTTCCATACTACGAATTTACAAGAATACTAATTGATCAGTTAGCTTGATCGCATAAGAAGAAACTCTTTCAATCCTTGACGACCACTCACAAACGAGCGATCGAGGACGGAGGTCAAGAGGTTAAGACATGGTACCCAGTTGTTTTACAGTTACATTTATCTGATAATTCATCTTGGTTTTTCAACAGCGGGTAGGATGTGGAAACATCACTATGATGATGGTACACATTTCGGGTCTGACTCCTTACTCGCCGCACGGCTTCCATATCCATCAGTATGGAGACATTTATACCGACGGTAAGAAATAATCTTTAACCAATTCCAGAATTTTGAATTTGTCCTGATACATTTTTCCAACACTTAAGGCCACTATGGAATTAATTCTCTAATCTTCAGCTTGAATATTCAATATGAACTGAGCAATCGTTTACGTTAAATGGACAAATTAACGACAAATTAACCCCTTCATATTGCATGCATCTGACTTGTACATCAGCGTAATATGCCCGGCCGTTTATGCGCCCAGAAAAATCGATTTTGTTTTATATTTTAGAGCTGACATGCTTCAACTTTATCTTTCAGGGTGTCAGAGTACCGGAGGTCATTACAATCCGTTTAATCAAACCCATGGGGCGCCTACGGACAAGATACGGTAATGAAGCTATGTAACGCAACGTCACACTATTTTAAAGTATGTCACGCAAGTTTCACGTGACCATCTTTTTTCCTTTATTGTTATCTCCCTTTGATTATCAATCTATCTAGACGTACATTTAGGAGCTGGCCAGGAAATGAATAGCAATTAGTAAAGAAAAGTGATATGTTTCAATTGCAGTCATGTTGGAGACTTAGGAAACCTGGAAACAGACGTAAATGGAGAGATTAACGCAGAGATTGAGGACCGCTTTGTGTCCCTGGTCGGACCTTACACAGTTATTGGAAGAGCTTTTGTGGTAATTATAAGCTAGGATGAACATATTGCCATCATACCATACAACCTCGGTGACTCGATCTTCTTATAGAAACAGTGTTGGAGCTTGCGCCTGACTCGTCACCACTGGTCTTCATACAACTTCATACAGCGCGCAGCCTGGGGCGAGGTGGGAGCACAGGTTGTATGAGTGCGACTGAGGAGGAGTCAGGGCTTATGCAGCTTATGCTTATGTGTATGCAGCACTAGACGGGTTCATGCCAGAAAATCAAACCAGAAAGAACAAGGCGTCCGAAACAGAACTTGCAAGCTGTTTATTTACACGTTATAGTGCACAAAGATAAGATGAGGGATAATAGAGTTAATCTTTTGCCTTAGGTTATCCCTATCTAGTTATTTTTAGACATGACACCCCGGTTCTATAACGAGTATCTTGCCATGCGCGTTGCGTGGATGTTTTCGTGGAGGGTGAAATTTAAGCCGCTTGTCTGTCAACCTGAATAAAATTCGCCTCAAAGGATTAATTAACTGTTTCTAGACCCTTTTGTGATTTCTTGAGAGGGATATATTACGTTCGGAATAACTCCTAAATGGAACAAAATTAACTCATTTACTCTTCATCCTCGCTTGAGTCCACTCAACTGGACATTCACCAAGGACTTCTAATTAGTTCAGATTTCCGATTGCCCGAACTCGCAAATTTTATGTGATAATTTCCTTATTCCAATCCGTAGTCGAGTTTAATCAAACCGGAAAGTTTTAAAAAATATATTTGGCTCCGTTCTTGATGTGCAGATCACGGTTTGTTCGATACGGACGTGACCATCAACTCAGGCAAGACCTGGACGGTAACTTGGACGATGATTTGAAAACAACCTTAATTCGCCTATTTCGATTCAAAAGCACAAATAATGATTACCGTTAGGTTAACAGACCATTTTAAGTCTTGACGAAGAAGTGTCCAGTTTCCAACTGAATCGAATGTTTGATTTAGCTATTGGCGGGAGAAGGGTTATTTTCTTACCTCGTTGAGAAGGATTTGCATTCATAATAATTTAATTTTGATTCCAGATTCATCAGAAACGAGATGACCTGGGTCGAGGCACTGGACCAGCGAGAAACGAGAGCTTGAAAACTGGCAACGCGGGCGCTCGCTTGGGATGCGGTGTCATCATCGATTCAACCTTCCTTTCAAAAATGAAGTGTTCTGTTCCTCATTGTGGCTTGTAATTCTTATCTAAGCCACAAAATATTAATAGACCAATCTCGACATATCAAAATTCTCATTTTAGGGGACAAAAGAGAAAAAATTTTTTTTTTTCCCGCAACTTGGATGTGATTTTTTATTCCCTGAAGCGTAAGGGCCAAGTTAGAATTCTACTATGTCGAAATTAGCCAAATTTTTTGTGGATCATCAAAAGAACAATTAACTTAAAAACTGGCTAAAATTAGTACAACAACGAATCTCTTCTCAAGAAAGAGGTTATTGAAGATACAACTCCATGGAGTTGCACGAATAAAGAAACGTCAATTAATTTGATGTTGTGCTTCTTTTAATGTTGACTCAAGGCTTAAAACACCAAGAAAGGTACCCCTATTATTATATTATTATTACATGCGGAGAAAGGTTTTTTCCTGAATAAAAACAACAGCCTGCTTCTTTTCCTCAAATTCAGCATGTCATTGCCATAGTTGAGCAAGAAACAAATAATAAAATTGCCTTGGAAAAATTTTAAAAAGATCATTTTTGCCATGGAATTTCCGATGAACGTCCCTGACGAACAACCGAATTGTAGTTTTATAAGGGACTCCCTTATCCCATTGTTTATGCATCCTTCAATGTACAACTCTCGTTATCCTCCCTGTAAAATGAATATAAATTTTTGACCATTCTCTAGTTTTCTGAGTGTGAGAGTATTTATTTTTCCGGTAATAAAACTAGAATTGTACTCTCACTTCCACTTCTTTTCTTAGGAACAAGTTGTACTGAATCGCCTTCGCACGCTTTGCGAACCTATGTTGGACTCGGTCTATTTGTAGCACATCGCAAGTCAAATCAATAGGCCTATGCACGATCCGGTCACATGGTACAAAATCACGCATGCTGAAACCAAGTTGCACAGTTAGACTTCCAAAACAAAGCAACTCGTACCAGTCCACCTCGCCCTGCCTTTGTTTTGGAAGTCCCACTGTGCAACTTGCTTCCCAGCATGCGTGATTTTGTACCATGTGACCGGATCGTGCAAAGGCCTATTCAAAGTCTTTGTACTCATCACCTGTTTTACGTGCAACAAAAAATAACAAGTAACGCAAACAAATTAAACTTTAGTGCGCTGCTGTTAAATCATCTTCCAACCCTATGTAAGGAGAATAGTCTTCGAACTATGCGTTTTACTGAAAAGGTAAGAATATATTCGTTTTGTATGCTTTATTATTTTATGGGTCGTTATTGCAATTAAACAGGATTCTTTTAGACCGTCCTTTTAACTTGAGATTTTGGGAACACGCGTTTCTCGGATCAAGTGTGAATACACAAACAGCTTTCTTTTACAGGTCACAATAACTGGATATACTGGAATTGCGCACTCAAACATTCCGAGTTTTCGCTTCATGTATCACCGACACCATTTTTTTACAGGTTAAGCCTTGTGTGTTTACACGTTTAGACAACTATTGAGTGACTTGTTGTAGCCGTGACGGAATTGTTGACTACGACCTGCGGAAGAAACCTGTCGTTGTTTAACATAACATTATTTCCTTCGTACAAAACTGTTTGAAATTCTAATTATTACCAAAATTTTGTAAGAGTGGCACCAGTGTGCCTGTAGACTAAATCTTGTAAAAGAATAAATACTTATTCATTTATTTTATACTGTGTTCAGTTTAGTTGAAGACTTGTTTCGAGTGGATACAGTGCATCTGAAACATGTCTTGAAAACGACAAGTTTCAGAACTTTAAAACATAAAGACATGTTTAAAAAGTTAAAACGTCGACCATCTTTAATTGGAATTATCTAGCATGTGTTGTAGAGAAGTATAGAGAGCAGGGTCTTCTGCTAAGCTGCCTTGGAGCAATCTTCGTATATGACCTCGAAAATTTTCTTAAAGAATCAAAAGTATCTTTCTGCGTCTTTCCGCCAAAAATATCCCTAATATGGATAGAGCCTTGATCAACCGAAGTGGACTGTTTGTTTCTAGTGTGTTTGTTTTTTTTGTTGGAGTTCACACATCACCAATTCAAGAGGGTCTAGGTGGAAATGGGTTTTAATTTTGAACTGGTAGCTTAGAATTGGACAACGTTTTAACAGCCAGCTGAGAATTGACACATTAATTTTAACTGATAATGGAGATCGGCAAAATTTACTGAGTAATAAATGAGCAAAAATTTAAAATGTTAGCCGAAATGTTAGCTGATAACTGAGGTTCCAAAACCCAGTCCACACCTTCTTTTTTAATCTGTCGCAGAAAAGGTAGCCTTATCGAAGATTATCTGCTTGCTAATGTCCTGGTTTTCTCAACATTTTAAATTGTTTTCAGAAGCATATCACAATGTTATTCTTTGTGTGTGGATTGACGATGTTAGCGACAACTGATGCGAAGAAAGCTTTGAAAGGTACTTCTCTGCGTTTGTTATTTCTAATCAGCACGGATTTCGTCTTTTACAGCTACAGACTTATCAATCGTTCACTTGTATTGAAAATAATTATTTTTTCCTCAAGGATTAAGTCAGTTCCTCCAGTTTTGATTTCATAGCGTTGCTGCTATATAATAATGCACTGGTTGTAACTCGCTAACTTACACATATAGCGAAAAGAATTGTGCAAAAGACCTTAATAAGACAGTTGAACTATCTTTTAGTGTTTATATCTATATCTTCCAATAAATCAGGTTTTTGACATGTCAACACTTAAAAGAAGGAAATATACACATGTAGTTTCATTTAAGAGATTAACGGAGAATATCCGGCCTTCTCGACAGGAACATGTCTGAAAGGCCATTTTGCTGTGACTACGACCTAAAAGTTATTTTAGTACTAAACAATGGACTTGCAGGGAAATGTCAGCTCACATCCAACTGCAGGTTGTTGGTCCCCATTCCTACATTTTTATAAAACCAAAACTAGCGACAAACTAAAAGATCGAAAGGTATCTTCTCCGAGAGTACTGTTTCATGAACACTACCTGTTCTCAAACACAAACTTAAACTCGTCTTCTACTTAGCGACCTTTACAACCCATCACTTCATCATTAAAACAGGTTATTAAAAAAAGAACAATTTTTTAATATTTCTCTACAGCAATTGCAGGTGAAGTTGTAGTAACCGCTGCATGTTCTATTACCCGTAACGCTGCACCACCCCCGGGTACAGAGACACCCGTAAAAGGAACAGTTGAAATGAGGCAGGTAATAAGATGTTAGGCATTTGTTGGCATTTTAATCTTCAGTGATCATGAGCTATCAATCCTATCTAAAAGCCTTCGGTCGTCGATATCTTAGTCCCGGGGAAATTCTCAGTCAAATGAAAAAGGTCGGGAATGCTCTTCGTCTCGCTTAGAGTTATGAATCATCGACTTTGGCTTCACATATCAGGATGAAACATCACTATTTTTAGCCGTCAAGGTGTCTTTTAGAGTTGCACTCGAAGAAATATAACAAAAGAACGCTGTCATGTCTGTTTTAAAGCCGCGGGGTATCTTTTGCACAAGGGTTCAAATAAAGCTCGAACCGCGGAAAGATTGGTGTCCTTTAGCTATACGGGTTTAATTCAAGTGTTCCCAAGAGCATCCCCGACTTGAAAAGCGGTCGGCATTTCCGTTCACTACTGGTCTTGCTTGAACAGGAGTGGAGGTTCGCTACTTCTTTCCTCTCTTGAAGAGGAACTGCATGTCTAAGTATAACAAAGAATACTTATTTAATAAAGTTTAAAAGCGCAGAAGAAGAAAACTCTGCAATTACTATATTCAGTCATGTCAGGACACATCACGTTACTTAGTAAAGAAACTCCTCTGTTCTGGATTGAGAATGTGGGATCTGTTTCATACTAAAATCTGCAACAGCTCCAGTCGATTACTGGGTCTGATTTTTAACTGCGCTGTTTGATGTTTTTGTTTCCCAGCCAATCGGTGGTTCTACTACCATGAATATAAACATTTCAGGCCTTCCTCCTGAAACGCTACACGGCTTCCATATCCATGAGTTTGGAGACATTGCTACTAAGGGTGAGCTTACTCCTCTAATGCTAAATATACTAATAGCGCCAGCACTTCGAAATTGTCGGGTCAGCGCCGCGACACAGCGATATATAGCAACGACAGATAAAATTTAAGAGCACAACCAATATTAGCGTTTGAGAACCCTGTTGTTGGTTTTGGTTATTCATGCCATGAGGCATTATGGGAAGACCAGAAACTGCAAGGGACCGTATACGATTAACTCTGCCAACGTAGGATCTACAGGAGGTCTGATCAGCCAAAAAATGTACAAAGACAAAGAATAGACTGCAAGGCTAATGCAAGGCTGCGTTTTTAAAGCATGATGCTGGCCATGCGGTTAAATGTTTAGGCTGCCCTTGTCCAGCCACATTTATTTTTTGCTTTTCGAGACACCAATCGTGACACTTACATACACACACACATACATAATTTATTTGATAAAGCAGGTTGGAGATCAAAATTGGCAAGACGCTAAGTCCTGATGTGGACCTGCACTATCTAAAATTATAAATTAATAAAATCCTACGTCTCCTTGGACCTCGAAACACGTAATGTGGCAACGCGTGTTTCGGGGCGCAAGTGAATTCAAAGTACGGAACTTGATGTAGTGAACGGTTCATTTAGCAATTTATGTGCGTTAGCTCTTGGGCTGGTGTTACATATCTTCGCTACACAGTGCTGACGAGTCCCAATAAGGACGAAACAGCCGTCCACTGTTGCGATCCTGCTTTTAATATCGGTTCTTGTCATGTTGGTCTCTCGAAACGTCTTTCACGTAGTATCAGCCTTGCAGTCTATTGTTTGTCATTACGGGAAGGACGGTAGGAGGGGCGAAGGGACACCGCGGTACTTATCACGCCCACAATATTTGAACCCTGGCTGCCCCCTCAAGACAGTTTTACCTGTCCCGACTAAAATTTCATGTCCTGTCGCTGGCATTAGCCCGCTTAATACGGACAAGGACTGATTTCTGTGACATGAACCTCCAGAAGATTTTTCAACAGTCCCTTCTCCGAATGTTTCCTGAAAGGAATACAAACCTTTTCGAACATTTCCGAATTTAAGAAAGATTTTTGAAGCTTTTCAAACACTTTCAAGGAAAATCCAAGTTGATGTAGACAACTTTTGGCTTCATTAGCAATAAATTTTGGAAACTCCTTAGGAAACGTGGCAACACCAATACTCTTTAGTGTCAAAAGATATAATAAGATTTTTTTCAGGAAGGAAAACGTGGTAACTCATGCTCTAGTCTAAAATACTACTTGTAATAAGATAACATCAATATGGCAGGGAAGTAACTTTTTTGAGCAAGTTGTGAACAACTGTTGAGGAACTTTACACAACATGAGAAACATTTTAGTAAATTCAAGATTTTGGAGCAACTTTTGAGCAACTTTTAGATTTATTGAGCAACTTTCTGAGCAATTTTGAGCATCGTTTTTACAAAATTAGAGCATCTTGTGGAAAGCTCTTTTCTTGATGCTCTATATCGATTTTGTCAGGAGAAAATAAATTCTTGAACTTTTCTGATTTCATTCTCCTTCAAACGCGTTATGGGGTAATCACGAAACACTTCTCTAAGGTGCGTGGCGACCGAAGTAACGACTGCGAAGGCCTGGAGGCGGCTTGTTTCATGGCTTGCATTGGCATACGCGCAGTTTACGAAAACACACAAACATGTACAAGCAACACTTTTATTTAATGCCTTCTTTTTTATTTCTAGCTGCTAAATTAAAGCAAAACCCACTTTTATGTGCTCTATGGTATACAATTATATTCATTTAATCACAGTTCAAACACAGTTGTTACACAGCTTACTACATTTCGTATCTCCGTTTTTCCTTTTCAACAACATAAAGCAAAAAATCTCGAATACTCAATGTTACTAGAATTAATGGAACCCTTAATTTCTGCAACTAGAATGCGAAAAAAAAATTAATCATCTCGGAAAATCTGCCTGAAACTTGAAACTGAAACTTGCCAGGACTGTCATCGATCAGACATACTGAACATATACATTACAGCAGACCAATCCTTTATTGTCGCCTTCGAACCAGTTCACCAAATCCTCACCATACCACAGCCGCAACTCTTGGCCCGAGCTCACCGAGTAAGGATAAAAACGCGGCAGGATGATCTCAGGAGAAAACGAGTTATATCCGGGCAACTCGGACCACCTTCCAGCACCTCCAGATAGCGTGAAAAACTCGTTTGGCGGCATAAGGAGGGCATTGCTTGATGTTGTGATGGCAAGACTGACGTATTTTTTTAATGAAGGATGGTTACCACAGCCCCAGAAAGAGTAGTGAGAAATTTGGCCAGAGCAGGTCACGTAACCGCTTAGATAGATCAATTTTACTGCAGCTATCTTGCCGCCGTAAGGGACGTGGAAACTGTCATACTGGTTACTCCTCGCGCCAAAACACACGGGAAGGGTATTCGCTTTGACCCAGGGATCTGAAGAGCCAAGAAATAAGAAAATATATGAGTGAATGAATTAGTAGCTGAAAACCACATTATCAGTAATTATGATAATTAAGGACGTTCGCACGAAAATATTAATTTTCCAGTCGATAGATTTTTTAAAAGTTTTACCGCCGTCAGGATAATAAGTTTTTTGTGTCAGAAATGCAAAAAAAAAAAAAAAAAAAAATTGGGGGTTACCGACTTCGTTTCAGAGATATATAGCGCGTGGAAAACTCCCCTGATTTTGAAATATTGGCGCATGTAATTCAGCATGGCCCCACAGGGGTTTATAGTTAAAAATATCGAAGGTGAGTCAACGGAGGCAAACGATCTTAGGCATATTTTGTAGAAGTGGGTCTGTTGCGTAAATAATTCCAAATGTTAACAACGTTTTCACAAAACTTAACCCTTCAAGAGGCATTTGAAACCGTCGCACCGATAAACCGAAAGCAAAAAAGAAAGATTTTGCAAAAAATTCAAACTTCTAGTGGATAGATTTTCTTCATTTTCTCGCTAAACGCAGAAAATCGGTTGAGAAAATGATCCATCGAAAGAAAAATAGGGTTTACAGAACGTTCAAGATCGTTAAATCCTCCTGAAAGCCATAGCTGTGGCCACTGCCTTATCATTGTTCATTTTATTACTTAGGGCGCGGTCTCATGCATGACATGGCGTGTGAATTGTAGAAGTTGCAATGCCCTTCCCTTTTTTTCACACTTTAACGCATCCCCGCCTCCAAATCTTTATCTCGACGAAATTTAACTCGTACGTAAGGCAAAAAAAGATTCTTACCCAATGCTGCGGTGAAAGGGACTATGAAGAGCATCATAGCCGCAAAAATTAGCCTTTGATCCATGATTTGCTGTGCGGTACGAGAATCTAATTAACAAATAAAGAAGCCCCGACTGTGCTCTGTTCTGTTGTAAAGCACGCAGGAAGCGGTAGAGCACGAAAGAAGTGTAGGGGAAAACACGAGACGTAGTCGAGTGTTTTTCCCTACTTCTTGAGTGCCCTACCGCTTCCTAAGTGCTTTACAACAGAACAGAGCACAGTCGAGGCTTCTTTATTTGTTTTATGATGAAGAATCAGATAATTTCCCCACGCATTCGACTGAATTTTCAAACCAAACTTTATTTTCCAAACGAGCAAAAGTCGCGTCAGCCGTTCACTGTTCTCTGATAAAGCACGCTAAAATAAGCCAATCACAATCCTTGTTAGAATTGTTCAAATAATTTGATTGGCTAACGAAGCGACAGCTGTCAATCACAAACTGGACTTCAGCTAAGCTTTCAGTTTCGAGAAGTTTGAGCGGCTCTCGAGAGAAGAATGATGCCTTCAAAGTTCGCTTTTAAGTTAATTTTTAAATACGGATCTCAAGGCAGGTAAAGGTTTATAGTCCAGAGGAATCCGGCCGTATTGTGGCCCATGAAAACGAGCACTTTTCCAGTGGAAATTACGAGACGCGGAGCTCAAAGCTTGTGGATGTAAATGCGAAATGCCGGGTTGAATTTGAAAGGAGCTACAGTTATTTACGGCTTGTAGCCGCATGCAGCAAGATTGCCCGAACTAGCGTAAAAGTTAGAAAGACTTAACGGCTCCCACTGGTTCTACTTCGAACACAGAAGAGAATATCAGAGCAAGTTTTGCACTGACCACTCGTCGGTTTACTTCGCTGAGATGACCGGAGAACGAGCGTTACTACACTGCATGTAAGTGTTGTTTGAGCAAATGAGCATTTTTAATTGTAAATTTACAAAAATAAAGCTTCTCATCATAAACAGAGACAGTTCAATTGTTTTCTGTCGTTGTTTTACTTCTTAGTATAATTTCTGCCTTCGTAACAAAATTAATGTCTTTATTGAAGCACTGTTTAGGTTGAGAATTTGTGAATTTCGCTACAGCTGTACATGTTTTGTCAGCGGGAATCTAGCAAAACTTCTTATTTTAGTACAGTTTTAACACTACTGTTGCTAACAATGGTCTCTGTGAGCCATATTTACTGCAGAAAAATAGCTCGCTTCCAGTGCGTTTGTCTGAGTCACAGGGGATGTTTAATTTGGGTCAAATTTGTCAAAATTCCGAAGCAAAAATTTGGAAGCCAACTTACCGTCATCAACCCGTGCTCTGTTCTCTGATAAAGCACGCTGTTTCAGCCAATCAGAGCGCGCGTTATATGGAAACTTTATTATAAAACAATATAATAATCATAGAAATGAGATGAGAAATACAAGTGTTTGATCATGAAATTATGAAAAAAAGGGTCTTTAGTTCTGTAAAATAAAAAAAGGTGAGTAATTTACTGTCGTAGGATAGAACGAGAATCTAGTCGGTAGTTAGATTAATCGACGGATCAAAATTTTACCAAAGCTGAAAATATAACCCGTTTTTGCAGCAGATAACTGAGACTGGAGATCTACAAAATTCTCTGATAGTTGAGAGATGGGCTGAAGTTTTAACTTATAGCCGCAGTCGCAATCAACGAAATTTTTAACTGAGATTACAAGATTTACAGCACCGCAATTCTGCCCTGTAAGCAGCCCTTGGCTTTCATAGCATTCTACGTTCTAGTTAAAGATTACACCTACGAGCTTTTGAAAGACTGAATAAAAAAAAAAGTGAAGACGACATTTTTTCCCTTCGAAATATCAAAGATTTACATCTTAGCTTATCCCTGAAAGTATTACCTAACATGCAGCTAAAGTTCTCTGAAGGAAGTTTCAATGCAAGGTTTTACTGTTCAGACGGCTAAGTTACTTAGCTTTAAATTAAGATTGATAATAAGCAATATAAACTGCTAAAACGTGAAAAGAATAGCAAGTTTGTTGGCTTAGCCTAAAATTGGGCGAAGAACGAAAAAAAGCAAAAAATAATAATGCGATTACAAATAATAATAATAGACCTTTCTCAAACACGAAGAGAAGATGATACTTACTCTTTCAATGCTCACTCCTCTTTGAACAGTGATAAATTTTCTTCAGTAAAAGAGTTTCCTTAAGACTGTTAAAGTAATCTGTGGATTTGCTTAATTGAGTGAAGTCAAACATTGCTAACTCTGTTAATTTGTTGGTCATAATTTGTTGTCAAAGCGTAGTCCATTAGTGGTGTGGGAACACCATCTGAACAAATTAAAACCGACAGCATTTTTCCACCGATTGTGATATTAGCTTTTCTACTACGTGTGGTTCTAAAACTGTTTACTCAAAACCGATGTGCACTTCTTCAAATTTAGCTTTATTTATAACCAATAACAAACTGTCAGAAAGTCAACCTTTCCTGTGTAACTGAAATCAGGCTAGGTTAAGAGTGAGTATAATTGCTTTTAACGATAGCTTTCAACTTAAAACAGGCTGTGTTTGTAAACCTGACTCCGCACCAATCACGTTTGTTTTAGTGAGACGTTTTCAACTGGAGTATCAGTTTTCAACTGATACTCCAGTTGAAAACGAATCTCTCTCGTTGCTGTCGTATACGTTTTTACACTTTTGTAGGACGACTTTATTTGTCTGGTATATCGGTGAAAATATAGTGTGTACGGTATGTCTAAAATAGAAACACAGTACAACTTACCCAGCTAGGTTTATTGTTTGTCATTTCAATCTTAAACTCTCGGTTAACACTCACGATTATCAACTTAGCACAAATAAAACCTAAGTGGCTCTTTATCCACAATATATTATTTCCTTTAATAATGAATATTTAAAAGAGAAGCATCTGCGATCTATATTGTTTATTTTTCAGTCCTTAATCATAACAGTTCCTACTTTGCTTTGGCAACCACCTGCGAGATTTGATCTGCCTTGTTTAAGTTCTCGGAGACTAATGTGTTTGCTCGTAACATAAACGCAGATAAATTTAAACTGGTTTTTTATTGTGGGAGGCGCGGTGACCTCATGGTCAGTGCGCTCGTCTCCGGATCCAGCAGTCTGGGTTCGAGCCCCATCCGGAGACATTGCGTTGTGTTCTTGGACAAGACACTTTACTCCTACAGTGTCTGTCTCCACCCAGGTGTATAAATGGGTGCCAGCGAATTTAATGCTGGGGGTAACCCTGCGATGGACTAGCATCCCATCCAGGGGGGAGTAGAAATACTCCTAGTTGCTTCATGTTACAGAAACCGGGATAAGCTCCGACCTGATGGGCCACTTGGTTCGTATGCAGACTTGACCTTTTACGGCTATCGTCCATTTGGCATTGCTTTATTAAAATTCTGATCTGTTGCCTAATAGGCCATTTCCCAGTTGCCTAAAGCCCCATCATCCAAGCGAGGCCTGGTGCTCAACCATTCATATGAAAATGAGTTTAATTTGCATGTAAATGAAATTTCGTTTTCATTTGAAAGGATGGGCACCAAGACTCGCTTCGTAAAAGAGGCTAAAGATAATACGAAAAAGGCTTATTTTTAGCCATGGCGTGCAGTGGTAGATTTGCACTCCAGCTGCATTATACTTGATCGTGAATTTTAGTCCCTTAAAGCCGATCCAAATTTCACGCTCATCTCTCACTGGTTTAGAAATTATGGAAACGATCGTGTGCTCCTGAATTGCATACGGAGCCCTATTTTTGTGTCCGCTAGACTGCACAGTGCATGCAGTCACAAGTACCCGTTGGGTACCTATTATTGCAGATTCGTGTATGTGGGGTCTTTCAAGAGTTAAAACTCTACAAAATAAAGATAAAAAAGAGCAACTAGCATTTTGCTGGGGTTGTTGCAATTCAGCTTAACAACAATAATGAGAGATTTACTTAGCCTCTTCGTATTTGACAAAGGAAGTCTTTACATGATCGTCCAAATTATCTACTCAAAATGCTTTTGCAAAACTGCTGCCGGACAAATATTTTTCGTTGGCCATATTTTTTAGCCCTACCCCTTTAGAATGCTTTCTTCGGTCCGTACTAAGCCCTTCATGAACATTGCGACTTTTCTGGCACGGTTGCACATTTTGCACGGGATTCTGCAGAGAGGAGATGTCCAAGATTGGGCCTTAAAAATTCCATGCCGATGAAGACTTGCTGATGTTATGTAGCATCCAGAGTAGCCTAGTCTGTATTTTTATGTGTAGACCTTATGTTGGTCGTTTAGGGTAATTTGGCCAATCAGATGAACTGCGCGGATATCTCTGACTTGTTACAACAACACCATGTAACGTTTTTACTTGGGAGTTTTACCTAGAATTCCCAGACTTCTCTGCAGGTGGCAAAGAAGGTGATGTGCCCATTTCTCCTGTCAACCGTGAATGTCTCTAAGAAAGATTCTGCTGTATTTGAAAAGACGGTTTTAAAGGACCCTGGTCATTCTCCGACATTTTCGATGCCATCAAAATTATTGATATTGCATGGTGGAGCGAAATCTTATTGCTTTATAAAAAGTTGTGCTCCTGAAGGTATGTTTAATTATCTTTCGTAGTTTCATAGTGATTTCCTTTGTTTTGACATGCTCCGAATAAAATATAATAGCCAAACTTTCGCGTGTAAACAAAAACAAAGGTGTGGTTGACTAGTGCCCTTTAAATTTCCTCGAATTTTTTAATTTGTTGATGGTCAAACCCTGATGCCGGACTGTAACTCTGCGTGTCCGTCTCGCAGTTGTTTTCCTTTTTTTCATCGCGGTGTTTTCTAAAAGAAATAGAAAACATGTTCTCCGTGTTTCTGCGGCCCGTGTTCCCACAGCATTTCTCGTTCTCCCAAACTTTCACTCGTGTTTAATTTCTATTAAACAATTAGATTATGAACTCGAGATTTCTATCGCGTGATAGTTGACGAGGACGCAGCCCGAGTCAACCATCACGCATAGAAATCGAGAGCGAATAATCTAATTGTTTTAGCATAAATCTACTAGTTGTTCAAAACTTTCATCTAGATCCTCTTCACAAACACTTTGAAAACACAAAGAAGCGGCCCCCAGCGCACGCTGCTATGCTACTCAGTATCTATCACAGAATAGAACGTGAGTAGCGTAGCCAATCAGAGGACGGCATTCGTGATAGAACGCTAGTAGATTTATACTAAAACTCGATAGAAACACGATACATATTTTATATTTCTTAAATATTAAGAATGGCTTACTGTTAGGATCGAGAACCGCCGGTCAACGACCCATTTGGCAAATCGCTCATATTTTGCCCAAAGATACCCTTAGGTGACCTAATTCTAAAAATCATATTTCAAGGTTCCAGCGAATTTTTATTTTTCAGAAATTCGCGAAAATTTGAAAGCGCGGTCAAAGTGCGGTTTTTCGTGTAATAAAATGACCGAAATAAGGTGCGAGGACGAAGCGCTGGCAAAGTCTTAAAATAAATTCAGTTGACTTCAAACTTCACACAAATGTGGAACAACCACTCTAATTTATTCCTCGTTTTAAACTAATCTCAGAGATGTTGATATAGTGGTTTTCCGAACCATTTTAAAAACACCTATGAAGCGTGTGAAAAATAACGGCAAAATATAGGTCATGTTTAACAGCATAAAAATGCATCTGGTACCTCACTTTCCGATTATTTTACTTCACAGCCTAGAAATATCATTATTAAACATATATCATGCCAAGTTTCATGCTCGAACTCGCAGTATTTCCCTTTGAAAAAAACGAAAATCTATGTCAATGTGTTGGGCGCAAATAACACAATAATTATAAACGAACAAGAGACAAATCAGTTTCAACGGCGAAAGTAAAAGGCCATCATTCATTAAAATCCCGTCAATTCACTGCTATCAGTAGAAACATAATGTCCACTACATAGAAACTGTTTTTAGACGTTTTCGAAACATTGCGCGTTAACTTTGTTTAATTTCCTGTCCGCCGTCATGTCTAGTCTGTCATCGCGTGTATTTCCTTAATGAAAACAACACTCTGAATGGTTTTCACGACAAACGCAAGAGATTTCCTGTAACCTTAATGTTTTCGGTTCACCAAAACGCTTTAAGTTCGTTAAGACACAATAATGGGTCAACTTGGAATGCTGTTTAGCATTAAGGACGTTAAAGGACTGTAAATTAATCGAGTTGAAATATCTTGAAGCAAATCAAGATCGCGTCCTTATTCTAATTTGGCAAACAGCCGTCCTCCGTTCAAGTTCAAGAAGTCGAGAGGTTAATTCGGCAATGTATTACCGGTACAACAACAAAATCAAACCGAGGTCACAAAAGTGTAAGTTTAAAAGTGTAGTGGCAAGTCCCAAATAAATTTCGCCTATATAAAATGGAAACAAGAAGTGAAACGCTCTGACCCGAAACAAATAAACAAAATATTAATACGACTAATTTAATCCGAAAATGTTACAGAAAACATACCTAAAAGCCGTCGATTCCCCTCAATACCACTCCACATTGCCTTAAAGAGCCCAAGCTTTCTGCTGTAAGAATCAGGGGCCCCAGGAATCTGTTTTTATCATATCGGCAACCATGCTGCGTGGCTGATATTCGAGACTCAGTAAAAGTTGTCACACAACCGTACGAGCAGCCCAGTCACGCTTTCACTGCTCTTGCGCAAATGTCCAACATTTCGCAATTTACCTAAACTGATTACAAGTTTAAAGTAGTGACAGTAGATTGAAATGCGCTTCTTAAAGCTGACCTATCCAGGAGCAATTATTTCTTGTTCTTGAATGGCTCTTAGTTGTAGCTACAGTCGGGAAGGGGGGGGGGGGGGGGAGAGGGTACTCCTGGAAACTTCGGATATCTGTATGCAGTGGAAGATTAAGTGGTCTCCAGCTCTTAACGCCAACACTGACACACCAGATGATTCTCGAAGTATCACAGGGATCACTAAGCTAAATAATTTTGAGTTTAGCTCCGCTGAGTCAATTACCTGTTGGCGCGCATATTGCATTGACCGTGGACAGGTGGAAAAACAGTTAAACCGGAAAAGCCTGGTGCACATTGTAATTTAGCGTTGTCCAACACGCAATCGGTCAGGTTGTAATGCTAATCGTATTTGATAGAATCTCAAGTTTTCTTTCGACACATACTGGGGTGACATACTCCTAGATGGGTGTGACCGGGAGCCATGAGTCAAGTCAGTCAACTCGCAAAGCTTAACAGAAGAGTGATAGTGAACCACTGGTGGAAGGACTGCAGATTGTCCCTACGCTTTACCCTGATAGGTCTCTGTTTTATTCTAATGAACTGATGCTGTGACAACAATACTATTTAGCTTTACGAAAATGCTAATTGTCAAGGGTTTCTTTTACAATTTAGTTAGACATCGCTCTTTCTTTATTTTTTGCTGGAAACATCGTTCTCTAAAGGAGACTTCCGGTCATTTTCTAAAAAGGCACGAACACTGCGACCCCAACATCGGTGCTATTATCAACGGGTGTGACCGAGAAAGCGTCTGATGATGTTTCCATGGATAGTAACCATGCATGGCAGGGGTGTATTAATGTCTTGAAGGCGGCTGTATTCGTGTCTTTCATAGCCTGTCCACTTTAGAGAGGCACTTGTCTCTGGAGAAATATACGCAGTTACTGGAGAGACATTCCCTTATGGACTTAGCCAATATGGGCTACAAATCCTGCTTGGCGCAAGCGTTGGCGTGTTACTCAAAGCCACAATAGGTCACCAAGAAGCCCTTGTTGTTTCAAAAGAGGGTTGGGCTCTCAGGGCAGTCGGTGACAAGCAGCAATCGTATCTTATGGCAAAATTCCGCACTGGTCAAACGACAGGGCGAAAGCTTGACGCCGAAATGGTGGCGCGGGAAATGCGCAGAGCCCAGGATCCTTATAATATTCGTCTTTTTCAGGTGCTAATTTTTCGGGGCGGGGGAGGATCGTTAAATTTTTGTAGAGAGGGAGAGGGAGTAGAGGAGGAAGGCCCTTTAGAGGAAAAACTCATGGCCGAATCGTCTCAACCTCGTTCCCAGGGTCTCTCATCTTACCGCACCCTGGAGCGTACTCCAGTCGGGCGGTAAGATGAGAGACTCTAGGAACGAGGTTTGAATCACCCTTTTGATTTGAGTCACCCTTTCCAAATTCGCTGCAACGATTAATTTACCTTTATCGACTTAAAATTAGATGATCTAATGCATTTTGTTTCCGACACTGCGCGTAGACGCAGTGCAACAGTGCCTTAACAAATTAATCACTCTAGAACATCTGAAAACATAGATCTCGCAAACAGCTTACTTTCCTTAAAATAGTTTTTCACAAAGAACTACTTATTTATGATTCTTTTATACTGCAAAAGAAACCCTTGACCACTAGCATGTTCATAAAGCTAAATGGTATCATTGTCACAGCATCAGTTCATTAGAATAAAACAGAGACCTATCAGGGTAAAGCGTAGGGACAATCTGCAGTCCTTCCACCAGTGGTTCACTATCACTCTTCTGTTAAGCTTTGTGAGTTGACTGACTTGACTCATGGCTCCCGGCCACGCCCATCTAGGAGTATGTCACCCCAGTATGTGTCGAAAGAAAACTTGAGATTCTATCAAATACGATTAGCATTACAACCTGACCGATTGCGTGTTGGACAACGCTAAATTACAATGTGCACCAGGCTTTTCCGGTTTAACTGTTTTTCCACCTGTCCACGGTCAATGCAATATGCGCGCCAACAGGTAATTGACTCAGCGGAGCTAAACTCAAAATTATTTAGCTTAGTGATCCCTGTGATACTTCGAGAATCATCTGGTGTGTCAGTGTTGGCGTTAAGAACTGGAGATCACTTAATCTTCCACTGCATACAGATATCCGAAGTTTCCAGGAGTATCCCCTGCCCCTCCCCCCCCCCCTTCCCGACTGTAGCTACAACTAAGAGCCATTCAAGAACAAGAAATAATTGCTCCTGGATAGGTCAGCTTTAAGAAGCGCCTTTCAATCTACTGTCACTACTTTAAACTTGTAATCAGTTTAGGTAAATTGCGAAATGTTGAACATTTGCGCAAGAGCAGTGAAAGCGTGACTGGGCTGCTCGTACGGTTGTGTGACAACTTTTACTGAGTCTCGAATATCAGCCACGCAGCATGGCTGCCGATATGATAAAAACAGATTCCTGACGCCCCTGATTCTTACAGCAGAAAGCTTGGGCTCTTTAAGGCAATGTGGAGTGGTATTGAGGGGAATCGACGGCTTTTAGGTATGTTTTCTGTAACATTTTCGGATTAAATTAGTCGTATTAATATTTTGTTTATTTGTTTCGGGTCAGAGCGTTTCACTTCTTGTTTCCATTTTAGAAAGGCGAAATTTATTTGGGACTTGCCACTACACTTTTAAACTTACACTTTTGATGACCGCGGTTTGATTTTGTTGTTGTACTGGTAATACATTGCCGAATTAACCTCTCGACTTCTTGAACTTGAACGGAGGTCGGCTGTTTGCCAAATTAGAATAAGGGCGCGATTTTGATTTGCTTCAAGATATTTCAACTCGATAATTTACAGTCCTTTAACGTCCTTAATGCTAAACAGCATTCCAAGTTGAGCCATAATTGAGTCTTAACGAACTTAAAGCGTTTTGGTGAACCGAAAACATTAAGGTTACAGGAAATCTCTTGCGTTTGTCGTGAAAACCATTCAGAGTGTTGTTTACATTAAGGAAATACACGCGATGACAGACTAGACATGACGGCGGACAGGAAATTAAACAAAGTTAACGCGCAATGTTTCGAAAACGTCTACAAACAGTTTTTATGTAGTAGACATTATGTTTCTACTGATAGCAGTGAATTGACGGGATTTTAATGAATGATGGCCTTTTACTTTCGCCGTTGAAACTGATTTGTCTCTTGTTCGTGTACAATTATTGTGTTATTTGCGCCCAACACATTGACGTAGATTTTCGTTTTTCTCAAAGGGAAATACTGCGAGTTCGAGCATGAAACTTGGCATGATATATGTTTAATAATGATATTTCTAGGCTGTAAAGTAAAATAATCGGAAAGTGAGGTACCAGATGCATTTTTATGCTGTTAAACATGACCTATATTTTGCCGTTATTTTTCACACGCTTCATAGGTGTTTTTAAAATGGTTCGGAAAACCACTATATCAACATCTCTGAGATTAGTTTAAAACGAGGAATAAATTAGAGTGGTTGTTCCACATTTGTGTGAAGTTTGAAGTCAATTGAATTTATTTTAAGACTTTGCCAGCGCTTCGTCCTCGCACCTTATTTCGGTCATTTTATTACACGAAAAACCGCACTTTGACCGCGCTTTCAAATTTTCGCGAATTTCTGAAAAATAAAAATTCGCTGGAACCTTGAAATATGATTTTTAGCATTAGGTCACCTAAGGGTATCTTTGGGCAAAATATGAGCGATTTGCCAAATGGGTCGTTGACCGGCGGTTCTCGATCCTAACAGTCAGCCATTCTTAAAGCATCCCTTTACGACCCCGCAAGCTTAATTTCTTGTGACCCTCTTTTCCTGTTATTTTTTTTCATAACCCTCCCTTTTGAAGGGCTCAAAAAAACTATGACCGTCCCTCTGTTTTCCAATCCCCTCCTTCCCAGATAATTTCTGACAAATTAATCTATCATAAAGTGTCAAAATTGATATCACACATATCACACATCGATTTGCTACCACTCGGTATATCAAAAAATGAATATCATACACAAAATGTACATGAAAATCCATTCAACTTCCCTGATGCGATACTATTTAACTAACAGATTTCGTGTTGCCGTGCGTCTGGTCAGTAGATGATCACAGATGACGTCAAAATGTGGTAAGAACAAAAACTGGAAAACTGGAAGCGCGGGCGCTCGCTTGGAATGCGGTGTTACATATCTTGCGCTTTTAAATATCCCGGGAATTAGCCAATCAAGATCGAGTATTTGCACTTTTAGCGCCTGATTACTTGCTAATAATAATAATAATAATAATAATAATAATAATCACTTTATTTAAGTGTCGATGTATTTAGCACTAATGTGCTAATTGGGGACACTGTAAATAAATAAACAAATATTTCAAATATAACATAAACTATTAAGAATCCCAACTGGTGGGAGGTTGACCAATTGGCTATTTACACAACGCGGCCGAGGAGTTGAACTCGGGGCTACCGAGAACAAATCCAGATAGCGGTAGGGCGGAGGATTTGAACCAGGGACCTCCAGATTTCAAATCCAGCGCCTTAAACCACTCGGCCACGCCGCCTCCCTAAAAGAGGTGTTCTGTCGACCTACTTGGAAAGGCTAACTAAATGGACTTGACCTACACACAAAGCAGCTGGTAACAAGCAAATATTATCCTGTCGGAATCACAACATCAATTTTGTATCGCAGGGACACGGTCGCCGAGTTCGGCGATTCGTGCGTCCGGACATGCATGTTACTCTGATGATAGTTCTAGGTTTCTTTTTACTTATTTTGCTTACATGCAGACAAAAGAGCAAGCTACAAATCGTTTTTATTAAGATGAAATGTTATGAAGACCCTGGTCTATACTGTGAAGGGAAAAACGAAAAATGCTTGACATTTAACAACATTAACAACAACAACAACAACAATAAGCAGTCAATCAGTTGGCGGGAAGAAATGGAGACGTTCCTCGGGAGAAATCGGAAGGTGAGCCAACATTACTCACAAAGCCCTCTCTCTCTCTGCACATGTTTAGAAACAGTTATTGAACTTGGACGCATGCGTAAAATCAAACCTTCCGCTCTTTGATTTCGCCCAAGCGTCGAGCGTTCCGTCACCGCTGACCGGAAACGCGCAGGCTCTTGGGACGAGATTGGATTTAATGAGTTTCTTGTTGATGACGTTGCAGCAACGACCTAGTTCCCAGGGCTTTTCCTTTGAAAATTGAGTTTGCAGTGTACAGGTTATTTCGTAAACTCAAGGTCTTGTTTTAATTCACAACCTCCACTTGACAAAATAAAACAGATTAACATTTGCTACCACTTATCTATCTGTTCTAAACTCGAGAGTCAATGGATTGGTGCTATAATTAAGTTCAAATTTCCAAAATTACATTACAATGTGTAATGCTTATGCTATAAACATTTTATTTAAACGCATTATCATATTGTCAAAATTGCGTTTTACCACATCAACAGTAAAAATATTCAAACAATAGTGTTACTCTGGTAAGACATAAACGTCCTTGCTCAGTAATTGTTTATATATGGGAATGTGGTGTTGATGGAGTTTTTTACAAATGTCACCCTTTTCCGACTTTTCATTCAAACAAAAAGTAAGCTTCAGCGCTCGATTATGACGAATTAAGTAAATATGCGAACTTTATAAGAATCCGTTGCAAATTCATGAAAATATGGGAGGCCAAACTTGAAATTGATCAATTAATGGAACTGGGTTTTTTGTTTATATGAAAAATAAAGGGCCATTGCGTGGTCTGTAATTACAGTTTTATTCACAGTCTTACAGCTTTATATATTTCCATTAAAAATTAAATGGCAACTTGCAATTTCTAATATGATGAGGGTCTTTAAATCCCGACGAATCTAGACGACAGAAATTGAAAATAAGGAGAATAATCACGGATCGCCTAAAAAAATGATAAATGATGAAGTCTTTCAAGTGATTGGTTTTTCAAAAATCACACGTCAATCAGAGGTCATCATTTCAGCCAATCAGCCAGCAGTAATTCATGGCTGTAAATCATGGCTGTAATTCATGGCTGTAATTCATGGCTATAATTTATGGCTGTAAATTTATGGCTGTAATTCATGGCTGTAAATTAATGAAAAAGGAATAAAGTTTTGTTGTTGTGTTGTTGTTGTTGTTGTTGTTAGTAATAGAGAGACCGCATTTTCAGCAGATTCCACACCATCACGTCATATACCATATGTCATATGTCGCGCGTTAGAGCCAATGAAAGCCAGTTAGGATCAATCAATTTCACACGAAGCAAATTTTCAAATTAATATCAAGCTAATGCGACTTTAACACGTGTCGCATTTCTATTTTCTGTAAGTTGGGATCTTTTGAATTAAGGAGCTATCTGTAGAAAGCATTACTTCACGAATCTCTGAGGTAGGTGGGAGAAAGTTACCAATCTCTGAATCATTCAGCAGATCATGATGATAATGGTGATTATGACTCACCGTTTATGGTTCCGGTTTTGTATTTTCATTCTTAGCGAACGTGGGATTAACAAGAACTCCGTACCTGTTATAAAACGCCTTTGATATGGTTTATGCTGGCGTGCAGCTCTAATTGAAAATGTTTATCAAATATAAGTACGGTTATTTTCTTCGCAGCCTACTTGTATTTTAAGCGCTCTTTTTGAATTGTATGTTCTGAGATATCCTCACTCCATCCCGTTCCCTAACTGAACGCGCGTCAAACGCTATTTCCAAAAAAAAAAAAAGAAAGAAAGAAAAAAATCACGCTTTTAGAATCCATCACGCAACATTTAAATTTTTACGAAGCTGTATATTTCCTGTGCAGATAAATCAAATGAGAGAGAATCACTTATTTCAACAAATAAATATTGTTTCTTTCATAAAGAAGAGGCAAATTCATTTATTTACGTTTATAATATTTTGTCATCGAAACAATTTTCCATAGAAAATTTCGCTCTTGTCTGCGTTAATTTATATGAAAAAAAATCCGCCCTTTTCCTCGTTTCGAATTTTTGTCAAAACAATGGCCGTTGTCAAAGCGGAGAAAGACCAACTTCGCATACTGCGTATTTGGATTACTGTCTCGATGCTTTAGACTGAAAAACTGGAAGTTATAATATTCCACATTTGGTTCTTACTCTCTTATTCAGTAATTATCGCTTACGGACAAGTATCAAAGTGCTTTAAAGCCCTGGAAAATCTGTGACGTTTCGAAACTCTTTAGGAAACCTGACGACACCAATATTTTTTAGTGTCAAAAGATATAATAAGATTTTTTTTTCAGGAAAGAGAAACCTGGTAATTTATGCTCTAGTCTAAAACACTACTTGTAATAAGATAACATCAACATGGCAGGGAAGCAACTTTTCGAGCAAGTTATGAACAACTTTTGAAAAACGTTACACAACATGAGAAATATTGTAATAAGTTAAATATCTGGGAGCAACTTTTGAACAACTTTTATATTTATTGAGCAACTTTCTGAGCAATTTTGAGCATCATTTTTACAAAATTAGAGCATCTTGTGGAAAGCTCTTTTCTTGATGCTATCTATCGATTTTGTCAGGAGAAAATAAATTCTTGAACTTTTCTGATTTCATTCTCCTTCAAACGCGTTATTGGGGTCGTCACGCAACACTTCCCCAAGGTGCGTGACGACCGAAGTAACGACTGCGAAGGCCTGGAGGCGGCTTGTTTCATGGCTTGCAATGGCATTCGCGCGGTTTACGAAAACACACAAACAAACAACACTTTTATTTAATGCCTTCTTTTTTATTTCTAGCTGCTCAAATTAAAGCAAAAGCCACTTTTATGTGCTCTATGGTATACAATTATATTCATTTAATCACAGTTCAAACACAGTTGTTATACAGCAAAAAATTAATCATTTCGGAAAATCTGCCTGAAACTTAAAACTGAAACTTGCCAGGACTGTCATCAGACATACAGAACATAAACATTACAGCAGACCAATCCTCGATTGTCGCCTTCAGTGTGGCCCACCAAATCCTCACCAAACCACAGCCGCAACTCTTGGCCCGAGCTCACCGAGAAAGGATAAAAACGCGGCAGGATGATCTCAGGAGAAAACGAGTTATATCCAGGCAACTCGGACCACCTTCCAGCACCTCCAGAGAACGTGAAAAACTCGTTTGGCGGCATAAGGAGGTCATTGCTTGATGTTGTGATGGCAAGACTGACGTGTTTTTTTAATGAAGGATCGTCACCACAGCCCCAGAAAGAGTAGTGAGAAATTTGGCCAGAGCAGGTCACGTAACCGCTTAGATAGATCAATTTTACTGCAGCTATCTTGCCGCCGTAAGGGACGTGGAAACTGTCATACTGGTTACTCCTTGCGCCAAAACACACGGGAAGGGTATTGGCTTTGACCCAGGGATCTGAAGAGCCAAGAAATAGGTGAATATATGAGTGAATGAATTAGTAGCTGAAAACTACATTATCAGTAATTATGATAATTAAGGACGTTCGCACGAAAATTTTCCAGTCGATAGATTTTTTTTACTGCAGTCCGGAAAATGACTTACTTGTGCCACAAATTGAAAAAAGAATTGGTGGTCACCAACTTCGTTTCAGAGATATAGCGTGTTCAAAACTACCGTGATTTTGAACTGAAAATTGACGCATGTAATTCAACATGGCCCACAGGGGTTTATAGTTCAAATTATCCAAGGTGAGTTAACGGAGGCAAAGGATCTTAGTCATATTTTGTAGAAGTAGGTCTTTTGCGTAAGTAATTCTCAATGTTAACAACGTTTTCAGAAAACTTAACCCTTCAAGAGGCGTTTGAAACCGTCGTACAGATAAACGAAGAGCTAAAAAGAAGAATTTGGAACTTGAACTTCTAGTGAATAGATTTTCTTCATTTTTTTCGCTAAACATAGAAAATCGGTAGAGAAAATGATACATCAAAAGAAAAATAGGGGTCACCGAACGTCCGAGATCGCTAAATCCAGGGAAAGCTATAGCCACGGCCATCTGCCCTATCATTGTTCAATTTATTACTTGGGGCGCGCTCTCATGCATGCATGACGTGGCGTGTGAATTTGCGTGCGCTCTTCCTTTTTTTTTTTTCATACTTAAGCGCATTCCCGCCTCCAAAAACTTTATCTCGACGAAATTAAACTCTTTTTTTTTTTTTTTTTTTTTTTAAATAAATCAAGCTTCTTACCCAGTGCTGCAGTGAAAGGGACTATGAAGAGCATCATAGCCACAAAAATTAGCTTTTGGTCCATGATTTGTCGTGCGGTACGAGAATCTAAAAGATAAAATAATCATAAAAATGAGATGAGAAATACAAGTGTTTGATCATGAAATTATGGAAAAGGGATCTTTAGTTCTGTAAATACACGGTACGTGAGTAATTTACTGTAGCACGATAGAACGAGAATTTAGGTGGTGTTAAGATTAATCGATGGATCAAAATTTTACCAAAGCTGAAAATATAACTTGTTTTTGCAACATGCAGATAACTGAGAGTGGAGATTTACAAAATTCTCTGATAGCTGAAAGATGGGCTGAAATTTTGGATTATAGCCGCAGTCGAAATCAACGAAATTTTTGACTGAGATTGCAATATTTACAGTACCGCAAAACTGCCCCGTAAACAGCACTTAGCTTTCATAGCATTCTATGTTCTTGTTAAAGATTAGACCTCCCAGCTTTTAAAAGGCTGAATAAAAAAGTGAAGACGACATTTCTTTTCCCTTCGAAAGATAAAAAATTCACATCTCAGCTTATTCCTTAAAGTATTACCAAACATGCAGCTAAAGTCCTCTTAAGGAGTTTTCAATGCAAGGTTTTACTGTTCACACGGCTAAGTCACTTAGCTTTAAATTAAGGGTGATAATAAGCGATATAAGCTAAAACGTGAAACAGAAAAGAATAACAAGTTTGTTAACTTAGCCTAAAATCGGGTGAAGAACGAAAAAAAGCACAAACTAATAATGCGATTACAAATAATAATAGTAATAGACCTTTCTCATACACGAAGAGAAGATGACACTTACTCCTTCAATACTCACTCCTCTTTGAACAGTGATAAATTTTCTCCAGTAAAAGAGTTTCCTTAAGACTGTTTAAGTAATCTGTGGATTTGCTTAATTGAGTGAAGTCAAACATTGCCAACTCTGTTAATTTGTTGGTCATAATTTGTTGTCAAAGCGTAGTCCATTAGTAGTGTCGGAACACCATCTGAACAAATTGAAATCGACAGCATTTCTCCACCGATTGTGATATTAGCTTTCCTACTACGTGTGGTTCTAAAACTGTTTACTCAAAAACGATGTGCACTTCTTCAAATTTAGCTTTATTTATAACCAGTAACTTAAACTTCGCAGCCTACTTGTATTTTAAGCGCTCTTTTTGAATTGTATGTTCTGAGATATCCTCACTCCATCCCGTTCCCTAACTGAACGCGCGTCAAACGCTATTTCCAAAAAAAAAAAAAGAAAGAAAGAAAAAAATCACGCTTTTAGAATCCATCACGCAACATTTAAATTTTTACGAAGCTGTATATTTCCTGTGCAGATAAATCAAATGAGAGAGAATCACTTATTTCAACAAATAAATATTGTTTCTTTCATAAAGAAGAGGCAAATTCATTTATTTACGTTTATAATATTTTGTCATCGAAACAATTTTCCATAGAAAATTTCGCTCTTGTCTGCGTTAATTTATATGAAAAAAAATCCGCCCTTTTCCTCGTTTCGAATTTTTGTCAAAACAATGGCCGTTGTCAAAGCGGAGAAAGACCAACTTCGCATACTGCGTATTTGGATTACTGTCTCGATGCTTTAGACTGAAAAACTGGAAGTTATAATATTCCACATTTGGTTCTTACTCTCTTATTCAGTAATTATCGCTTACGGACAAGTATCAAAGTGCTTTAAAGCCCTGGAAAATCTGTGACGTTTCGAAACTCTTTAGGAAACCTGACGACACCAATATTTTTTAGTGTCAAAAGATATAATAAGATTTTTTTTTCAGGAAAGAGAAACCTGGTAATTTATGCTCTAGTCTAAAACACTACTTGTAATAAGATAACATCAACATGGCAGGGAAGCAACTTTTCGAGCAAGTTATGAACAACTTTTGAAAAACGTTACACAACATGAGAAATATTGTAATAAGTTAAATATCTGGGAGCAACTTTTGAACAACTTTTATATTTATTGAGCAACTTTCTGAGCAATTTTGAGCATCATTTTTACAAAATTAGAGCATCTTGTGGAAAGCTCTTTTCTTGATGCTATCTATCGATTTTGTCAGGAGAAAATAAATTCTTGAACTTTTCTGATTTCATTCTCCTTCAAACGCGTTATTGGGGTCGTCACGCAACACTTCCCCAAGGTGCGTGACGACCGAAGTAACGACTGCGAAGGCCTGGAGGCGGCTTGTTTCATGGCTTGCAATGGCATTCGCGCGGTTTACGAAAACACACAAACAAACAACACTTTTATTTAATGCCTTCTTTTTTATTTCTAGCTGCTCAAATTAAAGCAAAAGCCACTTTTATGTGCTCTATGGTATACAATTATATTCATTTAATCACAGTTCAAACACAGTTGTTATACAGCAAAAAATTAATCATTTCGGAAAATCTGCCTGAAACTTAAAACTGAAACTTGCCAGGACTGTCATCAGACATACAGAACATAAACATTACAGCAGACCAATCCTCGATTGTCGCCTTCAGTGTGGCCCACCAAATCCTCACCAAACCACAGCCGCAACTCTTGGCCCGAGCTCACCGAGAAAGGATAAAAACGCGGCAGGATGATCTCAGGAGAAAACGAGTTATATCCAGGCAACTCGGACCACCTTCCAGCACCTCCAGAGAACGTGAAAAACTCGTTTGGCGGCATAAGGAGGTCATTGCTTGATGTTGTGATGGCAAGACTGACGTGTTTTTTTAATGAAGGATCGTCACCACAGCCCCAGAAAGAGTAGTGAGAAATTTGGCCAGAGCAGGTCACGTAACCGCTTAGATAGATCAATTTTACTGCAGCTATCTTGCCGCCGTAAGGGACGTGGAAACTGTCATACTGGTTACTCCTTGCGCCAAAACACACGGGAAGGGTATTGGCTTTGACCCAGGGATCTGAAGAGCCAAGAAATAGGTGAATATATGAGTGAATGAATTAGTAGCTGAAAACTACATTATCAGTAATTATGATAATTAAGGACGTTCGCACGAAAATTTTCCAGTCGATAGATTTTTTTTACTGCAGTCCGGAAAATGACTTACTTGTGCCACAAATTGAAAAAAGAATTGGTGGTCACCAACTTCGTTTCAGAGATATAGCGTGTTCAAAACTACCGTGATTTTGAACTGAAAATTGACGCATGTAATTCAACATGGCCCACAGGGGTTTATAGTTCAAATTATCCAAGGTGAGTTAACGGAGGCAAAGGATCTTAGTCATATTTTGTAGAAGTAGGTCTTTTGCGTAAGTAATTCTCAATGTTAACAACGTTTTCAGAAAACTTAACCCTTCAAGAGGCGTTTGAAACCGTCGTACAGATAAACGAAGAGCTAAAAAGAAGAATTTGGAACTTGAACTTCTAGTGAATAGATTTTCTTCATTTTTTTCGCTAAACATAGAAAATCGGTAGAGAAAATGATACATCAAAAGAAAAATAGGGGTCACCGAACGTCCGAGATCGCTAAATCCAGGGAAAGCTATAGCCACGGCCATCTGCCCTATCATTGTTCAATTTATTACTTGGGGCGCGCTCTCATGCATGCATGACGTGGCGTGTGAATTTGCGTGCGCTCTTCCTTTTTTTTTTTTCATACTTAAGCGCATTCCCGCCTCCAAAAACTTTATCTCGACGAAATTAAACTCTTTTTTTTTTTTTTTTTTTTTTTAAATAAATCAAGCTTCTTACCCAGTGCTGCAGTGAAAGGGACTATGAAGAGCATCATAGCCACAAAAATTAGCTTTTGGTCCATGATTTGTCGTGCGGTACGAGAATCTAAAAGATAAAATAATCATAAAAATGAGATGAGAAATACAAGTGTTTGATCATGAAATTATGGAAAAGGGATCTTTAGTTCTGTAAATACACGGTACGTGAGTAATTTACTGTAGCACGATAGAACGAGAATTTAGGTGGTGTTAAGATTAATCGATGGATCAAAATTTTACCAAAGCTGAAAATATAACTTGTTTTTGCAACATGCAGATAACTGAGAGTGGAGATTTACAAAATTCTCTGATAGCTGAAAGATGGGCTGAAATTTTGGATTATAGCCGCAGTCGAAATCAACGAAATTTTTGACTGAGATTGCAATATTTACAGTACCGCAAAACTGCCCCGTAAACAGCACTTAGCTTTCATAGCATTCTATGTTCTTGTTAAAGATTAGACCTCCCAGCTTTTAAAAGGCTGAATAAAAAAGTGAAGACGACATTTCTTTTCCCTTCGAAAGATAAAAAATTCACATCTCAGCTTATTCCTTAAAGTATTACCAAACATGCAGCTAAAGTCCTCTTAAGGAGTTTTCAATGCAAGGTTTTACTGTTCACACGGCTAAGTCACTTAGCTTTAAATTAAGGGTGATAATAAGCGATATAAGCTAAAACGTGAAACAGAAAAGAATAACAAGTTTGTTAACTTAGCCTAAAATCGGGTGAAGAACGAAAAAAAGCACAAACTAATAATGCGATTACAAATAATAATAGTAATAGACCTTTCTCATACACGAAGAGAAGATGACACTTACTCCTTCAATACTCACTCCTCTTTGAACAGTGATAAATTTTCTCCAGTAAAAGAGTTTCCTTAAGACTGTTTAAGTAATCTGTGGATTTGCTTAATTGAGTGAAGTCAAACATTGCCAACTCTGTTAATTTGTTGGTCATAATTTGTTGTCAAAGCGTAGTCCATTAGTAGTGTCGGAACACCATCTGAACAAATTGAAATCGACAGCATTTCTCCACCGATTGTGATATTAGCTTTCCTACTACGTGTGGTTCTAAAACTGTTTACTCAAAAACGATGTGCACTTCTTCAAATTTAGCTTTATTTATAACCAGTAACTTAAACTTCGCAGCCTACTTGTATTTTAAGCGCTCTTTTTGAATTGTATGTTCTGAGATATCCTCACTCCATCCCGTTCCCTAACTGAACGCGCGTCAAACGCTATTTCCAAAAAAAAAAAAAGAAAGAAAGAAAAAAATCACGCTTTTAGAATCCATCACGCAACATTTAAATTTTTACGAAGCTGTATATTTCCTGTGCAGATAAATCAAATGAGAGAGAATCACTTATTTCAACAAATAAATATTGTTTCTTTCATAAAGAAGAGGCAAATTCATTTATTTACGTTTATAATATTTTGTCATCGAAACAATTTTCCATAGAAAATTTCGCTCTTGTCTGCGTTAATTTATATGAAAAAAAATCCGCCCTTTTCCTCGTTTCGAATTTTTGTCAAAACAATGGCCGTTGTCAAAGCGGAGAAAGACCAACTTCGCATACTGCGTATTTGGATTACTGTCTCGATGCTTTAGACTGAAAAACTGGAAGTTATAATATTCCACATTTGGTTCTTACTCTCTTATTCAGTAATTATCGCTTACGGACAAGTATCAAAGTGCTTTAAAGCCCTGGAAAATCTGTGACGTTTCGAAACTCTTTAGGAAACCTGACGACACCAATATTTTTTAGTGTCAAAAGATATAATAAGATTTTTTTTTCAGGAAAGAGAAACCTGGTAATTTATGCTCTAGTCTAAAACACTACTTGTAATAAGATAACATCAACATGGCAGGGAAGCAACTTTTCGAGCAAGTTATGAACAACTTTTGAAAAACGTTACACAACATGAGAAATATTGTAATAAGTTAAATATCTGGGAGCAACTTTTGAACAACTTTTATATTTATTGAGCAACTTTCTGAGCAATTTTGAGCATCATTTTTACAAAATTAGAGCATCTTGTGGAAAGCTCTTTTCTTGATGCTATCTATCGATTTTGTCAGGAGAAAATAAATTCTTGAACTTTTCTGATTTCATTCTCCTTCAAACGCGTTATTGGGGTCGTCACGCAACACTTCCCCAAGGTGCGTGACGACCGAAGTAACGACTGCGAAGGCCTGGAGGCGGCTTGTTTCATGGCTTGCAATGGCATTCGCGCGGTTTACGAAAACACACAAACAAACAACACTTTTATTTAATGCCTTCTTTTTTATTTCTAGCTGCTCAAATTAAAGCAAAAGCCACTTTTATGTGCTCTATGGTATACAATTATATTCATTTAATCACAGTTCAAACACAGTTGTTATACAGCAAAAAATTAATCATTTCGGAAAATCTGCCTGAAACTTAAAACTGAAACTTGCCAGGACTGTCATCAGACATACAGAACATAAACATTACAGCAGACCAATCCTCGATTGTCGCCTTCAGTGTGGCCCACCAAATCCTCACCAAACCACAGCCGCAACTCTTGGCCCGAGCTCACCGAGAAAGGATAAAAACGCGGCAGGATGATCTCAGGAGAAAACGAGTTATATCCAGGCAACTCGGACCACCTTCCAGCACCTCCAGAGAACGTGAAAAACTCGTTTGGCGGCATAAGGAGGTCATTGCTTGATGTTGTGATGGCAAGACTGACGTGTTTTTTTAATGAAGGATCGTCACCACAGCCCCAGAAAGAGTAGTGAGAAATTTGGCCAGAGCAGGTCACGTAACCGCTTAGATAGATCAATTTTACTGCAGCTATCTTGCCGCCGTAAGGGACGTGGAAACTGTCATACTGGTTACTCCTTGCGCCAAAACACACGGGAAGGGTATTGGCTTTGACCCAGGGATCTGAAGAGCCAAGAAATAGGTGAATATATGAGTGAATGAATTAGTAGCTGAAAACTACATTATCAGTAATTATGATAATTAAGGACGTTCGCACGAAAATTTTCCAGTCGATAGATTTTTTTTACTGCAGTCTGGAAAATGACTTACTTGTGCCACAAATTGAAAAAAGAATTGGTGGTCACCAACTTCGTTTCAGAGATATAGCGTGTTCAAAACTACCGTGATTTTGAACTGAAAATTGACGCATGTAATTCAACATGGCCCACAGGGGTTTATAGTTCAAATTATCCAAGGTGAGTTAACGGAGGCAAAGGATCTTAGTCATATTTTGTAGAAGTAGGTCTTTTGCGTAAGTAATTCTCAATGTTAACAACGTTTTCAGAAAACTTAACCCTTCAAGAGGCGTTTGAAACCGTCGTACAGATAAACGAAGAGCTAAAAAGAAGAATTTGGAACTTGAACTTCTAGTGAATAGATTTTCTTCATTTTTTTCGCTAAACATAGAAAATCGGTAGAGAAAATGATACATCAAAAGAAAAATAGGGGTCACCGAACGTCCGAGATCGCTAAATCCAGGGAAAGCTATAGCCACGGCCATCTGCCCTATCATTGTTCAATTTATTACTTGGGGCGCGCTCTCATGCATGCATGACGTGGCGTGTGAATTTGCGTGCGCTCTTCCTTTTTTTTTTTTCATACTTAAGCGCATTCCCGCCTCCAAAAACTTTATCTCGACGAAATTAAACTCTTTTTTTTTTTTTTTTTTTTTTTAAATAAATCAAGCTTCTTACCCAGTGCTGCAGTGAAAGGGACTATGAAGAGCATCATAGCCACAAAAATTAGCTTTTGGTCCATGATTTGTCGTGCGGTACGAGAATCTAAAAGATAAAATAATCATAAAAATGAGATGAGAAATACAAGTGTTTGATCATGAAATTATGGAAAAGGGATCTTTAGTTCTGTAAATACACGGTACGTGAGTAATTTACTGTAGCACGATAGAACGAGAATTTAGGTGGTGTTAAGATTAATCGATGGATCAAAATTTTACCAAAGCTGAAAATATAACTTGTTTTTGCAACATGCAGATAACTGAGAGTGGAGATTTACAAAATTCTCTGATAGCTGAAAGATGGGCTGAAATTTTGGATTATAGCCGCAGTCGAAATCAACGAAATTTTTAACTGAGATTGCAATATTTACAGTACCGCAAAACTGCCCCGTAAACAGCACTTAGCTTTCATAGCATTCTATGTTCTTGTTAAAGATTAGACCTCCCAGCTTTTAAAAGGCTGAATAAAAAAGTGAAGACGACATTTCTTTTCCCTTCGAAAGATAAAAAATTCACATCTCAGCTTATTCCTTAAAGTATTACCAAACATGCAGCTAAAGTCCTCTTAAGGAGTTTTCAATGCAAGGTTTTACTGTTCACACGGCTAAGTCACTTAGCTTTAAATTAAGGGTGATAATAAGCGATATAAGCTAAAACGTGAAACAGAAAAGAATAACAAGTTTGTTAACTTAGCCTAAAATCGGGTGAAGAACGAAAAAAAGCACAAACTAATAATGCGATTACAAATAATAATAGTAATAGACCTTTCTCATACACGAAGAGAAGATGACACTTACTCCTTCAATACTCACTCCTCTTTGAACAGTGATAAATTTTCTCCAGTAAAAGAGTTTCCTTAAGACTGTTTAAGTAATCTGTGGATTTGCTTAATTGAGTGAAGTCAAACATTGCCAACTCTGTTAATTTGTTGGTCATAATTTGTTGTCAAAGCGTAGTCCATTAGTAGTGTCGGAACACCATCTGAACAAATTGAAATCGACAGCATTTCTCCACCGATTGTGATATTAGCTTTCCTACTACGTGTGGTTCTAAAACTGTTTACTCAAAAACGATGTGCACTTCTTCAAATTTAGCTTTATTTATAACCAGTAACTTAAACTGTCAGAAAGTCAACTTTGCCTGTGTAACTGAAATGAGGCTAGGTTAAGAGTGAGTATAATTGCTTTTAACGATAGCTTTCAACTTAAAACAGGCTGTGTTTGTAAACCTGACTCTGCACCAATCACGTTTGTGTTAGTGAGACGTTTTCAACTGGAGTATCAGTTTTCAACGAATACTCCATTCGAAAACGAATCCCTCTCGTTGCTGTCGTATACGTTTTTACACTTTTGTATGACGACTATATTTTTCTGGTATATCGGTGAAAATATAGTGTATACGGTATGTCTTCAGTTTTAGAAACACAGTACAACTTACACAGCTAGGTTTATTGTTTGTCATTTCAATCTCAACTCTCGGTAAACACTCACGATTATCAACTTAGCACAGATAAAACCTAAGTGGCTCTTTATCCTCAAGATATTCTTTCCTTTAAAAATGAATGTCAAGAGATTGATAATCTCTTGTGAATGTTTAAAAGAGAAAATATCTGCGATCTGTATTGTTTATTTTTCAGTCCTTAATCATGACAGTTTCTGCTTGGCTTTGGCTACCACCTGCGAGATTTGATCTGCCTTGTTTAAGATCTCGGAGACTAATGTGTTTGCTCGTAACATAAACGCAGATAAATTTAAACTGGTTCTTTATATTGTGGGAGGCGCGGTGACCTCATGGTCAGTGCGCTCGTCTCCGGATCCAGCGGTCTTGGTTCGAGCTCTATGCGGGGACACTGCGTTGTGTTCTTGGAATGGACACTTAACTCTCACCGTGCTTCTCTCCACCCAGGTGTACAAATGGGTGCCAGCGAATTTAATGCTGGGAGTAACCCTGCAATGGACTAGCATCCCAACCAGGGAGGAGTAGAAATACTCTGAGTCACTTCATGCTACAGAAACCGGGATAAGCTCCGACCTGTCGGGCCACTTAGCTCGTATGCAGACTTGACCTTTTACGGCTATCGTCCATTTGGCATTGCTTCATTAAAATTTTTGATCTATTGCCTAATAGGTCTAATAGCCCATTTCCGAGTTGCCTTAAGCCTCAGTATCCAAGTGAGGCCTGGTGCTCAACCATTCATATGACAGTTTAATTTGCATATGAATGAAATCTCGTTTTCATGTGAAAGGTGGGCACCCGGACTTGCTTTGTAAAAGAGGCTAAAAGTAATACGGATACGACTTTTTTTTTCCGCCACGGTGTGGTATATTTGCACGCCAGCTGCATCATACTTGACCGTGAATTTTAGTCCCTTAAAGCCGATCCAAGTTAATTTAACGTTCATCTCTTACTAGTTTAGAAATTACGGAAACTATCGTGTGCACCTGAACTGTACATGGAGCCCTATTTTTGTGAAACCAGAAACTGCAAGGGACCGCATACGATACCGTAGGTCTTTTCAGATCCGAAACGCTGCGTTTTTTAAGCATGGCACTGGCCATGCGGTTGAATGTTTAAATGTTTAGGCTGGCCTTGTACAGCCACATTTATTCTTTTGCTTTTCGAGACACCAATCTTGACACTTTGTCTCCTTGCGCCCCGAAACACGTAATGTGGCAACGCGTGTTTCGGAGCGCAAGTGAGTTCTAACTACGGAACTTGATATAGTGCACGGGTCATTTTGCAATTTATGTGCGTTGGCTTTTGGGCTGGCGTTACATATCTTCGCTACACAGTGCTGACGAGCCCCAAGAAGGACGAAACAGCTGTCCACTGTTGCGATCCTACTTTATCAGTTCTTGTCATGTTGGTGTCTCGAAACGTTTTTCACGTAGTATCAGCCTTGCAGTCTATTGCCTATTTTTGTGTCTACAAAGTTTACAGTGCATGCAGACACAAGTACCCATTGGGTACCTATTACTTCAGATTTGTGGATGTGGGGTCTTAACTCTACGAAATAAAGACAAAAAAGAGCAACTGGCATTTTGCTGGCATTTTTGCAATTCAGCTTACCAATAATAATGAGAGATTTACTTGACCTCTTCGCATTTGACAAAGAAAGTCTTTACATGATCGTCCAATATACAATAGATGCCTAAAAATAATTACGTACAAATATAATAAGAAATGAGTTATTCAACAAAGGTGTGATTGACTAAGGCCCTTTATATTCCCTCGAATTTTTTAATTTGTCGATGGTTCAACCCTGGTGCCGTTGGGAGGGGAGGGAGGGGAAAGAATGCCGTGCGTTAATCTTTTTCTAACCCGGCCCGGGTTTAAGTTTCTCGTGTCTCAGATCTCAGTCGCGTCATTAAATGCCGTGATTATCTTTCAGGGTGTCAGAGTACTGGAGACCATTACAATCCGCTTCATATGGCCCATGGTGGACCTCTGGACAAAGTACGGTGAGGCAGCTATCTCACTATTTTTTCTCGCCTCTAATGTGCATCAATTCATTTAACTCAGTAGACATTAACCTGAGAAATTTGTGGCGTTCAGTAAGGAAAAAATATTTATTTTTTGCAGTCATGTTGGAGACTTAGGAAACCTGATATCAAACCGTGAGGGAGTTGTCATCATGACGTTAGAAGATCCTCTTGTTTCTCTGGTTGGACCTTTTTCAGTGATTGGACGAGCGTTCGTGGTAAGATGGGATAAATAGTGTTATCAGATATGAAATATACCCGTCCATCCATTTAACTTCATTGATGCGATTCTTTTTAACAGCTAGATTCTATGTTGCCGTGCGTCTGTTCAGTAATAGATCCCAGAAGACGTCCAAATGTGGTAAGAACAGTGGCACACGAGGCGATAGCCGAGTGTGTCACTGATGTTTTTACCACATTTCGACGTCTTCTGTACTGTGACCTGTTCCTGAACAGACACACGGCAACATGCGGAATCTACCTGTTTTATATAATAAAGAAACAAAAAAGAGTGTTAATGAGGTCATCTTTGCGTTTGGCCTTGAATAGATGATAAGAAAGGACCAATCAAAATGCGAGAATCATTTGACTTATTATACAAATACTCCGTCCCTAGTTCTCTGCGCATTGTTAACTGTCGATAACAGAGCGAGAGATTTTCGCAAGAGGAGCACTAACAGCTCTGCAAGTCGATATAGATAGCTTCGATAAAATAAACTGTCGGTCACTGCACGTGGCATTGTCAAAGTTACAAAGTCACACGGATTTTCATTCCATTTATTTCCAGATTCATGAGAAAATTGACGACCTGGGTCGAGGTCCTGGACCCGAGACCTTGAAAACTGGCAACGCGGGCGCTCGCTTGGGATGTGGTGTTATATATCACGCGCCTGTAAAATTGCCCGGGAATTAGCCAATCAAGATCAAGTATTTGCAGTTTTAGCGCCCGATTACTTACTAAAGAGAGGTGTTCTGTCGACCTACTTGGAAAGGCTACTTAAACGGTCTTGACCCACACACACAAAGCAGCTGGTTACAAGCAAATATTATCCTGTCGGAATCACAACATCAATTTTGTATCGCAGAGACACGTACGATGAGATCGGTGCTTTGTGCGCCCGGTCATGCATGTTACTTTGACGATAGTTCTGTGTATATAAGTTTCATTTTTACTTGTTTTGCTTACAGACACAGAGATACGCTACAAATCGTTTTTATTTAAATGAAATGTTACCAAAATATGGTCTATTATTTTGGTCTATTCTATACAGAGAAAAATTTAAAATGCTTGACATTCAGTCAGTTGGCATCAAGAAATCGAAAGGCGAGCCAGCATTACTCATTAAGCCTTCTCTCTTGATCTGCGCATGTTTCGAAACAGTTATCGAACAGCATGCGCACAATCAAACCTTCCGCTTTTTGATTTCGCCCGATTTCGCCGCAAGCGTCGAGCGTTCGGTCACCGCTGACCGGAAACGCGCAGGCTCTTGGGACGAGATTACATTTAATGAGTTTCTTGTTGGTGACGTTGCAGGGACGACCTAGTTCCCAGTGCTTTTCCTTTGAAATTTGAGTTTGCAGGATACAGGTTATTTCCTAAACTCAAGGCCTTGTTTTGATTCACAACCTCCACTTGACAAAATAAAACAGATTAATATTTCATATTATCTATCTATTCAGTCTAAACTCGAGAGGCAATGGATTGGTGCTATAATTTAAAATTTTCAAAATTGCATTACAATATGTAATGATTACGCCATAAACGTTTTATTAAAATGCATTGTTATATCAAAATTGTGGTTTACCATATCAACAGTAAAAATATTCACGGTATTACTCTGGTAAGACCTTAACGTGCTTGCTCAGTAATTGCTTCTGGAAATGTGACTTTTATAGACCTTTTTACCTAAGTCCCTTTTTTTCGACTTTCCATTCTGGCAAACCAAAAACAAGCCTCGGGGCTCGATTATGACGAATTTAGTAAATATGCGAAGTTTATAGGAATCCGTCGTTGCAAACCCATGAAAATATGGGAGCTTGAACTTGATCAATTGAGCTGGTTTTTTTGATTATATGAAAATATAGGCCCATTGCATGCATGTGGTCTGTAATTACAGTTTTTATTCACAGTCTTACTGTTTTATATCAGTTTCCATTAAAAATCAAATGGCAACTTGCAATTTGTAATATGACAAGGGTCTTCATATCCCGAAGAATCTCGACGCCAGAAATTGAAAATGAGGAGAATAATCACGGATCGCCTAAAAAAAAGATAAATGATGAAGCCTCTCAAGTGATTGGTTTTTCACAAATCGCACGTCGATCAGAAGTCATCATTTCAGCCAATCATCCGGCTCTAATTCATGGCTGTAAATTAATGAAAAAGGAATAAAGTTTTGTTGTTGTTGTTGTTGTTGTTAGTAATAGAGAGACCGCATTTTCAGCAGATTCCAAACCATTACGTCATATGTCACACGTCACGCGTTACAGCCAATGAAAGCCATGCAGGATCAATTAATTTCACACGAAGAAAATTTTCAAATTTTTACAAACTAATGCTACTGTAACACGTGTCGCATATTTATTTTATACAACTTGGGATCATTTGAGTTTAGGGGATATCTGTAGAAAACCTTACTTCTCGAACATCCAAGGTAGGTAGGAGAAAGTTACTAATCTCGGGATCGTTCAACACTCATGATGATAACGGTGATGATTCACTGTGTGTGGTTAAGTTTTTTTTTATTTTCATTCCTAACGAACGTGGGATTAGCAGGAACAACCTGTTATAAAACGAATTTGATGTGGTTTATGTTGGTGCGCAGCTCTTATTGAAAATGTTTATCAAATTGAAGTACGGTTATTTTCTTCGCAGAATACTTGTATTTTGCGCGCTCTTTTTGAATTGTTGCTCCAAGATATCCTCATACTGTCCTCCTAACCGAGCGCGCGTCAAAAGCTATTTCAAAACAAATAAAAATCTTGACTTTTAGAATCAATCACGCAACATTTAAATTTTTACGAAGCGGTATATTTCCTGTGCAGATAAATCAAATGAGAGAGAATCTCTTATTTCAACACATAAATCTCTTCTTTTATAAAGAAGAAGCAAATTCATTTATTTCTATTGTATTATATTTTGATTTGAAAACAAATTTCTATGGAAAATTTCGCCCTTCTTTGCTTTTTATATCAAAACAAGTTTTATATGGGAAAAATTTCGTCCTTGTCTTCGTTTGGGATTTTTCTCAAAGCAATTGCCGTTGTCAAGGCGGATAAACATAATTGAAAAATACACAAGATGAGTACAGCTACATGTGTAAAATAACGGAAAATATCGACAATGACACATACTCAACATCACATATTCCGTATTTGGCTTGCTTTCCCGATGCTTCAGGCTGAAAAAGTGAAAATGATATTTCCCATTTCGTTCTTAGCCTCTTGTTCAGTAATTATCGCTTACGGACATGTGTTAAAGTGCTTTTAAGCCCTGGAAAATCTTAAGGTCAGAAATGAAAAATGTGGTTTATAATCTCCCAGGGGTTTTGGAGAACAAGGGAACATGATCAACAAGGGAAATTTCTGGGATTAAATTGAGGGGACAAGGGATCTCTCTATCATTATAGGGATCTTTGACGAAACATTTTAGGGAACAATGTTATTTATAAATAGGGAGCCAGGTGGAAAAAGTGAAGTTTTCAAGGGATCAAGGGAACATGTTACATGCTACCCCTCCCCCGCATACCCCTTCCTCCCCCACCCCCGAGAGGTCTTCACCAATCGGTTTCAAACAAGTCGAACAACTGGGTGTGTATAATAAGCATCAAAATCAAAAGAGAACAGTACAGGAAAACGAGAGTGTATTCAAGGCAGGGAACTTTTGCCGCGTAAATGATAATTTTGTTAGAAGCCTTTGCTACGCGCTTTTGTGAAAGATGTCTTATTTCTACGGGGAAAAGTTGTACGCGCGGACGTAACAGGATTAAGACCACGGCTCCTCGTGGCAAAATACTTGGAAAGACAAACTCGGGAAATTGGGGCCGTTAGAAGCACTGAATTGACCAATCCCCAAAACTGCAACGAATTCAGTGCCTTTTCGCAACAATTGAATAAACAATTCGTGTTACAGTGTTTAATTGAAAGAGCTGATCATTTAAAGAAGTTTCAGCAAAATGTTTCCACAATTTCTTATGTATGTTGGAAAAACCAGGCAATTTACAGTTCAGTGTTTGACATTATGATAGCCCACATAGTTTTCCTACTGTTTTCTAACCTCTTAATTATTTGTACCTCACACCTTTCTAATTTAAGAGTATCGTATTGGTAACGATTTCAAATTGCTAATTAAACTAACTTTAATTTCTAAATATAACAACGGAACACGCTGTAAAGTGTTTTCCTAATACCGTCATCTAAATAATGATCCACTTTATAAGATGACAAATATAAAATCCTACTTCAGTTATAAATTATTTTTTATTTTTTATTTTGTAATTGTTACTTTTGTTACACGGCTAAGTCAGGTGAAAGGGCCAACAGATAAAACAAACCAAGGATCACAATGCGTTATCAAGCTGGTCTAATATTTACAGAGTATTGGACCGTGTGAAGTTTCTTTAGCTGTTAGCTGGAAAAATAATTGGTGTGAAAATTTTCTTGTTAACAAAGTTTGTTCGGGGCAGTGCTTGGAAAATATCGATCTTTGTTCTCTTCTCTAGGATCTATTCTGTAAATATAGCCTTGTACATATGCGACCTCGGGCAGATATTCTTTCAGGTCAGTCCTCGCGCACGGTCGAGTAATGGATAAAAGAGAACTAAGCATTCTTTTATCAGGTCGAAAATCACCAGGCGAAGCTAGACAAGAGATTTTACTAAAACGGATAAAGCAAGTGTTAAGTTTGAGTTATTTGAGAGTTTCTTAAGCATTTTGTGAGAAAGCATATCCCTGCCCCCTATAGAGTTCACATGCTTCTCACAGTAATCCTGCTTTTGCGGCGAAAACTGCCAATTAACATACGCGAAAAAAACACTCAGGAAATTAGCAAGAAAAACAAACATTATTCCTCAAGTGTTATCTGGCGCTACGAGACATGAGAAATTTTAGGAATCACTACAAGTA
This sequence comes from Orbicella franksi, assembly GCF_964199315.1. Classification (NCBI taxonomy): domain Eukaryota; kingdom Metazoa; phylum Cnidaria; class Anthozoa; order Scleractinia; family Merulinidae; genus Orbicella; species Orbicella franksi. The sequence goes on from NC_138155.1 coordinate 4,252,768, forward strand.
AAGGCATTTTTCTTTTTCATGTAAGAGGGAATAAAAAAGAGAAGAGAAAGAGAGAGAGAACTTATTAAAGAAAAAAAAAAAAAGAAAAAACAGTCCTAAGGGACCGTTCATTTTTTATAAGGTGGGGGGGGGCTGGTGGGATTTGGGGGGGGCATGCGAAAAAAAATGGCTTTCGAGGGGGGGCCATCCCAAAAAAATAAGGGAAAAAGGGGGGCTCACGTGAAATATTTTAGTAAAACTTTAAAATGGCATAATGTTTGAATATCAAAAAAATTGCTATAGAATAAACATAGAAGGCGGGATACAAATTTATATATTAAAAACTTTCCTTCTGCTTTAAAAAAAACGTTTGGCGACAAAAAGCATTTGTAGCTACTGAAAAGAAATATTTAACACTGTTATTTTCGAATGCAACTTTCACTGGCACTCATCATATGAGGATTATCCTTGGACTGAGTTGTGCGAAGATCTAACCAAGCTTAAAAAGCTACGTGTTCCAGAACTAAACAAGTACCTGAACCACCACGGGCTGAAGCAGCATTTGAAAAGCAGCAAGAGTGAGAAAGTAAAGGCAATTGTAAGACATTCATGCTTGCAGCAGAAGAGTCCTCTCAGAGCTGGCCAACCAACACTGAGAAATGCCAGGACATTGACACAAAATGACAACAGGGCAAGTGCTGACAGCAGTGAAACGGATGAAAGTGACAATGATGAGTATGACATTGATGCCATTGACTCTGGGGGAAAAGATGACTCAAGTGACGTCATTCTTGCATTCATCAATTCAGATGAGGAAGATGCCAATGAGAGGCCAAATGCCACATGCTCAGGGCGAGCCGTAACTAGGAGATCCGAAATTGACTTCTCTTTCTTTTGATTTGTTTTTTAAGCAACAGCTCTCTGTAGTATAGGGATTGTAAATATTGTCTTCATAGTGAGCACAATAACTTGAAGTAGGGGGATAATAGAGAAATATTAAAAAAGTTGAAATCTAAATATTGTTTGTTCAATTTTTTTGGGGGGGGGTTCATCCCAAAAAATGACCGCTATAAGGGGGGGGCATGTGAAAAAATTGGTAAGCTGAGGGGGGGTCATGTGATTTTTAAATGGTGCTTCCCAAATCCCACCAGACCCCCCTCCCTCATAAAAAATGAACGGTCCCTAAAGACAGGCCTTTCAAGCTGGTTCAATAATCCCGTGACAGACCTCTCAAACTGGTTCAATAAAATCTGTTAGGGATCGAAATACTTTCGTAATGAATATTCAGCGTTTCCCGACGAAATGTATTGAGTATTCACAAGAGAAAAAGATCATGGTCTCTTGGTATTCAAGAAATTCCTACCTAATTACTTTCAAGGTTGATATTTACTATTATTCCGTTACGCGAACAGCGTTCGTAGTTCTTGGATTTTCATTTTTAGATCCAAGTAAGGGAACGGTCAATGAACAATTCCATTCAACTTCAAAACTTTCACCATGAAAATCGTCCGGCCACTGTTAAGATATAGACAACGAGGAAAAGTGATCAGAGGGCCTGGAAGTATAAAAAGCCTTATATAAATTAAACATTCCGGAAAATGGCAGGCTGGTCCATTATGAAAAGAACAATTTCGATTAGTTCCCTGAGCCGCCCGGGGTTCCGAGCTTGAAAACAGTGCCCTCGGCTTGCGGCCTCAAGATGGAAGAACAAGACCGACCAGCGAGGGAGAAAGGGGTGGGGGACTAAAGGGCATTACAATAATCCATAAAAAAAAAAAGTCAAACCGCAGCAAACAGTGAAAAGAGACCCAGACAGATACATTGAGAATATAACATGACCGCGCGTGGGGAAACGAGTCACTGAGCTAACTCGTGAGAGATACTCCGAGAGATACCATCAAGACGAGAAGATGACATTCGTAGGACACCGCGGAAATACGTTTTTGGGGCGCGATACAGTATTTTGCTGGTCAGCGGTACACCTTAACAAATCTACAAAATGCCTGCAACTTTTAAATGGTTTTCGCAGCGAGTCTTAACGACAGTCAAAAAGATACAAAACTTAGAGCGCACACTGTAAACTTAGCTTTTAAACTCCGCTCATTTGTTGGATAGTTCTCAGTTAATATTATATATTATGCCAAAGCCAAACTGAACTTGCACACGGTGTGAAATTGTTGTTGTTTCGTGAGAGTTCATGCTCGCAAGCGGCGAGCCAGTGGCAATTTACGTTACGATGTGTGCTAAGGCGAAAACTAGGCAGCTTTTGTGTTGCTGTAACGGTGTTCTGAGGACATCAACTTCTCAAGTTTGTTGAATTGATGGGCTTGAACCGTATGAATCGGTATGTCAACGGCATTTCGATCAAAATTGTCGGGAAGACATGCTCGTGTTCGTCCTCTTGTTCGATTGGGGGCACTCACGTAAGTAATCACGGTCATCCTGTCCTCACTCGGCATCACCGAATTATAGACCAAGTTGGCCGAAATCGAAGCAGTGCTTCGTATAAATCTTGGACACGTTGGTGTAACAAGTGTAGGACTGAGTCCCCAAAAGGGTTCAAAATCTGGCCTCAACTCGAGGAAGAATTCACCGAGGTATGTTTTCTCATAAAATATCCAATTTTAATTATACTGTACTTCAGAAAGCTTGAGGCTGGCGAAAATAAAATTTTAAATTTTCATGTTTATTATTGTTTCTTTGTTTCTTGTCATAATTTCGAATTGTTGCAGTTCTGTATTTTGCTTTTAGCGCCTCTAAAGTGTGAAAATTATTTTAAACTAGTTGCATAGCTGTTAGAGTTTAGAAAAAAAGCTATTTAGCTATTAAAAAAACCACAAGAAGTACATGACATCTGATTATCTTTAGATGACAGAAGACATGGAATACAAAGCTGTTAAAAGTGTAATTAAAAATACATGCATACAAGACAATAAAATTACCATAAAATCTGGGTAATAACAACTTTCAGTTAAAACTCAATGAATTTCATTTTTAGTTATAAATAGGCTATCCCCCCTGTATTCACACAACAATCTTCTGATTATAAGGCCACCCAGATAATTTCTGACCACATTACCTTAGAGCCTGAGACTCTATAACTTTGTAACATTAATATTTGTTTACATATTACTATTATCTGGATTTCCCAATAGAAAACTTCTTCTATTGTACATTTTTTTCTATTTTGGCTCAGCAAAAATCCTTTTAGATACTGTCCATGGATGATTTCCACAACATCAATGCTGTAAAAACACCAACTGAGAGAACACTGACCAATGCTCTCAATATGGCAACTCCTCTCCTGCACATTCAGCCATCTGTTGATGGTGGGGAGAGGCAGGGGGCAGGAGCCCGGGAGAATAGGGGGTAGGAATCCGGAGAGAAATGCAAAATGCTAATTTTTGTCATTCATTAAGGCTTCAAATACTTTCAAAAACAAGAACTGAAAATGTTACTTGACTTTCATTTAGTGTCTTTAGAGACTTCTAGGCCGACGGGCAAAGAAAAATTCACCCTTGGGCTCAAAATGAGGCTCAAAATGAAACCCTTTGACAGTGGTTAAGTCATAGGTCATTCACTTGAAAGACGGGTAAGAGTAGCAAGGCTGAAAATGAAGGAAAAAAGGAAAAGGAAATGCCTGAGGACTGTGCAGCTAAATGACTAGGATGTGTTTTGAGTCTCTTAATTTACAGGGGACAGGAGCAGGATGAACAAGGTTGGGAGTCAAGAGATAGAGGTATGGGAAGTGGGAGAACAGGGTATGGGAAGTGGGAGGTTCTGACTCCACTGTCCCTCCCCCCACTTGATGCAGTACCTTGTCCCTAAGTAAAAGGTAAAGTCTGCATAGAGCCAAGTGGCCCATCAGGCCAGGCTTATCTCGGTTTCTGCACCATGAACCGACTAGGAGTATTTCTACTACCTCCTGGATAGGATGCTAGTCTATCACAGGGTTACCCCCAGCATTAAATTCACCAGTACCCATATGTACACCTTTGTGGAGAGAGGCACTGTGAGAGTAAAAGTGTCTTGCTCAAAAACACAACACAATGTCCTTGACCAGGGCTCAAACACGGACCGCTCGATCCATTGCTGAGCGCACTAACCACATGGCCACTGTACCTCCCACCTTGTCCCTTAGGCCTAACCTTAACCCTAAACCTAAAAAAAGGAGTCTGTAGATTTCAGTCAAGTTTACCTCTTATCACTTGCGTATTTGAGACAATTTCTAATTTCCTCGCTTTGCCATTCAGTTTACAGCACCAAAGCCTGACTTTAAGTGATTCGCAACTACTGACGGAACTTGTTTTTGCAACTTACAACTTCAGACTTTGCACAAAATTTCTCACTGGAGAAAAGCAATGTTGTAGAACTAAAGTGATGAACTAAATGCAATAAATATTAATTTGTAAGAAATGTATCTGTTCTTTAATACATGCTTTTGTGTCTAGTATCTGAGTTAGATGTAGCCAAGATATATTACCAATGGTTTGTAGACGACAGTGAGCCAATTCAGAGACACAGTGGCATAAACAAACCCACTTGTTAGCCAATTTATCACAGGAAAAAAATAAATACCTATAATAATATTATACATATATAATTTATTGCCATCAGGTGCTATCATGTCTTGTAATAAAGTGGTTACAAGTTAAGTAAGAATCTTACAGAAGGGAGGATGATACAATACTATTACTAAGGCGATCATAATTAATTTCATATTGTTTCAAAGCATGTGATATGTACATGTATGATTACAATGTAAAAATTATTTTGTAGTGATTGAGCAAAGCTCATCTGAATTAAATTAAATGAAAGGAAAAACAACAACAGTCAATTATTTATGAAAGTTGATACAATGCACATGTAAGATAGGGAAATAGAAATCGAAAAGCTTCAAATGACTGAGTAAACAAAATAAACTAGTGGGTTTCATTGAGGAGTTGATTACTGCCTCTCTGAAATGTTGAATGTCTTTTCAGCATCAAAAGAAGTGAAACATGACCACATCTCATAAGTGGAAGCGGTTTCGTGTAAACAAATACAGGTGTTTGGGCATTTTAAAATATTTAGTTACATGTGCATACATGTACAGGGAAACGGTCTTGAAAATTTCCATGTGCTATCAACATTTAATTGATGGAAACAAAAAAGACCTCAAAAAAGGAAAAATTGTCAATGAACCGAAGATATTGAGCGGTCTTAAATGTTTACAGTATTTCTAGCGTTCGCTGCGGCCAACAAATCATAATATTTTCGATTTCTACTCCCTTCGCAAACGCCACAATTATATAAATGTAGGCTTAAACAATCTTTAATGATAGAGAAATATCTTGTGAATGAAATGAACAAATGTTTTATTCTTACAGCAAACGGCAGGTACAAAAAAAAATATTTCACCCGTTCCAAAAGGCGCAGAAAGTCAGAAAGGTGATAGACAAGCCAAAACGCCAGTCTTTAAAGACAAATTCTTATCAAAGTTTCTTTGACGCGTTGCGAAATACAATCTCAATGAACAAGCACCACATGTCGGCGCAAAGTGAGTGTGAATAAAACGGTCCCGACTTACATGTACCTTAACCATTTCGTGCAAATTACACTTTAAATCCAACCAGTCTTCAAAATCCTTGCAAAAGCTGCACACAGGACAAATTTTCTGCTTTGCTGGATACCCATCGTTGATTTTCACAATTCTGAGGCGAGGGCGGCTGAAGCAACACGATCCACGCTTCGTCCGCTTGAGCTGGCTCGAGTCAGCAAACTACACATTACTCCACACAAAATGACTCCCCTGTACCGCTATTCTTTACGAACATTGCTTGAGTATTAAAAACCCATTTCAGGATGTCAAACTCACCAATAACGAGAACTATCAAGGATATTTTCGACCTTAAAACAAAGCAAAATACCGATCTCAGAGACTGCTCGATCGAAGGACAGCACAGCCCGATGGTGATGACCACTGACCAGTTACTGTGACGTCAAAAAACGTATTTCCGCGGTGTCCATTCGTAGCCCCTAAGCGGCCATGTAATGTTCTTATTGATGAAAGATCCAAATCTCATTACTGCGCCTTTCAATAACATGCGGGCTCTAAAATTCATTGCTCAACCGACAAATGCGTTTTTTGCTATCATCAATCAACTCAGTGTTCGGCGGCTCCTTCCAGCTTCCGATTACTGCCGAGCACTGTTTCGTTGTCTGGACTGTGCTCAACGATTTGATTACCGCGCGCTCGGCAGTGGTCGGAAGTTGGAGGGAGCCGCCGAATATTTGATTGACGGTAGCGAAGAACGCATTTGTCGGTTGAGCTTTGAATTTTAGAGTCCAGATGTTTTTGAAAGACGCAGTAAATAACACATCTCCTATTTTTATTCATTTGGAAAGCTACGTTTTATTCATTTTTTTCATTTTAATTATTTTATTTTTATTGGCGATGATCTCAAAGTACAAGAGCCAAAACCACCTTTGATCAATCAACAGTGCGTTGTTTATAACTATATATGTGATCTGTGTGATGCAGAATACGTCGGTTACACTAGCCGTCATCTTTACAAGCGCATTGAGGAACACCGATTTACCGCCATCGGAAAACACCTTCAAAATGAACACCGAGTTGATACAGTTGGTGACCTGACTAACAACTTTAAGATCCTAAAGAAATGTCAGGGAAAGTTCGATTGCTTGATCCACGAAATGTTTTGGATTCGCAAGAAGAAACCGAGCCTTAACACACAGTCAGACTCTATTCGCGCAAAAGTATTTGTTTGGGCTTTGAACAGACACTGAACTCATTACCAGTGTTTGACACCTCATTGGAATGAACATGAACATCGAACAGCTATCTTAATTTTAATTTATTCAATTTCGCACCTCTGGTTCCGTAAAAAACCAAGCAGACAATCTAATTGGGCTACGCCAATCGTATAATTTATTCCAGGATTCAAGATTATTCGATCTAAAGAGGTAATACAAAATTCCATTGAGAAATCAAACAGACGATCGGAATATAAACGCAAACCTAAGTTACATTGTTTTAAGCCTGAGTTACAGTACTAAACTTACTTCTTTGACGATGTCCAATCAGATTGTTTTGCGGTTTGTCCAGGTCAGGCAACAGATAAACAGATTTGAAAACAGCAGAAAACGGGTCAGCGAAACAGGTCAGCAACGAAGGTGTTCACAGTGAAAATATCTGCGACAATAAACTAACTTATCCAAGCTCAAAGGTCAATTGACCGTATCGGTTACGCGGCTAAATGTCAATCAAAAGATATTTAGGAAATCAAACGTCAATCAAATGCTAATTGTTCATATATTAACGGAACATTCTCCGCCCCGATAAGGGCGTAGTCCTTATCTTATCAGCTGTTCGTTCGGTCGTCACCTTCTACAGGGTGAATGACTGCAATCTTTGTAACTGGACGGCTGTACTCTCCTGTGGCTGTTCTGACTTTAACATTACGAACTCGTCCATCTGGTCCAGGATAAACTTCGATTATTCGGCCCACTGCCCACTTGCCTCTTACTGCATTTTGCTCAGCCACTGTTACTATGTCATTAACTTGTACGTTTCGCTTCTCCACGTGCCACTTCTTTCTCGGTACTAGGACAGGAAATACGTCCCTAGTCCAACGCTTCCAGAACGAGTCGACAATTTTTTGCACGAACTCCACTCGTCTGCGTGGGTTTCTTGTGTCTTTGAACGGACCTTGTGGTACTTCTGGTGTTGCTCTTCCAAGGAGCATGTCGTTCGGACACAGGTAGGCTCCGTCATCTGGATCAGTGGGAATGCGACCGATGGGGCGTTGATTCACTAAGTTTGCAACTTCTAAAAGACAGGTGTACAGCTCAAAAGGCGTTAGAAGCTGCTCGCCAATTGCTATCTTAAGTGATTTTTTACAGCTCTTTACAAGGGCTTCTGCACGTCCATTTTGGTGTGGTGCAGCTGGTGTAGTGAAGATCCACTGAATTTTCTTTTCCCCGCAGAACTCACGTAATTGATTGGCATCTAGACCTTCCACCATCTCTCTCAGTTCGTTAGCAGCACCAACCATCTGTGAACCGTTATCGCTTAGCATTACTGCCGGGTAGCCTCTGATTGAAAAGAATCTTCTTAGGACGTGCATAAACTCCATTGTAGTTAGGTCAACTGCTAATTCCAGATGGACAGCTCTTGTGTTTAAACAGGTAAAGATGACGCCATAGTGCTTAGCCGTCTTGTTTCTCCCGATTCTTACGCTGTAAGGACCAAAGTAATCGCAGGCGGTATAGTGGAACGGAGGCGTGTTTGGTGCTAAGCGGAGAACAGGGAGGTCTGCCATAAGTTGCGTTTCAGCCTTGTGTGCCAATTCACGGCAGAATGCACACTTGAATTTCACAGATTTGCTTAACTTGTTCGCCTTCAAGATCCAAAACTTTCTCCTGGTCTTGCCTGTCGTAGCTGCCACCCCGGTGTGTCCGTGCTGATGGGCGTGTCTTGTTACCAGCAAAGAGATCCAGTGGTCACTTGGAAGAAGGGCGGGGTGTCTTGTCTCATATGACACGATAGCTTCGTCCACTCTTCCTCCAACTCTTGTTATTCCGTTTTCATCTTTGAACGGGCTGAGAGATTTGAAATCACCTCTTTCTAGGCGGCTGTGCAAGGTTGACTGTGCTTGCTTTATCCAGTAAATCTCTGCTTGCTGAAGCTCTTCAGGGGCCAGCGGTCCTTCCTTTCCGTCTTGATCGTATTTTCTCAGTCGTATTTTCACCGCTAGTCTGAGTATTCGTGCCACCTGGCTTAAGATCATTCTCTTCGTCATCTTCAAAGGCACAGGGTTTGGTCTGTCGTCTAGCTTTAGCAACTCTGTCCTCACTCGGAAGTAGAACTCGTCTGTTCGAAAGTTCCACAGGGTTGCCAGGACTTTCTCCTCGTTTCCTTGAAATAGATTCATCTCCTTCTCTGTGTCACTGTTTTCTTTCTCTTCAAGCATCTCGTTGGAAATCCATCCTTTAACTTTGAATCCTCCAGTCTTCAAGACCTTGTCAATATCTGTCGTTAATTTTCGGGCTTCATGTACTGTGTCTACAGAATCGCAGATGTCATCCATGTACACGTTGTTTGTGAGGACTTCAGCTACTTCTGGGTAGTCTACCTTGTTCTCTTGAGCTGTTTTCCTCAGGGCTATTTGCGCCATAGCGGGTGCAGGCTTGTCCCCAAATGTGAGAACAGTTTTGAGGTAGATGTCAGGATCTCTGTCCGTTTCCATGTTTCTCCATAGAAAGCGATGCACATGTTGATCCCTCTCGGGAATTAGGATCCTATGATACATCTTGGAGATGTCTCCCATAACTGCGACTTTCTTCTCTCTGAATCGTAAGACAACTCCAAATATGCCGTTTAAAAGATCGGGACCTTTCTTCCAGTAATCATTCAGAGTATGTCCTTGAAATACAGAAGATGAATTGAAAACAATTCGAACTGGAGTGCTCTTCTTGTCTGGCCTCAGCACGGCGTGATGAGGAATGTAGTGAACAGGTCCTTGATACGCGTTTTGTTCTTCCTTGGACAGCTTTCGCGCAAACTTCATGCTTTCCATTTCTTCCATTTGTTTGCAGTAGGCTTCGACTTGTTCAGGATTTCTTTTCAGGCGTCGTTCTGTTGACTCTAGGCGTTTCATTGCCAAATCTTTGTTGTCTGGGAGCAGGGTGGGGTCCTTTCTCCAGGGGTATGGAATCATCCATTGACTTCCAACTTTGATACATGTTTCCTCTATTAGCTTAGCTTCTTCTCTTTCTGTTTCAGACAGTTTGTCTGCATCGCAGACACAGGGTTTTACGGCCACACCCATAGTCTCTGTTGTCCAGAAGTCAGTTAAGTCTATTGGTGAGGCGTACTTGACGTGTAATATGCTGGTTATGTCACAGATCTGCTCTGGTTTTCCTCCAAAAACTACCCATCCAAGTGGCGACTTGCGAGCTAGTAGATGGTCCACTTGTCTCGTTTCACCAGCATGCATATGTGCGTGATCAATACCGATTAGCAGGTCCACATGTCCCTTGCCGCGGCGAAATCTCGTGTTAGGCAGGCCAAGAAGCTCCGGTAAGTGCGAAGTTTTCACTGTTGGGATTTCATCACTGATGCTCTGAATGCCGATTGCTTTAACGGTAAAACGCTTGCCGGTGTCTATGCAGGTTAGCTGAATTTTGTATTCTTTGGTTTTCATTGACTCTTCCTCCCCGCCAACTTTAGTAATTGTTATGGAAACATCCTTTCCCTTCAAGCCGAGAGTTTCTGCGGTATCCTGACGAATAAGGCTTACTTGAGCGCCAGAGTCAAGAAGAACATTTCCACATTTAAATAGGCCGTTAGCGCTGCCAATGTTTGCGGAGAGTACAGGGAGAATAGCTTCTTTCGTATTGACTGATGTAGCGACGCTAATCTTGACAGTATTGCTCTTATGAAGCAGCTGATGGTGATGTTGTGGACACCGCATTCCATTCTCCAGCTTTGCGCACTGTTGTTTACGCCTGCAGTTATCTACAGTGTGTCCCCTTCCGGCCCTCTTCAAACAGCTGAAGCACAGGTGATTTGCCTTTGCAGTTGCGATACGGTCATCAATGCTGAGAGCTGTAAACTTCGGGCATTGATCGGGCCAGTGGGATGAAGTTTTGCACAGCCAACATTTGTGCCAGACAGGTTTGCCGTCATTAGATGTGAAGTGATTCACGTGGCGTCTTCCAGATGAGCCCACTCTGATAGGAGCTGTGGCACGCATTCGTGACTTCATTTCCACGTTCATCCAGTTCATCAACGCTTCCAGGGTAGCAGGCTTCTTTTCTCTCTCCAGATCTCTCGCCCAGACCTTTCTGTCGTCAGAGCACATCTTTTGTTCGATAATGGAAAGCATATGGCTGTTGTCCATATCACTAGGGAGACCAACTTCTTTCAGGGTATTATAACATCTCTTGACTAGATGTACCAGGTCGCAAAATCGCGCATCTTCCCCTTCCTGCAAGGCTTTAAATTGGACAATATCCTGGGTCACAGTGTCTGACACAAATCTCGGGTCGCCATAGATCGAGTCCAGATATTCCCAGGCGGCGTCATAATCACTTCCGATACCTTTGATCAGTTCTAGCGGCTTATCTCTCAGGCATGTACGCAGGAGCGTTATTGCATCTCTCTTTGTGTATTTTGCTTCTATTGCGTGTTTGAAGTCAGAGCGGAAAATTGCATAATCTCTTACATTCCCAGCGAAAACAGGTAGTTTTGGTTTTTCGAGCTTAAACGTGCACGCGCCAGCTTGACTTTTATCACTAGTGGTTTCTTGGTTTATTGCGGGATTTTGCTTGTCATCGGCCTTTTGAACACTGTTAATTTCTTTATCTGAAGTGCCTTCAACTTTTCCGGCGTTAATTTCTGGGGGTGTTTGGCTAATTGGTTGAATATTTGTCATTCCAGGGGTGTGGCTAGGTGTTGGAGGCTGCATATTTGGAATTCCTTCATTACCCGGTACTTCATCGGTTAAAGCGCTCTCCTTTCCTTTACTTAAATCACCATTCTCAGCTAAATCTTTCGAACCACACTGCTCAACACTTTCAATGAACATTTTCGCGTCTACTTCTAGCCTCATGAAAATTTCTTGGCATTCAGAGAGCCATTTTTCTTCAGTTTCATACGCTTCATCATCTTCGATGTGCTTGGCATAATCCTCATGTTTAGCCACTAAGTTCTCATATGCTCCCTGAAGCTTAATTATGGCTTGTCTTACCTCATTCGGAGGCCTTTTGTACTCAACTGCATGTACCAACGCTTTTCCAACTCGTGTAAAGTTCGATTTGGCAGTACGTCGATCAGTCTTGGCTTGTTTTACCGCCGCTTCATCCATGACCGAGTGCGTTTCTGTGGATCAGCGCAGGGGTTTTCTTCATCCAGCCAAGAAATCGAATGAAATGGTTCCGTAAAAAACCAAGCAGACAATCTAAGTGGGCTACGCCAATCGTATAATTTATTCCAGGATTCAAGATTATTCGATCTAAAGAGGTAATACAAAATTCCATTGAGAAACCAAACAGACGATCGGAATATAAACGCAAACCTAAGTTACATTGTTTTAAGCCTGAGTTACAGTACTAAACTTACTTCTTTGACGATGTCCAATCAGATTGTTTTGCGGTTTGTCCAGGTCAGGCAACAGATAAACAGATTTGAAAACAGCAGAAAACGGGTCAGCGAAACAGGTCAGCAACGAAGGTGTTCACAGTGAAAATATCTGCGACAATAAACTAACTTATCCAAGCTCAAAGGTCAATTGACCGTATCGGTTACGCGGCTAAATGTCAATCAAAAGATATTTAGGAAATCAAACGTCAATCAAATGCTAATTGTTCATATATTAACGGAACACCTCTACCATTGGTATAAATTAGTTTACTTTTCGCACAAATATTTTTTAACTTGAAAATGGTGCCAGGATGACACCGAAACGTCGTTGCTCAGTTTTTTCGCTAATCTTTATTGTTAACTGTATTTCCAAATTTAATCTTATTCTTTTTTATTATTTTATTCATTTTTATTGTTTTGTTCATTTTTCATTCATTTTCATTACTTTATTCATTTTTATTATTTTATTCATTTTCATTCATTTTTGTTCATTTTTACTATTTTATTAATTTTTACTAATTTTTATTATTTTATTCCTTTTTATCATTTTATTCCTTTTTATTATTTTATTCATTTTTATTATTTTTGCGCGCGCGACGAAGAAACCTATTTTTGGGAAAGAAAAAATCCTGGTATTTCATCAATACCTGCATATTTACGAATGATCCATATTTTAACAACTGTAAAATATTTGTAGTTTGATACCACAATGCTTCTCCTTGTCTTTGGATTGATGATGCTAGCAACAGCCACTGCCTCTGAAGTTTGTGAAGGTAACTAGTATTTTACAGTTAGCACATCTTTTTCTTCTTCTTTTATCTCCCGAATAGACGGACTCTAATCGGGTTCTTAGATCTTTGCACACCAGAGATCTGGGAACGAGATCCAGGCTGACTCATGCCCAGTCGTCCCTTCATCGTCCTCGGCCTAGTAATGACTACTGGGAATTTCAGAGTGGGAAAAAGTACTAAGCATGCGCGTGTTTTGCCGCGCGCCAGTCTCCAATTCAAGTTTGAAAATATGGCGTGCATTTCGTCGATCGTGTAAACAAAAAAAAGTTACGAACTTTATATTCTTTCCCAATTTTCCCGGTGAGCAGCAACATTTAAACGACACTAATGGAAAGCTGGTGTATTGTTTTCGTGGGGAATCAATTTTTTGGGGGACAATATAAATCTGAAAAAGTTTTCCGATCCCTTTATTTCCAAACAGTGTATATACAAGACATTTCGGTGCGAAGACACATTTTCCCCACAGACACTCTTTACATATTGCATCCATATAAGCAACCCAAGAAATAGCAAAAGACTCTCTCAGCAGGCAGGGGCGCCTTGTTTTTTAAACAGAGAAATGCCCCAAAAAATTCATGCATTATTACCTGTGCCCGCAAGTACGGTTAATTAGGATGCACAGAAACCTGCGCTGTACATATTCTGCTCTGAAACTAGGAATAAGTCAGACGGAATAAGTAATATATCCTATTACTTAGATTCTTTACTATTATTAATAATAATACAAGTAACAAATACCCGCTAAATCCTGTCGGTTGATTATTGTTATTAGTTCCCATTCCTTCCCTGCAGGGTAGAACTAAAAGGGCTGAGAATCTCCTTTCGAAGACGGGAACTGTGCTGTCTATTGTTGAAAATGGTCCTCCTGTCATAACTTGTATAGATTTTCCTGAAAATCGAACGCCTAACTAACAAAAATCGTCACTTCCAAGAGCGAGTGACTTTATCTTAACAAAGATAAAGTTTTCCTCACGCCAAGGGGCCCATTCAGGTAGAGCTTATCCCGATTTCTGAAGCACACTGAACGACTAAGAGTATTTCTACTCCCTCCTTCCACCACAGAGTTACCTCCAGGTTTAAATTGGCTAGTACCCATTTATACACCTGGGTGGAGAGAGGCACGATGAGGGTAAAGTGTCTTACCCAAAAACACATTACAATGACCCAAGCCAGAGCTCGAACCCGGACCCTTCGATCCAAAGTTCCAGCTATTTAGTCACTTATTATTTAGCCACCAAGCATCCACATAAAACCGTCTTAACCAATCTTTAACGGAATCAAATAGCACAAAAAAATAATTTTCTTGCGAGAAACAATAGGTAATGACCAACCGATAGATAACTTCATCCCGCCACGCGTCGAGTAGCCGATCACAGCGCAGGATTTGTTCGGTTTGCCTGCTAGCGGAGGAAGCCATAAAAAATGATAATGATTGAGGTGATTGTTGTTGTTATTATCAGATGAATTAGCTGTCAGGCGCACAGTGACAGCTATAAGTTTTATCACACCTAATTCTGCGCCTCCAGATGGCACGGAGACACCAGTCGCCGGGAAAATTGTGCTGATGCAACCGGGATATAGAAGAATGCATATTAAGAAAAAGGTAAAGCAATTATGTACGGCTTTATTTTTAAAAAGCTTAAAATTTTGGGGCCTCAACATTACAAGATCAAAACCCCATATATAGCACAATTAACTCTCCCAACTGAATTTTAGCCTGACAAATTGAATGCACGGTGTGCCATGCGTTGAGAACATGTTACATGTTGAGAACGCTTTTTTTTTCACTCCTCGCTATTTTCCACCCCCCTCCCACCCCCACTTATTTTTTCTGTCACAGTATTCCCGCTGCTCTCCAACTGACTGAGTGCCTGGATTAGGCTATCTTAATTCTTATTGGCCAGTTCACGTGACATTCAACATTTTAAAACTACTGCGAAACTCGCAAAAACTGCTCGTAACTCATGACGCTGAAATGACACGCTATAGTACTTACATGAAGAAAATTCTCCGCTCTAAGCTTTCCTTGAATAGGATTTGGAGGGTGGGAACCGTGGGGTACGATAATGGCAATCATTGTTTTACACTTTATAATCCTCCAACGCCTCCATTCAATGAATACCGAGTGGTTCCCGATTGTTAAGGGAAGGATCATTATTTTTTGATGGGTGGGGGGAGGAGGGGTGCACAGCAAAAGCCGTTGCAAATAGAGATCGCCGTGCAGGGGAACCCATGGGAAAAAATCGAGCAAGTGTTTTCTACTTTCCAGGTCCGTGTTTGACTTTAAAAAAATTGCACTAGCTATTGCCCATTAAAGAAATCATGCACAACCTAAAGGTGAGAAAAAAATTTCATGTCCCACAAAATTGCCCCAACACCACCTCAAAAAAATAATGGTCCGTCCCTAATAATTGTGATGTCTTTTCTTTGCAGCCCCGCTGCCATACTCGTTTCTTTGTGAATATTTCGGGTCTCCCTCCTGACACTATTCACGGCTTCCACATCCATGAGTTTGGAGACATCGTTTCTGATGGTGAGTTTGCGCAGTTTATTCCATAGACTCTCGAATTAACAAGGAATTTCTGTCAACAATATACTCGCTACTTTAGAAAACAAAAAAACTAGGGCAAGTCTCGTCTCGCATTGGCTTGTGGGACCGTTACTGGGATATATTCACACAACAAAAGACGAAAAGCGACATTTTCCGAGGCAACGATCCCACAAGCCACTGCGAGATGACACTCGCCACAGTTCTTTTCGTTTCTAAAGTGGCGAACAGGGGCCTTTCTGTTTGTGTTGCGCTTTGAACTGAAAGGGGAGGACGTTAGCTCCTTAAACATTGATTTGACGTAGTTACTTGACGTGAGATCGGTTGCTTTTCAAACCTGACGTTAAATAATTTATTTATCTTTAAGGGTGCCAGAGTACAGGAGGTCATTACAATCCGTTTAACCGGTCTCACGGTGGACCTTTTGCCCGCTCAAAAGACGGTAATGTACAGGTAGCTACAGCCTGTCCCAGGCTCTCGGTTAGGCCTTGGCGCGGATTGTGCTAGCATAATTTTTGGCATAATTGGAGCAAAAAAGCATAACTTTTTTAACGAGGACTGCCACGGCATAATTAGCAAATTTTAGCACTTTTTGGAGCATAAATTCATAAAATTTAGTAAATATGGTGTATTTTCTACATAAATAAATTAAATTTAGGCATAATGTTCTTGCAATGCGTGTTTTAGCTACGCTAATAGTAGTATTGACTTTGTTCTGACATGATTAGTTACTAGGCCTCTTTTGGCGACTTCTGGCGAATTTAGCGATTAGCAGGACAGCGCTCTTGCAGACTATCTCCAGGCCAGCGTAGTAAGTAAGTACGTAAGTAATTAAAGTCAGTCAGTCAGTCAGTCAGTCAGTCAGTCAGTCAGTCAGTCAGTCAGTCAGTCAGTCAGTAAGACTTAATTTAAGGAGGGTAACACTTGACAGTAATAAAACTGATAAACTCATGCCCAGCGAATTCTGGCATAACTTTGGCATAATTTGGCAAAATTTCGAGCACTGCTAGTAGCATAATATGCCACTTTTAGGAGCACAATCCGCCAAGGCCTACAGTCTCGGTCAGTGGGGACAATAAAAAAAGCGCGGGAGCGACGAGCGAGGTCTGGGAGAGAAAAGGAGACCTCGTTTTCTCTCCCAGATCCCGATCGTCGCCAACGTCCCCACTGACAGAGAGCCTGGAACAGGCCAATGTGGCTGTGTCACGCTACAGTACGCAGGCTTTGCGTGACCCTTGATCCTAGTGAGTAAGTACGTACGTAATTAAAGTCAGTCAGTCAGTCAGTCAGTCAGTAAGACTTTATTTAAGGAGGGTAACACTTGACAGTAATAAAACTGATAAACTCATGGCCCTCGATCCTGGTTTTATCACCAACTTTTTGACGTTTTTCTTTACCTTAGTTAAGTAACACCTGATTCAACATATCTACGTTAAGACTTCATCTATCCCTGTCTGAAAGGATAATTTGATATTTCTTGTTTGCAGTCATGTTGGAGATCTGGGAAACGTAAGAGCAGACCACAATGGAGTCGTCAGTGTTGAGTTTCAAGACCCCGTAGGCCTTGTCTCCCTGAGCGGACCCAATTCTGTCATTGGAAGAGCATTTGTGGTAATATGGTATTAAGCATCTAGTTGGAGAACTTGAAATACCTGGTAGCCTGGGACCGATATTAGTGCCAGATTCACCAGAAAGAGGACGACCTGGGTAGAGGTACTGGAGAAGCGGAAGCTGGGAGCCTGAAAACTGGCAACGCGGGCGCTCGATTGGGATGCGGTGTTGTTGCCCGAGCGCCGTTGTCCGTGGTACCGAAAGTATAGAATCAGCTATTTAGTCAAGATCAAAGATTTAGGGCTTTACAATCTTTCGAATACGATTGCTTGCTAAAAAAAAGTGTTCAGTCGCTCTTAGCCGCTTATGAAGGGTATCTAAGATTAGATAATTTGAGGGCAAGATGTTAATTGCAATAAATTCGCCAGGGTATATATCGATAAAAGAAATAAATATATAGCCGGGGTCGTTTAAATACAACACTAAATAAAACACATTCCCTTAGAACGAGGTTGTCAGAGGAAATATAATAATATTCTTCCTTATGGGATTGCACAAATAAAAGAGGTTTGAAGTTGTTCAAAGTTGTTGACTCAAATATCCTGTTTATGGCTCTATCGCAGATATAATTCACTTGAAGTTAAGAAAAGAATGAGTGGAACTTATCGTCATAAAACAGTGTGTGGAAACACTTCGCGCGCTGAACAGATTGCAGCGGCGTTGTTTTCCTCAGATTCAAGACTTGACTACCATTATAACTGGTTGAAATACATCAGATAGCCATGAAATGTACGACCTAAATGGATCAGGTCCCACAGACAAACAAAGCTGTACCAGAAATTTTATAACGCCCAGTCCCAGGCCCTTAGGTGTGAACTTCGCTCTCCCCCGCGAGTGAAAGAGAAGAAACACAACGTATCTTTCCAAATTCTTGGTGCTGACCAAAAGGATTGCTGCTCCTGGGAATAAAATTGGGTAGTAATAATACCACAGCGGTCAAATGGTTGGATATCTTTTATTTGCATTGCAATTTATTAAAACATTACGGCTTTGGTGTGAAAACAGTACCTATGTGGAGGGCGTCTTAGTGTCCACGGTAAATTCAGTATTTTATTTTTCAACTAAACGGGTCTTAAACATAAATGGGTTTTCACATGCATCTTTTCTCGCTTAATTCTTTTAATTCTTCTAAATGATACCTTGCTCTTGATTTAAATATAAGAAAATGATACCGAACTAATCATGAGCTCATGAAGGAAATGAGTTTTCAAATTTGCTTCCCATGTCTTAGCGACATGAAAAAGCAACTTTTCTTCTCATCTTTTAGAGAATAAGAGATTGGACTGCACAACAGTTCGCGTTTTGGCGCGACTTCGTTGTTGGAAGAGTAGGCTCGTTGTTAAAACGCGGTAGTTCGAAAAATATTGGGAACGAGCATGAAAACGAGACAAAATGAGACTGTTTTGCAGTCTTCTATGAGATAGGTTGATTTGCTCGAATCTGATTATCTGCAGCCATCAGATTCAGATATGAACTGTATTCTCGCTTCAAACCATCGCGCCTCCTCTGTCATTCCATGTGTCCTGGAAAACTCCAACAGCTTGAAGGGAGAGAGAGAGAGAGAAAGAGAAAAAAGAAACAAACAGCAACCTCGTGAATGAACTTCAGTCAGGTGAACGGAATTACATAAAATCCCCCATCAGTTACCAGCAGATAAAGCACAGTTGGTAAAGGGAACTACATGCCCGCAAGACAAGCGGATATATGACAAATCATAAATTTGAACTACAGGAGAAAAATTTAAAGAGACAAGGGGGAGATTAACGCAATTATGTGCGGAAGTTAAGCGTTGCGAAAATAAAACCTGGAAAATTTCAGGCTCGAAAGGGATCTAAAAAAAACCAAATAATTTTTCACTGTAGTAATGATCATAGAGCATTACTCTTTTCTCGAAGTAGCGTAGATCGACCACAACCGACCAGCGACCTTTCTCTCTTTCTCTCTTTGCCCAATGAAAAGCTAGTGCGACTTCTGGTTGCTACATCAGCTTGCACTGCCAGTAAAGTGCGGAGTTGGTAAACACTTAATAGTGTCCGATATGTAACGTACGTAAGTATAAATACAAGTTATTTACCTTTTTGTATCTCTCAACAACGTTAAAGCCACAAAGATGCTGTAGTTTGTGAAGGTCAACTGGACAAAGATATATCGGCTGAGCTGCAGAAAGAAACAAGACGGAAACGATTAACAAACTATGCATCGTTTCCGTCAAAGAAATTTAGCCTTTTGGTTTGCTTTCCCACTCTCTCCCCGCCCTCCCCCCGAACTGACATTATCTTTTCCTGCAAGCAAAAGCCACCCTATTTGAGGTAAGCTTACGGTCCCCTGTTCTCGGGTTCTTATGACCCGAAAATTCATTGGGAACACATTGCTTTTCAGTCTGTAGCTTGCAGTTTCCTTGGAAACATACGTGCGTTGTTACAATAGTTCATATATCGTGAGTTCTAATTCGATGGCCTTGGCCCAGAACGAGTTCAAAGGTTGGATATTTCTATTCAGTGAATGAAACACTATCCAGTTGGGGTGTGAACAAAATCACGATCACCACGCGATCCAGTGCAAGGGGTCACCTCAAACTACCGGAACAACGTGTATAACACAGACACCGGACCTGGCAAATGAGGGTCAAGGGCGTCAACACCGGGGGGATTCCCACATAAAGAGGGTGCTCGTTGGAAATTTTGAAAAGAACCTCCACGAGGTACCAAGAGCCTGTTTTGTAGGCGTGGCGTGAAATTTTTTCTCCCCAAAGAGGTCCCAATTCTAACATAACACATCAACTCCTGTCATATTTTTTGGTACCGCAGAAGCTCCTGCTGTGGACCTTTTGAGGCTAAACACCCTAAGACGCACCAAATCTACTTTTTTAACCCCTAAAAGGTACGACGGGCACCCCCATCATTTTTATATGGGAGTTCCCTCCGGGGGGGGGGGGGGGCATTGACATGCTCGCACGACTAGTTTTATACAGTTTTACTCACCGAAATCCTCACTGAGGTGTCCTGAACCATTCATACAGCAGGAAAACCAGATGCAATGATCAACACCTAATAGATGAGCAATCTCGTGCACCAATAGCTTACAACTTCTCTGTAGAAGAAAAACGCAGTATGTGGCGTGGTACTTCCATAGATTAGTGCTAAATTAAGCACACCAATATTTTGTTCCTAGAGCTACATTTTAGATCAAAATTTTCTCTGAGTAATCTCAATTCTCTTTTGGCCATGTAAGGTAAAGGTAAAGATGAAGTCTGCACACAAGCCAAGTGACCCATCAGGCTGGAGCTTATCCTGGTTTCTTTAGCAGGAAGTGACTAGGAATATTTCTACTCCCCCCTGGATGGGATGTCAGTCCATGACAGGGTTACCCCCAGCATTAAATTCGCTGTTACCCATTTATACACCTAGGTGGAGAGAGGAACTGTGAGAGTAGTGTCTTCCCGAAGAACACAACACGATGTCCTCGGCCAGGGCTTGAACCCGGACCATGCAATCCAGAGACGAGCACACTAGCCATGAGGCCACCACACTTCCCACAATGTGGCCATATGACAGAGAAGCCATAACCAGACCAGCCTCCTTGGTAGCCATCATGTGGGCTGTAACAAAATTCTTCTTGAGACTCAGAGCAGAGAAACGCACAACAATCCAAATAACAGCCAAAAGAGACTGATCCTAGACTTACGTGAGATCATGTGACATCATCACCGCCATATTTGATAACAGTTAACTAAAGATTTCTCACTAACTTCTTTTACTTGTGTTATCCAACATGGCTGCTAGGCCTTTGTAATTTGAATCTCTTGGGATTGGTTGCAAACCATCAGTTGCTTGCATCGGTGTATGTTATTACCTACATGTGGCAGTAGCATGAATCACTTACCTGTAAAACTATCTGCTTCTTCTTGAGTGGATCCAGTTGTTTTGAAGGCCAGATGTCATACCAGTGTTCAGTGGAAAAAGACAAGGATGGATCATAACGGGCAAAGCTAAAAACCTTAACATCAGGGAAAAGATCATTTCCATCAAATAAATCTCTTGACTGGATAGTTTTTGCTCTGCACAAATGACTTTAGATTGTGACTTCGAACAGTCAAAGTGACCTTTAACCTTTTCAGCCATGCATATTATCTTTAATGATGTGCTTTCAATTGTTATAAATAGTGCTACATGTAGTTGGGAATATTAATTTATTTGTTGAAATATCACAGCAATTTTCCTTTGTTGATCTTTTCCTTAATTCTAAAAATTTGCATAGCTAGTTATCTACTAAAACCAAGAGGAGAAATAAGATGTTGATCAGTATTGCTTACAGCAACTCTTTGGTTTCCAGCTGCCAGTCCTGCCACAAACAAGTCAGGATCATCCTCGTACAGATCTACCATGGTCAGACCGATCAAACAGAGTGCATCATCGGCAATCTGCTGCCGAAGTAGGTTATGGATGCTGTCTACTTTGAGTTGAATGTGTCCTGATGGAACAATAAAGATACATTCCTGCCTGGTTGTCATGTGAACAATGCTAAACTGACGAGGCTCATTCATTCAAATATGGAAAATATGACATGCAAACTGTTATCCATTATACACAAGCTTGCAGCAATGAACTTCACACACTTGGATCTCAAAATTGGCAATTCTAAGGGTGGGGCCTAGAGCACAGCTAGTCTGTGCATCTCCTTTCTTGAACTGATAGCTACTGATGCAAGGTTTGACAGGATCAAAATCTGTTTCATTTTCCCTCTCCCTTTTAACAAGCAAAGTAACTTCTTCATCACCACTTAGTCATTTGTAAGCATATTTGGATCTGCTAAAGTGGACTTATCCCAATTTGAGACAACAATGCAACAAAGTCTCACAAACTCACTCACTCGCCACTGTCTGTCATGCCTACTGGCACACAGGGCTGCAGCAGCAGAAGCAAAGTCTACATGATTCAAATTCTTTCAATTGGCTCTTTAGCCAATGGAAAGTTGATGTAAAGAGATCATTGCAAAAATTTCATGGTACTGAGAATGGAAAGCACAGTGCAAACTGTACATTCCATCTTTGAAATTCTTCGGACATATTTAACATTCAGCCAATACTCCTAGCCTCCTAAACAGATACATGTACACTCTTTGCTCTCATCCACATCAACTTCTTTCCTCTTAAACATACATTTTAAGGAGGGAGGGATCATATGAAAAACTCGGGGAGGGTCTGCATAGGAGGCTACCAGAGACCTAATGACATATTCGACCAAGAATGCCCAGTCAAGATGGTAGGATATCAGTTATGGCCCTGTCAATTCCAAGACCCTCCGGGCATTCGACAGGTTGTAGGTCCCCACCATCATATGTCCATCAAATTCCCAGGGGTTAGGGAGGAATGGGTGGGCTTGGAAATGAAAGAGCCATCAGATTTATTACACACCATGAGACCAACGATGATTGAGTTCTAGCTGTTTTGACTGTACCCGAGGACTTTGCCTACATGTTCTCTTTGCCATACTTGATGAAACTTTCATTTGATCACTCAATTCATAATTCCAACATGCCACACCACCTGCAAGAGATGATGTTTCTTATTAAAAAAACAAAACAAAACAAAAAAAGACGGCTGTCTGAAGGAAAGATGGATTATAATCTGCCTGAGATAGAAGGTATGCATTCTTCTGTCAAGGTTTTCAGTACCTTTCTTTGAGGGCAGTTTAAGCTTCACTGTTGGCAGAACAACGACAGGCAACGAATAAAACCGCTCTGTGTAGTCCGTTAAATCATCAATACAGGGATTGCAATCCGAGACACTTCGATCGAAATCTCCTATGGGCAAAATGTAAATTTTCCCATCTGGGTATCTCTCCTTTATGTTCTTCCCCTTTGGATTAAAAGTTTGCTTTGTGTATTTTACTTTCCGTCCTGAAATCCAGGGACAAGTTCTAAAAAAGTTTTTACACGTTTGCCCCTCTTCGTTGTATTGAGCTAACCAGTCGTCCACGCTATTGGGGTGCGGAATACGTTGGAAATGCGCATTCTCTGGCCCTGGTTCGAAAAGTTTAGGAATCTTAGATAATCCTATTGCATTTGTACTTTGTTTCAGTGTTGGAAGACGAAATCCCGCAGCAAATGACACTCCAGGATTCTGTGGTTTCCTCTTCCTCGTTCGACGTTGCGTAGCCGCCATGTTGAAATCCTACGTAACCAGGCCTGCAAGAAAGTGTCAAATGATATCTTTGGAGGGAGGTCTCGGTAAGCTAATTTGATTTGTTCTTAGCAACTGTAACTTCACTTCAGTCCCTTGATTATAAAGCCTTTTTTTTTTACGATATTTTACAAAGTTTAGAATCATTTCATGATCATTTTGAGTTATCGTCCTCTCAGACTTGGTATTTTAAATTTTTAGTAAGCAATAACGTAGATTTATAGCCCTCCCCCGTTAGGAATGTCAGATTTGTTTATCACGTGATGATTCCAAGATGGAGGAAGGATGGCACTTGGATGCGTTCGATGACGGTTCTCTGAGTAAGTTTGATCTCTTTAAATAACCGTGCACTATAAATGTGTAAATGTTAACGTAATCCTTGCTGTCTTTAGAAATCGTCGGTGAAGCGCAGTTGAGGAAGTATGGCCAATTTTTGGAGGAATACGCGTCGCAATTGAAAGCTATCGAGAATGCTTTGGACGATTCTGTTGGAGATTCTTGGGACTTTAGCTTGGATCCCATCGCTCTGCAAGTGCGTACGCGGTGATTTAAAAATGAAATGCATTTTGGATAATGATTTGTGATTAATAGTGCATAAAACCTGAAGTTTGTAGTGTTAAAAACATATACCCGCCGGGGTGAGAGTGACAGAGTACGGGGGTGGAGGAGGAGATGGGGTGGTGGGGCGGGGGGGGGGGGGAACTTCTAAACTCCCGTAAAATTCGACAGGAAACCTGTTCAAGTTATCTCGATCTTGTGTTTTGATTATGGCTCTATTTCAGCGATGAGGGAGGTGAAGGGAGTTAGGTAGGGGTAGCTAGAGGGGTATGAGAATGTCCCACTTCCTGTCTCTTGTATACCAATTTCCCTAGTGGCGAATCTAGACCTCGAGCTAAGGGGGTCGGGGGGGGGGGGGTGGGGTTTGGCTTGCTCTGCCGGGTTTTCCTCCCTCTGCAATTTTTTTTTTTTTAACCAAAAACAGGGGGGCCCTCCCCTAGATCTGCCACTGTCCCCACTCCTCACTTAGTGGTTCCCAGTACTTCTTTTTGTCACATTGTCTGCATTCCGATTGTTTGCATTGACCTTGAGATAGTGATTATTGGACCAATGCATATATTTTTTTCTTTTGAAACTGAACAAAATGAAGCTCCAGTCTCCCAGGATGTGTAACATTATAATTTTACATGGCATTTGTCTTTGCAGACCAAATATAAGTTACTGAGAACATACAATTAAGTAGATTCTGATAATAATAGTATTAATCACTATTATTCATGTAACAGCTTATTAATTTCTTTTTTTTTTTAATTTGGTCTATACCCAACTATGTAATGTTTATGAAATGATGTTTTCACTTGACCAGACTTTGCCATACGAGCAGTCCAGATTATTGGAGCTCATCAAGACAGACAACAAGGTTTGATGGATTGAATTTCCTTTTTAACAATAGGAAATAAAACACATAATTATGTGACATTGTGGATGAAACAATGACCAGATGATTAATGGCAATTTATGTGTGCACTGGATCCAGTTAATAACAGTTCATTACTAGAACAAAGTTCTGTTGTTAACTACAGTGTGACCTAGCATACATGTACTTGTTTGATTTAAGGTTTTCAACAAAGTAGTCATGGTATTCGCTTCCTTGTGCCGGGAAATGGACCAGCTGAAACATGAGGTAAGAGATTTTGCAAAACCAACATAAGCAGCAACAATTTTATTACAGATCTGCTATCTAACTTAGTGCAAACCTGTGCTGAACATGTTTAATGTTTATCTCATTATACCAAGTCTTCATTAAGGGCCGGGGACCAGGCAAATTGACCTGCTTTGAGGATATTGAATTTTATCTGCATGGTTGGACTATCCAGTGGAAAGTGTTTCTGACAAAGAAATCAGATTAGAAATAGTTTTGCCTGGTTGTGAAAACAAGCTGCCCTCCTGTTTAAAACATTATTGAAACCCCTGTAATTAGGAACAAGATATGGTAGCCTGTTGGATTGCATATCAGACTTAAGATCTAAAGGTCTGATGTCCAGTGCACTGCCATGATTTCTTTTGGTAGATTATTCAGTTTGTTCATTGCATCTATCTTCATCCAGGTGAAACAGGTACTTGTAAGCTATGAGAGAATTCAGATTAAAAATTGGTAGTGTGGGAAAACCTGTAATATGCAGTTGAACTCACATCCTATAATAAAATAAACATATTACCAGTAATTGAGCACTTCCCAAATGGGGCTTTTCAGGACCAATGAAACCAAATGATGAACCAATAATGCAAATGAACATAACATGGTTAAAAATACCATCTGGCAGGAGACAGACCAGTTGACTATTTACAAGTATGGCCAAGGAGTTGAAATAGGGTCTAGCATGAAACAACTCTGGCTTAGTGGTCTGAGCAGGACTTTAACCCACGACCTCCGGATTTCAAGTCCGGCGCCCTAGCCAGTGGGCCACGCTGCCTCTAGGGGCAGGATGAGTTCTGGACAGATGTTATTGATCATTAATTTGTTAATAATTAAATACATAATTAATAATTATAATTCATAATAAACTATAATACTTGTTTTAGGCCACTACAAAGTTCTACACTCCTCTGCTACTCTATGAAGAAGCTGGTATGTGAAAAAGAGGAATTCAGCATTGTTAATTAAAAATACTTGTATATTTAATTGGTCTGAACTGTTGAGATGGTCACCGTGATTTTCCACATACTTAGAACAACAACACATCAAGTCTTATATGCACATCCAACACACTTAAAATCACTTTAAAAAAAAAAAACATAAAGTTTTAAAAACTTTATGTCAAGACCTTATAGCTTGCAATATTATTACAATCCCATACTAATGTTGGGAGATCAAATTTTTATTACTATTAAAAAAGTGTAAAAGATATAGAATGATAAGTACGAGGAACGATGTGAATTATAAATTTCAATTGAGTGTTGAAAGTAATCAAGCAATTACTTTGGTTTTGGTTTTGGTTTTACTACGGTTGGTGATTGGCTTAGTAGTCTAATTGGTAAGTAATTAGTTTGGTTTTGCTTTTACGACACTCAATTGAAAACGGCTCTAATATATACAAAGCAATATGTAAAAAATCAATAACAAGATAAAATTAAAAATGACAAAATACATGTGTATGAACTGTAAAATCATCAGTCATTGTCTAACAGTAAACTTAATAGATATAATGCTTAAGTATAGTGGATTGTTTAGGTGGTGACAAAGACCAGCCCCAAGAGGGTGACAATCAAGTACATCTTGGAAGAATGTTACCTTTACTACAAGAAGTTTCTAGTTTTGTGACACGCTCTTATGAAGTTGTCAAGAATGTGATTCAACAGCTGGCTTCTTTGTATTCAAGGTAAGAAAAAAAATTGCAGAAGATCAGAAATTCAGTTACCCAGTATTATTGTCAGTTGTTCTTGATATAGTGCATGTATACATATCTTATGCGATTTTGAATTTTTTTTGTTAGAGATGGCCCCAAGGTCATGGATGTAACAGGAGTTCATTTTACGGTAACTACTTTCTGCCCCCTAAAAATATGTTAAAAGAAATCACATGTTGAATTCTTAATAAAAGTGGTTAATGTGTTTTGCTACACCTACAGTGTACACGTAGCTGAAATGTAGTTCTCAGGCATGTCAAAAACAAATAATAAAAAGTATACATACTTGTAATAGGCTTAAAAATCCCAAGGCAGACCCAGTTGGCTATCTAGAAGCACGACCAAGGAGATTAATGGTCAGAGCAGGACTTGAACTTGCAACATCTGGATTTCAAGTGTGGCAACGTAACCACTCAGCTATGCTGTCTCCTTAGCCCTTGGTTTTTTTAGTCTGAAACACAGACCCTTTGCATAATTTGAATAACAATACTTTACATTGTTAGCTTCATGCTTGTAAATGTTTTCAGACCAAGGATTTTTCACATGAATGTGAGGCTAAGGATGTATAAAGTATTGTACTGCAGATTTAGGCACCACTTGTGCAAAGGGTCTATACTCAGTGGCAGATCTAGACTTTGAGCTAAGGGGGGTGGGGGTTGCTTGCCCTGCTAGCTTTTCTTCCAAAATAAGGGGGGGTGGGCCTCCCGGGCCCCTCCCCTAGATCTGCCACTGATACTGTACACTTGTATATTACTTAACAGGGCTGTAATTAAGTTTTAAATCACCTGTATAGCCTTGATCTTCACACCCGTAGCAAACTTGTTACTTTATGGGTGAATTTTATCAACTACACCAGTCACCTGTAACATCAAACATACTCAGCCGTAACAGGTGTTACAGGTTGCAGCCCTTTTTGACAGCCCTGACTTAGACATATCGTATGTTGGAGAGCTGTTCTAAAATTGTGGAATCCACCTATATTTTCTTTTACAAATCAAACTGTACCATTCCTTCCTCAGTTAATTCAATCAGAAACAACTGTGCTCAATGGTGGAAATTTACTGCTCGTTCTTATATGGAACTCATCAAAGCTATTTGTTTCCACAGACTGTATATGAACATCTTGCTGGTCTCATTGGGGTTCTGATCACTTTGGATGAGATTATTGATGCCAGTCACACTCTAAAAGAACACTGGAAACAGTACAGAAGGTACTTGTTTCCAAATAATGGTACTCAAATTATTAATTAAGTAATTTAATTAGAACGGCTTTCAATTGAGTGTTGAAAGGACAGTGTAATTCTAAGGCAATTACTTGAGTTTTGGTTTTGGTTTTACTACGGATAGAGACTGGCTGATTGGCTAATTGGTAAGTAATTGGTTTGGTTTTGGTTTTACGACACTCAATTGAAAACCGCTCTCTGTAACTAATTAGTTATAATAATTAAATGATTTTGTGTATCTGCTGGCCAATGACTTGATATTGTAACAAGAAGTTAGATGTTAATCTCTCCTCGTCATTTTGTTGGCTATTGGTTTGTTGGCAGAAATGTTTTGGGACAGAATTCTGTCATCAAGAGGTTAATGTGTTAACTTTGCATTTTTCTTTTACATGAACTTTAGAATGATCAAATCAGTTTACCACAACACTGCTATGTTTGGTGTTGAAGAAGCAAAGCTACGTCCACTTGAAAAACTCTTGATGAGTTTAGAGGGGCAGCTTCTCGATGGTGTTATTTTGCAGGTACGCTAAGTTAATTTGTTTTAACTAACAAAAAAACGCTGCCTGTATGAGGAGACTACATGTAAACTAATCACGACAAGTAATTAAGTGTTCATTATTATTATTATTATTATTATTATTATTATTGTTATTGTTATTGTTATTGTTATTATTATTCTGATCAGTTTATTAATGATTTATTTGCAGAACTGTATTGAACAGCCATTTGAAAGTCAGTATGTCAGAGTGGCCAGAAATAATGAATTTGCTGAGGAATTCCTCTTTAACATTCGAGTCATCTTTCAAAGTCTCGATACAAGAATGAGTATGTACCCTATATGAGCTTGGGTACTGTACGTGACAAGTTAGGAAAACCTTCCCAATGTTTGATTCAACTTCAGTTCTAATTCCTGGGGTGTAACTAATGCTTTAACCCTTTGTCTCCCAAGATCTGAGTACAAATTATCCTTGTACACTGCTATAAATTTTATTTGAAGTTAGTCTGGGGATTTACTGGTGACTTGAAAAAACATTTCAAAGTTGATGATATCTTTCTATCTGGTTGAAAATGCATTGGTATTGTGAGGAGAATTTACATACATGTATCCATCAATCCTGGGAGTGAAAAGATTAATTTTAAGATTATTTGTCGTTCCACCTGCTTAATTTGCCAATGTCTTGCAGTACATGTAGTTGTACATCATCTCTCATTAGAAAACAGCCTTACGAAAATACACAGATTGGTTTAAAATTGTGTTTCTTTAACTCGATAGAAACACAGAGCTAGCACAAGCTGTTGATTCAATGATGGCGCAAGTAGAGAGAACTTACATTTTGATGATCAGAGTAAACCAGTTTTTGTTTCCCTTTTTTTTGTCGCTGTGTTTTCCAAAAAAAATAGTAGTGTATATACCGTGTACATGTACTTAGTAAAGACCATGTCAGGCCTGTGGCCCATCCAGCTGGAGCATAATTATCCCAGTTTCTTTGGCATTAAGGGACTATGAGTATTTCAGTCTACCTCCTCTCCCCTGGTCCTCTCTGGATGGGATGCTATTCCACTGCAGGGTTGCCCCCAGCATTAAATTCACAGGAATGCAGTGACTCCAGGCACGGCTCCAACCTTGACCTCTCGATCCAGACTCGAGCATGCTTTCAATCCGACTGCTGTGCCTCCACATGTATGTACTGGGTACAGCATACTAATACTTTGGTAATTTTTTGCCTTTAATCTCAGGTGAACCCCATGAAGTCGATCAGCGACAGAAACTTGTTGGTCTTCTTGGATTGTTTATCCTGCACTTTCAGCTTTACAGAGGAATCGACAAAAAGTTCTTCAGCAAGTTGTGGGATATCCACAAAAAAGTGAGGCATACAGTAAATAAACTTTTGATCTTAATTCAGGAGCTGTTAGTATGTTTCCAATCAAGACAACTTTCTTGTGGCTATCATGATTGTTTTTTCTCATAACATGTACACTGTATGATTGTAGCCTGACCTGTAGCAGGTGATCTTTGGACTTGTGACGTAATCTAAACGTGGGCAAGGAAGATTGCGTGACAGGCCCAAAGAGCATCCGTGTAGGAGGCTAATATGATTGAGACCTTGACAAGAAATTAGAAGCAGATCACTGCAACTAAAATATTGAATTTCTTATTCATTAACCAAAGGCACTAGCCATCCATTTTGCCGACATCCTGAAGAGAAAGTAACTAAAAGCAGATCACTGCTGAAAACATTTTTTTCATTATTAGGTACCAGCCGTCCATCTTGCTGGTGACATCATGTTCTTCCCAAACGAGTTTCTCCTCCGAAGAATTCCTCATCTCAACAAAATCGTTGACAAGAAACAAAAAGCTTCCATGGAGACCTCCAAGGAACAGTATTTGACGAGCTGCACTCAAAACTTGGTCAGGTGAGATAAAAATAATGTTGTCAATTTTAAATACCAGGGGTGGCATGGCGAATGGAAAATGCAAGACTTTGCGAAACTGCAAGACGAAGTTAATGTTTCTCTTTGCGAGCCTGAGACATTTGTGTGACTGATACCTCAAAGTACATTTTAAATGCGAGAGTGAGGCATTCACGTTTCTGTTGGTTATGGTAGCTTATTAGGGCTTTTGGCCAGCTTCTGTGAACTACCTGGAGCTGGAAATTCACTATTAATAGCACTATATGTATGTTGTGATATTCTAGAACAGGCGGAAAGTTTTGTGGAATTCAGACAATATAGGATTATTTTTTTTTTTGGAAGGGGGGGGGGGGGAGAATCTGAAAGTAGCGTGGAAACTTTCAATATTGCGAAAAATCGACACTCCAAGACAGCTTCATGAAAAAAATTCAAGACTGCAAGACACACATAACAAGAATGTGAAACCCATCAAATTCAACTAAATTTTGTGAGTCCCAGAGTTTTTGAAGGACTTTTTGCCACCCCTTTTGCATGTATTTGTCATCCTTACTTTCTATTGAGTTGTAATTGTCATTTATCTAGTTCTAGTCTACAAAATCAAACAGCAATCAGTTCTAAACTAAAAGATGAAAGCTTTATCCTAGTCATCATACCCACTATGCCAGAGTTTATTGCGGCTTCCATAATGTGAAATAAAGAGAAGTATTGCAGCTGTAGTTTCCTCAGGTTGGGATATTAAACTCCTGCAGTGCCCCTCTTCGTGCAGAAAATCTTTTAATATTTGTAAAGAAAAATCAATCAAAAATCTGATCATGTCATTTATTTGGGAGAGGGCACCCCCCTTTTCAAGGGGGGGGGGTTACATTTAGCATGTACTGTAGCTTCTTCTTTATACTGCAAAACTGTACCCACGCCACTTGGACAAAAGGTCTGAAAACTGAAGAGATTTTTTACTATTTAATCGTCTTTGGCTATCTAGAGATGCACAGCTTTACCAGATGCAGGTCAGCTCATGGATGGTCCACATGGAGTCAGCTCTGACCAAGGGAGGTTCCTTGGTGGATGACCTCAATGCACGCTGTGTCCTCTTTATAAAGGTATGTTCAGTTCCAGTCTACAGGACCAGAGAATTACGACATGGGCTTCACCAGCACTCATTTTTTTCATGGTGCTTTTTTGTTTTAATAGGGTGTCCTTATTGCACACACTGTGAGTCACTTGGTGCGCACTATCATGAACATGCATCTGGTACTGTCCAAACCGCTGACCAAGGCTGCTGTGTTGGCTCTATGCAGGCTCACGGAACTTCTCAAGGTGAGCGTTTCGTTAAGAACTGTCAGTTCCATCTATGTGTGTGAATGTGTTGGGCATTTACTGTATAAACCTTAACTTCCTATTGGTTCGTCATTGCTTGCTTTATTGTTTCGCAGAAGTGTAAATTTTCAAAATTAAATTTAGCGTTGAAAATTAAGATGGAACAACATGAAACGTTGCAAAACCTTATTAATCATAACATGTCGATGCTGATATCGTGCTGTCGCGAAGATCACCACTCTCCATTCCCAGAGGTAGAAAACAGCTACGAGCTGTTGAAAGATAGATAAATGACAAATATTTTAGAAGACAAATAAGTTGCTTATTGAACTTGCAAGTCATTTCCTTTGAACTTGGTCAAATATACAGTCGTTTGTATGACCGCTTGTGTAATGTATAGTACACCGAACGTCTGAATCTAATGTGGCATAACCCTAACCCTGTCATAGATTGTTTGCTTCAATCAACAGCTATCTTTCTCTGCACGCATCGAGTACTTATACTTAATAATTAGATTATGAGCTCGAGATTTCTATCGCGTGATAGTTGACGAGGGCGCAGCCCGAGTCAACTATTAGGTATAGAAATCGAGAGCAAGTAATCTAATTGTTTTAGTATAAATCTACTAGTCATTCAAAACTTTATCTAAATCCTCTTCACAGACACTTCCAAAATGCAAAGAAGCGGTCGCCAGTTTGTTAACAACCTAGGCTACTCACTATCTACAACAGAATAGATAGTGAGTAGCGTAACCAATCAGAGAACAGCATTCATTATAGAACGCTAGTAGATTTCCACCAATAGATATTTATTATTAGCCCCCCAACTGACAGGGAGGGGATGGGGAACAAGCTCGCTATTTTACGAGCGTAGCCGAGGAGTTGAACTTGGGGCGTACCGAGATCAACTCCAGCTAAGTGGTCAGAGCAGGACTTAAACCCGTGACCTCCAGATTTTGAGTCCCGTGCCCTAACCATCCGGCCACATCGCCAGAGTAATATTCTGTCTCTTTTTTTACAGGCTATTGAGCACACGTTTCACCGGCGCAGTATGCTTATAGCTGAGAGTGTTAATCACATGATCCAACATTTGACGTTTATGGCGTTAGCTTGTATTGACACTGCTAAGGTAATGTTGGTACATCTTACTACAGCAAATAACACACCATTGTAAAATACATGTAAAGTTCCTCATTACCTCATTATTGATGCTGCCTTCCTCGTTGCATAAGGCCTCAGTATTGATGCAGAGATATGTATTTCTTATTTTTACACTTTGTCTGGACCATTTTAAGTGCAGTATTTACCTGCTCGGAGTTAAACAGTTTCAGGAGTGTATTAATCACCTCAGTGACCGAACCTTTCTCTTCAGTTGATAGGTCGTCTGATATCCAAATATTTCAGTGATATTTTCAGTTTGAAAACTTAACACAAGCGAGTTGCACAGTTGGGGATGGGCCTTATAGCCAAATGTGCCTTATAAGCGAACTTAGGCCCGGTTCATACGTCGCATTTCTGCCGTGTCGAATTCAATTCAACGAATTAAATTCGACAGAAATTCGACGTCTGAATCGGCTGCCGCATTTCTGCCGCACGTTCGACTGGTCTTGTCGCATTATCCGATGGAAATGCGACACCGATTCAGACGTCGAATTTCTGCCGTGTCGAATCTAATGCATACATTATAGTGATGTATTGAGCATGCGTAAATGTTTTCCCGTCAAAGAAAAAGAGGAAACTTGGCCATTCTCGACCCAATGCAACCTGAACATGTTGTAACACATACTGCTCCGTTGTCAGCCTTCTCCTTCTCGTTCCATTGGCGGTCAATTTTTCGCAAAATTAAAGTCCTTCGTCGCGCAGTATTTTCGTCCGCCATATTAAATACCCTCCGTTTGAAACATTTTCCGCTGGCCGATATACCCGACAGTACAAATTCTGAATTAAGTGCGACATAAGTGCGACGTATGAATCGACAGTCGCATTTCTGCCGCACTTAATTGAATTGAATTCGACACGGCAGAAATGCGACGTATGAACTGGGCCTTAACTACGTTATTTACTCTTCATTTTGCAGAAGCGTATCGCAGCAGACAGGAAGTACACAGACAAACGACTTGTAAGTGCTATTGTATTTAAGAATTGCCTCAAACTCTTGTTAAAGTCAGAGATTTCTAAACACTTTTATGAAAACTGAAGAAAACGTTGTTGACTCGAGACACTGGATAATTGTTGTTAATAACTTATTTTTGTGTTTCAGGATGTGCTGGCAGCTCTTGTTTTGGTGCAGAATGCCCTGAATGGTCCGGGTATGACGTAGAACCTGCTAATCTTTAATTTAGAGTTCTTCAGAGTGACGGGACGTTTTTTTTTTTAGTTATTCTCTTTGCTCGCGACATAAAAATTCTGATGTTGTGATTTCTTCTACTGTAGCAACAAAGGAGCGCAGGCTTGTCACCATGTTGGGCCTTCATGTCGGAACACAAATGGTATGTCTTTTCACTTGTATCTGTTGATCATGATTGTACATAGAATAGACATGTATACATGACGACAATCTGTACTTCACATTTTTGTGGATGGTACACTCTTCTGAGGCACCGTCCACACTACTCCGGAGAAATTTGAAAACGCAACTGGTTTATTCTACGGTTAGGCTTACCATCCACACTAATCCGTCACAGAAAACGGAGCTTTTCGAAAATACTCTCTAAACCGGATAAATTTGAAAACGCCAGCTTTGCGTCTTAGTGTGGACAGAAAGCATTTTGAAAACGGAGCTTTTCGAAAACGATGGCATCGCGATAATCATGTGATTTAACTGCCCGGGTTTTTCTCAAACACAAATCCAAAATGACCGGTGATTGTTGCGTTTTCAAATTTCTTCGGCGTGATTTGGATGGAAAACAGTTGATGCGTTTTTTGAGAGTGAAAACACCGTTTTCAAATTTCTCCGGCGTAGTGTGGAGAGGGCCAGAAGCTCTGTAAATTAATTCTACGCACTTACAGGAGTACTACAAATACATTTGCTGTGCATTTTGCATGTTTGTCCGAGTTCCTTTTTCTGCATATTTTATGCTTTTGTTTGTGTGCAGCACAAACTGAGAGTGGAGTGGGTCCCAGTGTGAACAGTGCTTTCTGCTCTGAGCCCAGGCTACTTGCGTCTGCGCTGCGAGTCTTTCGCGCCTTTTTCGCATTCGTTCCGTAAGGATTTCAGAGGCCGGAGAAAAGAGGTTCTTTGTATTGTAATAAATAATGTCTCACCCTCTTCAGAGATAGTTCTTCACCCATTCACTTTGAAATAAGTTGTGTTTGATTTTCATACAGAGATCATTTAGGGACGATGAGATGGCCAGTTTAACCAGTGTGATGAAACGAATAAATCTC
This sequence comes from Orbicella franksi, assembly GCF_964199315.1. Taxonomy (NCBI): domain Eukaryota; kingdom Metazoa; phylum Cnidaria; class Anthozoa; order Scleractinia; family Merulinidae; genus Orbicella; species Orbicella franksi. The sequence goes on from NC_138155.1 coordinate 4,287,765, forward strand.
ATCAGTGATCTGAGAGGAAGAGTCAGGAAAGCGTGTGATTGCAGCTTCATTCACTGGCACAGGGCAAGTTGATGTATTTCAGTACTCAGTTGAATTTGTATCACGGTATATCGGGTGAAAACTCCCCTAGGATCTTTCACTCGGGACATTTCTCTCTGTTAATGGAGAGCTAACGTCCCCTCCTTTTCATCATCTTAACCAAGATCTTTTTAGACGTTTGTAAGCTGATGAAAGTGAAACGTGGGGCGAGGTGGCGGGGGCAAGGGGGGGGGGGGGGGGAAGAGGGCTGGGGACATTTCTCACTCGGGACATTTCTCGAGACATTTACTCGGGACATTCCTCTCCGTTGTTGGAGGGAAAGTGATGAAAGTGAAACGTAGAGTGAGGTGGCGAAGGTAGGGGGAGGGGGGGGGGGGGTAATGTCAGTTTGTCAGTCGATGAGCCAGTGGATCATTCGATTAGCCGTTCGTTCATCATTCGTCGTTCGTTGTTGGTCGTTTGTCGTCCTTCCGTCCGTCCGTCGCTTCCTCCCTTCGTTTTTATGGTTAGTTCAATTTGTACTTCGTCAGTTTGTTTGCGGTAATTCTGAAGTGAATCTGTTGAACTCTGGATCAACTAGTCTATGAATTCATGATTCGGTTGCTCTTTAGAGCAATTTGATTCATGTGAACGTTTCAACAGGCTAAGGCAATACTAATTCTATGTAACCCTTCAGTCCTAAATACAGCTAATAGTGCTCCCTTATCTCTTTTGTAGGAGGTGGTGTTTCCAATTTATTTGGATGATCTGTATGACAGTGCTACAGATGTTCATCGAATTCATGTAAGCCCTTTTAACTAGCACAAACTCTTTGTTTCCCTATAGTACTCCTAACGCTAAAACAATTCACCAAAACAGATCTTCTCGTAATTCGAAATACTTTTGCGGAAAACATTTTCGAATTGATGAAATCCTCGATTTTCTTTGCCCTGACGAAATCTCGAAAATAGCACAAGAAACGCCGCCATTTTGTTTCACGACCGAGTTTTTAGGGGAATGGGTCCAGTGGCTATTGTAGCGTCTACACAGGCAGATGGAATCTCTCGCAGCCACTCATTTGCTTCAGGATTCCCTACATATAGACGAGTAACGGAGCAGTTGATTAGATTTCCAATGCTGGCTAGCCTGTGAACAGGCTCCAGCTGGAAGGGTCTGATCGCGGCTGGATGGGCTGAGAAGGAACTGGCTGCCTCTTTCTTCGGCTTTCTCTTCGTTCCATCCTTAACTAAAGATCCTGTTCACAGGCTAGTGCTGCCTGCCGTGGTCTTTTCCATTTAATAATTTTTTGACAAGGTTCTGATCCATTAGCCCTTGTCACAAAAGACAGCGTTCAGTTTATCCTGACTTCACATAAGTAAGGACATTTCGTGACAAAAGTTTCTTTGAGTCATTCATCATCGTCTACGTATGCCCTGTTTAACCAAGTGGCCTGTCTTTTCAACTTTTACGTTTCTTCCTTCAGTACATGATTGCCGCTTTAGGAGACTGTGTTCCAGTCCTCCAGCAAGTGAAGCACGAGCCGTCGCCGCAGGTTATGCTGGACTTGTTTGAGAAAGAAATTGGTGACACGCTAAATGAAGTGAGTATACCCAAACGTCGTAGTTTGGCAACACTGTTTATAACTGCGTGTCTAGCTTGAAAGTATGTTTTAAGCAGTACGACCTAGCGTGACAGATTTGCCAAAATTGCGTGATTTCATGTGACAAGATTATTTGAAAACAGCATGAGACAGTGTGGCATAGGGTAACTGGTTTTGCCAAAATTGCCTGATTCGTGTGACGACTTTATTTAAAACAGGGTGATCCAGTGTGGCATAGGGTAACTGATTTTTCCAAATTTGCGTGATTTCGTGTTATGGCATAGTTGTAGGGGTCGCATGACATAGCGTAGCAGGATGGCCAGGACAAGCGTAACCTAAAGTTGATTTTCTTTTTTCTTCGGCCAGCACTTGCTTCAACCATTGTGCCGTGACATTGAAACAGATCTACGACTTCACATTCATCAGCATTTGCAGCTAGATGACAGAAATCCTTTCAAGGTTGGTTTGTTTGTTTAGTTTATTGGCTATGTACGGTTAAGCTTGTTTTTGGTCAGTTTTGAACATTTGATCAGGACTGTAGCAAAGTAATTTTAACTGTGCTGTGCTTGTAAATCTATAATAAGAATATTCAGATTCTATATAAATGATCGGTGTGTCGTTTTGTTGTGATTTGACTAATTTTTTATCTGTTCATTCATGCAGGTTGGAATGAAAGATCTCTCTCAATTTTTGAAAATAAGGCCAATCCGATTCTTCCATCAGTTTGTCAACATTAAACGTAAGTTCCTCAATTTTGGCAACAAAAGGTACAAAGGTACAAAGGTACAAACTGGTTCTAACTTTTACATTGTAAGTCTGTGGATGAAACCCTAGTGTGCGACCATTCAAGTGAAAGCTATTCAGCAGTAATTTCATGTGGTGCCATTTATTTGTCAATTCTTTTGAACTGTTTCTCTTTGTAGAACACGTGACGCATTACCTGGACACGACGTTTTACAACTTGACCACAGTAGCTCTTCATGACTGGAGGACGTATGGTGAGATGAGAAACCAAGCGAGTCAGAAATACGGCCTGGAAATGACTGAAGCACATTTACCCAGTCAGACACTTGAACAGGTGACTACATAGAGCGATCCACTCTCCAGTGTATACCTCAAGAGTCCAGCAAGTGGTGTTAAAATCAGTCACTTTTACTATTGTCATGCGGTTTAAAATTCGTGGATAGCGCCGTAGTCTTGTGGTTAGCAGCGTGACAAAATGTGAAAGGTATCCCTGCGATGGACTTACATTCCATACAATCCAGCGGTGAGTAGGAAAACACCCAGCAGCTCTAGCGGAAATTAGGGAACCCCTGGTATTGTGGGTCACTGCTGGCAAAAACAGACTTCTTTTTGCCTCTTTCTATAACCGTGGTTATTTAAACTTTTTTTTTTTCAGGGTCTGGACGTGTTGGAGATTATGCGCAACATTCACGTATTTGTTTCTCGATATCTTTACAACCTCAATAATCAGGTCAGATTTCCTATAGTGCAACTGATAACGAAAATAGAGAACGATAGAGATTTGAGAGTGAAATCTATTTCTTGTTGTCCCCCACAGGCTTTTTCATTTCGAGATCTATTTTATTCCCGAATGAATCTTTCTACCTTCTATTTCCCCCATAATATTGCCCTCTTTTCCCTGATATTTCCCCTTTCCCCAGGTATTCTTCCCCTTTTTCCCCTGATATTTCCCCTTTCCCCAGGTATTCTTCTTTCTCCCTGATATTCCTCTTTTTTCCTTGATATTTCCCCTTTCCCTAGGTATTCTTCTTTCTCCCTGATATTCCCTTTTTTTCCCTGATATTTCCCCTTTCCCCAGGTATTCTTCCCTCTCCTTGAAATTCCTCTTCTTTCTCCCGGTCTTTCTCTCTGCTGTTGGGGACCACCGTTGCATCAGAGTAGAACGTTCTCAGAATATTTTCTTAGAAGCGGAGAAAAATGTGGGAAATGGGAAAACTGGAATTTAAAGTAAACGAAAACCACGCCAAGATTGAAATGTTAGGAACGAAAGGTTAATAATTATTTAACTTCGTCGTTGATTATTTCAGATTTTCGTTGAACTGGCGTCAAACAACAAACATTTGAACACCATCAACATCCGTCACATCGCCAACTCCATTCGAACACACGGCTCTGGAATCATGAACACCACCGTCAACTTCACTTACCAATTTCTGCGCAAGAAGTTCTTCATCTTTTCACAGTTTCTGTACGATGAGCACATCAAGGCAAGGCTCATCAAGGTAAACTTCAGTGGCTATATGGCTGCGAGGTTTTAAACACGACTTTGAGGAGATAAAAATCCATACCTCGACCACAAAAGCCAATCAATAATGGTTTAATTTTGTAGAACAGTGTTTGACATATCACAGAATCACATTAGCGAGTGAGAGTGACAAACGTTGGCGAGGATGCAAGTAGATTACAATTTGGATGTACTAGCTAATTTTGCTTAGCATTTTCAAATTTGGTAAATGCATCAGTGATAGTTTGATTTAGTTGTGATGGAATGGACAAATGACAGAAACACATTGAGAAGTTGTTTTCAGGCAAACTATGGCCTTCTGTAAAAGGTTTGTTCTATTCAGTAACTTTCTTGTATGATATTCTGTGTCTGTGACTCTTTTTGTTGTTGTAGGATATTCGTTTCTTCAAGGAAACAAAGGAACAGTCTGATCAGAAATACCCATTTGAGCGGGCAGAGAAATTCAACAAAGGAATCCGCAAACTTGGTTTGACTCCTGACGGACACACGTACCTGGATCAGTTCAGAGTGTTGATTAGCCAAATAGGTAACGTAATAACTCCGTGACAGATCAGCCAGGTAGGTAACGCAACAACTTAGTTTCCCGTGACAGATCAGCCAGATAGGTAACGTAACAACATAGTTTCCCGTTCTTTTGATTTCTCGTTTAGTTTTCTCTTGATAAGTGTAAATTAAAGGCAGTCTTTCACTTTGTAATTGTCGCTTAGTTCAAAAACATTTTAGCACAGTTAAAGGAAATACAAGAAGTCAAGATTCACATGCCAACGGATGACTGACGCACCATTAGAAATAAAGCTAAGAAAGCTGTGAAATTTTGACATTTTGACCGGCGTACCATTAAAAGACTGACTGCCCAAGACTGAAGAAAGCTATGAAATTTTGGAGTTAGGTTGGGTAGATAAAAATCGAGCTGAAGAGGAAGGTGTAGATAAAAACCATTCTGAGTTCTCTCAACAAGTGTAGAACTTATGATCTTGCGAGAATTACTCCGATCCATGACTCCTGTTGGAATTCCTTTCCGGAATGGCTTGTGTGACTGAATAATTATCTTCTTCAACAACAAATATGAGTTTTGCAAGTTTTTGTTTGCTTTGTGTAACTTATATGTTTTGCCCTATTCTGTAGGGAACGCCATGGGGTACATTCGTATGATTCGCTCTGGAGGACTGCACTGCTGTAGTAATGCCATCAGGTACAGTCCTGTCCTTATTTGTTTGCCTTGCTCGTTGATTTTACAGTTGAACTTTCCTTTGAGCAGAGAGCCTTTGGACAAGAGACAGTGGCAACTTGAAGCGTTTGTATGTGGATGCCTTCCCCCACCCCCACCCCCACCCTCCCCCCCTCCAAGAGAGGACTTCATTAGCGTAGTTTCAACTTACGTTCATTTAGAGAAACAATTGTTCTTTGTCAAAATTTATCAATGTTGTTAAGTTAGTGTGTGCTGTTAGGTCGCTTTAAGCTCGGCACTGAATTTTGGTGTTTAGGGGAAAGGATAAAATCGTAAATATTCCCAGCACTTTTATCTTGGGTTAGCTACAATATCTCCTAGATTTTCGTAATTCTCGTCACCTGTGATTAACCTCGTATTGTTATTGTATATAGAAGTAGCTATTCGTCACTCATTCGTTTCTTATTTGTCCTTTGCAGGTTCGTTCCTGATCTTGAGGACATTGTGTCGTTTGAGGAACTGGTAACAGAAGAAAATTTATCAGAGGAATCGAAACAGGCTTCCAAGTGAGTTTTGTCATAAACAACAATAAATAAGTTCCGAGGTTATGCAATTCGGTTGTGCGAGATTTCAAGCATACTTGCTGCACTTCTTGTAGTGTCATGTCTTTAAACGAGAAGGTTCTTGTACGCGAAGAAAGAAGTACATTCCCTCTACGTATATAGTGGAGCCTTGTGTCTTCTTTCTTGTTGGATCTGTTCGACGGTTCCTTTTGTTGAAATGCCACTGCTTTGACGAAAAAGGTTTATGCTTCTTTTTATAGGATCTTGGACGCTGCAATAAACGACTTGGCAAAGAATTTTGCTGGTGCAACGGAATATTTCAAGGTAAAATGTTACAATAAGCTTACTCAATTTGTAGAGCACGTTACTCCTTGAAGACTAAATACCGTGTCCAATAAATAACTGCGCCGCGTTTTTCGTCGCCAGGGTTGCTAAGCAACGTGTGTGTCCTGACTGCGGTGCCATGCGCTGGACAATTTTCGGAAAGTACTCGTGAGAGCTCGTGCGTGTTTTTGATTGGACAATGAGAATCGAAAGGACTTCGCGTGCTTCAACGAACCTTTTCTCCTAGACACAAACAAAATTATATGTTGCTGTTAAATCTGTTATATAACAAAATATGTTACTTGTCATGTTTGCCGTTAAATAAGTTTCATTGAAGCTTGTTCTTGTTTGTTCTTCAGCTTCTTGTCGACGTGTTTGCACCCGAGTTCAGAGGGAGCAAAAACATGCATCTGAGAAACTTCTATGTCATCGTCCCTCCCTTGGTAAACTTGCTTTATTTTCCATCCCTATCGTAACGAATTGAGGCTGATAACAGACCCGCAATCCCCTCCTTCTAAAAAAGAAGTTTTTTACATCCGAGGTTGAGACTCGAACCTCAGACGCAAAGAGCACCCCTCCCCCTCCCCCTCCCCTCCCCTCCCCTCCCCGTTTCGTATCGTTATGTTTCGAGCATTCTGATGAGTAGCTAAACTCTTTCATTAGTAAAACGAGGTGAACCTTTTTTTGCAACGCAATGTGTCTTCTGAATTAGCCAACCAAACAAGAGGTTCGATTTAAACAACCCCAGCACTCATTGTGCCACTCTTGTAATATGTTAATTATCAATTACCGGGAATTAACTCTCGTGACAACAACAACAACGACGACAACAACAACTTTATTGTCTGTGACAACCAGCATACTTAAATCAGCGCAACATTAATTGATATCCGAATCAGAAAAAGCTGTTGGTAATTTTTTAGTAACCTCTGTGTTAGGACAGGATCATTGCATGAATTTCGTGGTAACCTTTTATTGCGCTTTATTAGTAAATATTACAATCCACCAGTGTTAAGTTTGCGGGGACTTTTTTATTGTTATTTTTATAAGATTATATTTTTTTGCAGACACTCAACTTCGTGGAGTACATGTTAAGTTGCAAGGAAAAGCTTAACAAGAAAAACAAAATCGGAGCAGCGTTCACTGATGACGGCTTTGTGATGGGTAAGGTTTGTGCTCTCATTACTTCGAACTGTTCAAAGAAGTTGGTGAAACATAAAAAATTAACCTTACACAAAAATATACGAACGAACTCTTTCATTCCCAAGAGTACCTAAGTTTAAAATTTCAAACTTAAAGTTTTCACAATATATAATACGAAACAGCTCCGAATCAACGTACTACTCTGTAGTGTTCATTTGAAGGAAAACCTTGCAGTGCTTAGTTGATAGTACCACATGAAAGTACTGCTCAGTGGCTTTCATTTGAATGCAATGGTCACACACTAGGGTTTCATCCACAGAATCAAAAGTCACAACCACCTTGTTCAACATAATAAACAGTACCACACAAAAGTACTGCTCAATAGCTTTCATTTGAATGGTCACACACTAGGGTTTCATCCACAGACGTAAAAGTTAGAACCATCTTGTACAGCATAATAAACAGTACCACCTGAAAGTAATTCTCAATGGCTTTCATTTGAATGGTTACACACTAGAGTTTCAGAGCCTCAGAAGTGAAAGAATATATTCAGAAAACATGAGCCAATCAGTTAAACAGACACTGGCGTACATTTTGACGGACCAGGTGATTAATGTAAACTTTTCTTTCAGGTGTGGCGTACATTTTAAAGTTGCTTGACCAGTATCAGGAATTCGACTCGCTTCACTGGTTCCAGTCTGTACAGGACAAGTATGCCAAAGAAAAGGTGAAAAAATACAGCTTATAGCATTGATTAGGAATAAGGCCTACCCTTCATCAATGCTCTCTTGTTTGCACTGGCATTATTCTAATAGCTTTTCCGCCTAGGGGATGGCCCAATTTGCAGCGATCTTTTAAAGTAATCTTCGTATTCCGTTAAGTTAAGATGTAATATATCAAATACGAGGGAGAGTGTTTCATCTCGTTTTCAAAGACGAAGGAGTGGAAAATTGGAAACAGGACGCGGATTATTTAGCGCGAAATTCGAGGTGATTCTAGGCACTGCCTCGACTGTATGGTGAATTTTCTCAAGGAGAAAACGGAGAAGTCGAATCGCAAAAATCGAAGTTAATTAGATCAGACGTGCAAATACATGAGTTGAAGAATACAACATCAAGGTTTTTTAATGGTCAGTGCTAGTTGTCGGTTATTTATATTAAGCTTGTCTCTGATAATAAAGTTATGTCTCTGCATCAGAGTTTTAACTTGGCTCTGAAAAAGTCCTTTTGCCTTGAGGGTTATGCCTTTACCTCTACTTATTAAAATGATACAAAGAAATTAGTTTGATATTTCTTTTGTGTAGTATCTTTTGTAATATTTTCTGTAACACATTTTAGTGATTATAATAATTTTAAATGCGGAATTTTTGCCCCTGTCTTGATTATGCTTTCCATTGATACTCTCTTGTAGTAATTTAAATTTCGCATGTCACTGATAATTATTTTCAGGCTGATGTAATGGCTTCACTGAATCGTGGGACCGTGCGAGACGAGAAACTGCAGCAAACGATGAATTTAACTATGAAGCGACTGAATACATATCAGCAGGTCGGTGACAGAATTTACTCCCTGTTCTTTTCAAGACCTAGGCGATGTTGTTTATCGTCTCGATGTACAGTATGTGTGAACCAATATGGCGGCCAAAGAAGACACTTCGAAGACTGAGGTCTAAATTATGGCAAACTCTCCTGAATGTTACTTTGTCTCCTTCAGTCTCATAATTAAAAGTTTTGAGGTGAATAAAAGTTGTTTGACAGGGTAAAAAGTTGGATTTTGCACAATTCAATGAACTGATTTCTTCGGTTTGTCTGTATCTACAAAACAAGCTACGGGATTGTTGTTCACAATCTTGTGTGAATCTTGCATTTTTGCAGGAGTTTGAGCTGGTGTACTTCTCGCTAAACAGTGCCAGAATCTTCTTCCGAGCGGACAAAACCGCTGATGAAGAAAAGGAGGAAAAAGAAAACAAGGAAACCTCTTCGGAAGGTAAAAAAATTATGACGATAAACAGTAAAACTGATTCAGGAAGGCGTCTGCAACAAAATCGCTCTCATTTTACGGAAACTTCTTTTGAGTAGCACTTTCATGTTGCACCGTTTATAATATTATGCTGTACAAGGTGGTTCTAACTTTTTAGTTTGTGATCAATTCAAAATTCGCGACCTTTCAACTGAAAGCTGTTGTGTAATACTTCCATATAATCTGTTTCTTAAGTTGTACAAGGTTGTTCTGCTGAACGTTTAGGTCTGAAACCCTAATGTTTGACCATTCAAAAGAAAGCTATTGAGCAGTACTTTCATGTGGTGCTGTTTATTATGCCGTACAAGGTGGTTCTAACTTTTAAGTCTGTGGATGAAACCCTAGTGTGTGACCATTCAAAAGAAAGCTATTGAGCAGTACTTTCATGTGGTACTGTTTATTATGCTGTACAAGGTGGTTCTAACTTTTAAGTCTGTGGATGAAACCCTAATATGTGACCATTCAAAAGAAAGCTATTGAGCAGTACTTCCATGTGGTACTGTTTATTATGCTGTACAAGGTGGCTCTAACTTTTAAGTCTGTGGATGAAACCCCAGTGTGTGTCCATTCAAATGAAAGCTATTGAGCAGTACTTTCATGTGGTACTGTTTATTATGCTGTACAAGGTGGTTCTAACTTTTAAGTCTGTGGATGAAACCCTAATATGTGACCATTCAAAAGAAAGCTATTGAGCAGTACTTTCATGTGGTACTGTTTACTATGCTGTACAAGGTGGTTCTAACTTTTAAGTCTGTGGATGAAACCCTAATGTGTGACCATTCAAAAGAAAGCTATTGAGCAGTACTTTCATGTGGTACTGTTTACTATGCTGTACAAGGTGGTTCTAACTTTTAAGTCTGTGGATGAAACCCTAATGTGTGACCATTCAAAAGAAAGCTATTGAGCAGTACTTTCATGTGGTACTGTTTATTATACGGTAAAAGGTGGTTCTAACTTTTAAGTCTGTGGATGAAACCTTAGTGTGTGACCATTCAAATGAAAGCTAATGAGCAGTACTTTCATGTGGTACTGTTTATTATACGGTAAAAGGTGGTTCTAACTTTTAAGTCTGTGGATGAAACCTTAGTGTGTGACCATTCAAATAAAAGCTACTGAAGAGTACTTTCATGTGGTACTGTTTTATTTTACTTGCTTTCTGAGCAACACTCTTATTTAGAATAGGTCGTCTCCTCCGTCCTCGATGCTTGTTCATGCATTGCTCACTTGTTATGTCCTTTTTTTAGGTGCCCCCTCGACTGAGGAATCTAGCACCCCTGCCCCCTCGGTCGAGACAACGGCAAGTTGAAGTGGGGTCTGGTACTGGTTCACGAGCCTAGCAAAGCAGTAACCGTTCTGAACACGAAGAAGGAAGAAGAATTTGATTCTCTGCACCTGATGAAAATGAATTGAGGCTGTTTAATAGTATCATGCGCAATTAGAAAGTATAGTTTTAGCCAAAATTGAAAATCTCAACTAGAAAACGATACGGAAAAGAAGCAAACAAACAAACCAAGTGCAAGCGAAAATGTAGATATTCACATCAAACCCTTCAAATTATGTTCCAGGGATGGTGTTCTTGTAATCTCGAATATTGTCCCGTGAATCTAAATCTAAGCTTTCCACTTAGAATTTTACTACATTAAGATTCTTGCCTATGTTGAACGACTTCAAAAGTTGAGGGTTGTCAGGTGAAGCCGATCACGAAATTTTGATCCTAAAATGTTTTGTATAACACGTAAAGAAAGAAGATAAGAGTATAATATACAAAGACGGCTAATGAATGGGTTAAATATATAGGATTGGATTATGTGTATCGTCACAAAGCGGACTTTCTGTTATTAACAGCTAGTTTTGTGAACAGCAGAAGTGAATATAAGAGATAAACTTGAATTTTCATATTACAGATTCGATATATGACTGTGTCTATTTCGGGGTATCAGCGACACTAACAAGGAGCAAAATGCAAATGACCCCCCAAACATCTGAGGAATGCCAGAAAAACCCCTTGGGTCAGGAGAAAAACGTTTGAGAGATAAATTACGACTGCAGCTCTAAATTAAATACATTGATGCATTTATAAATCTGCTTGTTAACTGTCAGCAATGGCATTTTTACAGCAAGATAACCTGGTTGTGAAGCAACTTGTCGGTGAATCCTTTCGAGTGCTTGTTCAAATATAATGAAAGTCACTATTAAACTGAAGTGTGTACATAGCTCAAGCAAAATTTAATCAGGAATAGAATGTTAAAGTTTCGAACCAATTTCAAAGATTTGAAGCGAATTTTTGAACGAAATTTCGCTGAAGTAACCGGAATTTTCGTTGCATGTTTTCAAAACACCAAGTTATTAGTTTGACAAGAGTTCCCTCACTCTACCCTTGCAAGGTTTAAGAATGCTGTAGAGGCGACCGAGCTTCTGTGGCGGGTCCAGGATTAGTAGCCGTCATGAATCTCTGCTTGTACAAAGTAAAGACTCGTTTCTTGAATGCAATTGAGACGCAGGGAAGGAAACCCTAATGATTAAAGAGAAAATGGTTTAGAAGTATTTGAAGTACAAAATGCTGGTAAATGCTCAGTTAGCTGTGACAAAATCACCGACAAATCAGGGAAAACCTTACCCCCCCCCCCCCCTCTCCCCCTCCAACCCAGGTTTGACGTCAAGTAATAAACTTCAAAACTCGTGAAGAACCCCCGCAATTGTGAAGTAGGGACTCCCAGCACGCTTTTGGTCTAAACCTTTATGCAACCGCTGCTATGTACACTCGCTCAGTTAGACAGTCAAGTCTGAGTTTGATATCACATGACAAGACTCTGAATACATGTACAACCTGCAGAGATCTGATGCTATAACGAGTGAATGGGGAGAGCGATCTGGGCAAGGAAACCTACCTTGACAGCTGTTGATGATGACGAATGGATATTCCAAATATGGAGTGGGATAGAAACTCAACGCAAATCCCAGGATCCAGGTGATCCCCATGACAACTGTCAATTTCAGCACAATCAGAGGCAGGCTTCTCTGGTTTGAAGTAGGTATGTTTCCCTTCCTCAAAGACAAAAGAAAGGTTTACCGTACTGAGGAAAGTCCTAGTACAAACACAAGCTTCGAGAACTTTCAGAATAATGACCATAATTGTCCTTTTTCATTATTAAGTTCAGCATTTCGTGTCGTCCAACCTGCTCAGCCTTGCTCCCAGGCCTTCCCTTAATTTTTCTGCCCTTCCTAATTTCCAAAGAAAAAGCCGTGGGAACTAGGTGGTAAATGACGCATCTTCCAAGTAGAGTTAGCCTGCGTAGCTTAGCGCTTTAAACAATTTGAGCGCGCGCGCAAAGCTGCGAAGCCGCGAAAACGAGCAGCGAGGCCGCCAGGAACCTGGGGGAGCGGCTTCACTGCTTTGTGCGCGCATTCAAATAGCTTTATAAACCGCCAAGCTACGCAGGCTAGATTATAGTTGAATAGTAAGTAAGACTCTGAAGTATATATTTATGCGATGCATAATAACTAAGCTGCCGGCGTATACTGGCTTACAGTAATACGTTCCAGTCTCAAAAAATGACTAAAATCCTTGCTTTATAAACACCGAATACGAATAAATTGCGGGAGCATTTAGAAGTAAAATCAAGCTAACATCCGTGCATCCGTGGGCTTATGTAGCTAGGAGTTCTGGTAGTCTCCAAATATTGGAAAACTACTCCATCGCAGGCAAACTTTAAGGAAACTGGAAAATAAAACCGACGTGTTTCGTGACGGCTTTTTTCAACACAGCGAAGAAGGGCCACGGGTCCGTTTCTCGAAAGCCCCGGAAACTTTTCGGGCCCGAAAAGCCATTTTTAGTTAATCGGTACTTAAAGACTGAGAAGTGTATACGTCTGAAACTTCTTGTACGGAATGGAACCTCTGTTTATTTTAATAATATGTAAATAAAACAGCTCTGTAATCATAATGTTTGAGATTTTGCTACGAATTTCCGGGTGCGAAAACTTTTTGGGACCTTCGAGAAAAACCTTCGAAAGCCCCGGAAACTTTTCGGGCCCGTAAAGCCATTTTTAGCTTATCTGTATCTAAAAACGGAGAAGTGTATACGCCTGAAACTTCTTGTATGAAGGGAACCTCTGTTCATATTAAGAATATGTGAATAAAACAGCTCTGTAATCGTAGGGTTCAAGATTTTGCTACGACTTTAATTTCCGGGCCCGAAAAGTTTCCGGGGCTTTCGAGAAACGGGCCCCAGGCCCGAAAAGTCTCTGGCAACCTCATTATTTGACAATTTAAAACACCCTTTTCAGCTTTTTATTTCAAACCTCCAATGATGTCATGTTATTACTACTAAATACTAGGCAAAATACTAACTTGGAGATAATTTTAGAGAGCGCAATTAAATTTCTAGAAGCCAAAATGTACTTCATTGTCCATACCTAATCTTGCTGTCTGATGGCAACAACTGTGCAGATTACGGCAACATGACGGGACGCGCGGGGCTCCTACTGTAAGTACCGCAGAGAAATGGTAGGAAATTTTCCTAGCATTCCCTACATACTCTCACTAGGGTTCTTCGTCTTGCGGCCACGGAAGCGTCATAATCTGTTTCACTGACATGTCGATGATATTAAATGTAAAATAGACCAGAAAAGGCCGATGGAATGTGAGACAAGCTTTAAAATGACGTCACGATATTAATAGTGCTTTAAAAGTAAATAGTGCGTTCGAGTCATTCCCGATGCTTTCAAATGATGGCAAGTTTAAATTTAGGCAAATCAACCTCAATAGTGTCGACAGATGGGGGGTTTTGGGGAGTTTACTCTAGTATAGGGTAGCAAGATTCAGCTGAACTAGCTCTGGTATAGGCTAAGGGTTCCAGGGTCCCAGGGTCCCGGCGGCACATTCCCACCCAGAAATTCCTAAGGAACCCCCGGAGTCGTTGGCAGTGGGGGCCACGTGCAGTATTATCATGCTCACCAATTGAAGTTTTTGTGTAGAAAATATCGCACAAGTTAATACACAACCGAGGGCAAAAAAAAAAAAAAAGCGCGAGGAGAAACTTAGCACATGGAGCTAAGATAGATTGTCAGTGCTTTAGGTGACCATGCACGGCTACCAATGGCTTGGCCAATCGCTTGGCCAATGGCTCGTACACGCAACGAATCGTAAAAGTCCGTAAGTAACGACCTCTCTGAAAGAAGTGAGCCCACCCACCATCCCCTGAAAATAGAGGAACTAAGGTTCAAAAGTGTAATAATTTTTCCAATCAATAACCTGAATAACGTACGATAAACTGATGACGATTCAACTAGGGAAGGTATAGCTTATTCCAGGAGGCTTCATAAAGCGCCCTGATAAAACAAACCCCGAAGAATCTTCATCAAGTAACAAGAAGGTACCAACAGGACCTTTCCTTCAAATCGAAATTACTAAAATTGACGACTTTGCATCATTTTTAACAGGAAGGCATAAAAAGAACGTTTAATCATATTGAAATTAAAAACTCGACCAGAGGAGTTAAATATTTATAAAGCAGACTAACGTAACAGTGCATCATCAACAGTAAAAATAGTTTAAGGTATCTTACATCACGGTCTACATATAAAGTGCCCACCCATCTGCCAGCAACATAAATTTGAACTGGAACAAAGAATTTCTAAACGATTTATAAGAACTCAGTGTTTTTACTAATTACATACACAGCCTTAGAGAAATAAAGCCCTGTTCTCATAGAATTAAAAAAAAAAAAAAAAAATCGGCGAGAAGAGATACTTACAGAAGAAGTCCTTTGCGTCCCCTTATGGGTTTAGAGACTCTTGCCCATAACAACTTTCTTTTCTGTCGTAAGTTCTCGCGTGTTTAGAGATGCGCCACACTCGCGTTTTAGGTGCGGGGATCCCAACCAATGCTTACCTAACTTTTTAAAGATGCTACTTTTAGCCCTCTCTTTAGATCTACACGCGTGTATTTCACTTGTGGAAGTCTATCGATTTAGACAGTGTTTGGGTTGGAGATTCTCGCCCATATCAGCTTTCTTTTCTGTCGAAAGTTCTCGCGCGTTTAGAGATGCGCCACACTCGCGTTTTAGGTGCGGGGATCCCAACCAATGCTTACCTAACTTTTTAAAGATGCTACTTTTAGCTTTCCCTCAAATCTTCACACGTGTATTTCACTTGCAGAAGTCTATCGATTTGGACAGTGCTTGGGTGAGAGATTCTCGCCCCTATCAACTTTCTTTTCTGTCGTAAGTTCTCGCGCGTTTAAAGATGCGCCACACTCGCGTTTTAGGTGCGGGGATCTCAACCAATGCTTACCTAACTTTTTAAAGATGCTAGTTTTAGCTTTCCCTCAAATCTACACACGTGTATTTCACTTGTGGAAGTCTGTCGCTTTGGACAATGCTTGGGTAAAAGATTCTCGCCCATTTATATCTTTTTTTCACTCGCGTGTTTTCGCGCGTTTAGCGATGCGGCACATTAGCATTTTTTGTGTTGGGATCCCAAACTATGCCTACGGGGCTCTTTAAAAATGCTAGTTTTGGCCCTCCCCCAAATCTGCACAAGTGTATTTTACTTGTGGAAGTCTATCGATTAGGACAGTGCTTGGGTAAGATAGTCTTTTCCATGTCAATTTTCTTTTCTCCCGCGTGTTCTCGCACGTTAAGCTAGGCGGCACACTCGCTTTTAGATGTGCGGATCCCAAACTTTGCTTACCTCGCTTTTTCAAGATGCTAGTTTTAGCCCTCTTCCAAATCTCCAAAGTGTATTTCACTTGTGGAAGTCTATTGATTTGAACATCGCTTGGGTGGATATTTTCAACAATGTCAATTTAATTTTCCCTGGTCTTTTCTCGTGCGTTTAGCTATGTGGCACACTAGAACTTTTGGTGTCGGGATCTTAAACTACGCTCACTGGGCTTTTTAAAGATACTAGTTTTGGCCCTCTCTTAAATTTACTCATAAGTATTTTTTACTTGTGGGAGTCTTTCGATTTGGACAGTGCTTGGGTAACAGATTCTCGCCAATACCACATTTCTTTTCTCTCGTAAGTTTTCCCGCGTTTAGAGATGCGCCACACTCGCGTTTTGGTGTAGGGATCCCAAAGTATGCTTACGGGGCTCTTTAAAAATGCTAGATTTGGCCCTTTCTCAAATCTACACAAGTTTATTTCACTTGCGGAAGTTTGTCGCTTTGCACAATGCCTGGGTTAAAGATTCTCACCCATTTATACCTTTTTTTCACTCGCGTGTTTTCTCGTCCCTGGGACTCGGAAATATCGCCCAAGTTCTTGGAAATCGACCCAAAGTTGGTCAAAATCAGGCTTTGCGTAGCCCGGTCTCGGCGACTTTCTAGTCACTAAGTGGTCATATTTCGGCCAGACTGCTCACAACCAAGCGTTCAAAAATTTTTCCTCTGGGACTCGGAAATAACACCCAAGATCCTGGAAATCGACCCAAAGTTGATCAAAATCACGCTGCGCGAAGCCCGGTCTCGGCGACTTTGAGCACTGTCCAAATCCATAGACTTCCACAAGTAAAATACACGTCTGTAGATTTATTGGAGCGCTAAAAGTAGCATCTTTAAAAAGTTAGGTAAGCATTGGTGGGGATCCCCGCACCTAAAACGCGAGTGTTGCGCATCTCTAAACGCGCGAGATCTTACGAGAGAAAAGAAATTTGGGCGAGGATCTCCAACCTAAGGACTCTCCAAATCGATAAACTTCCACAAGTAAAATACGATTGTGTAGATTTGGGGGAGGGCCAAAACTATCATTTTCAAAAAGCCCCGTAAGCATAGTTTGGGATCCCACACGAAAAACGCGAATTTGCCGCATGGCTAGACGCGCGAAAACACGGAGGGAAAAAAAGATATAAATGGGCGAGAATCTTTAACCCAGGTATTGTCCAAAGCGACAGACTTCCACAAGTGAAATACACGTGTGTCGATTGAGAAAGGGCCAAATCTAGTATCTTCAAAAGGTCCAGTAAGCATAGTTTGACATGCCGACACCTAAATCGCGAGTGTGGCGCATCTCTAAAGGCGCGAAAACACGCGAGAGACAAAAAATTATAAATGGACGAGAATCTCCAACCCAAGCATTGTCCAAAGTGACAGACTACCACAACTGAAATACGTGTGTAGATTTTAGAAAGCGCCAAATCTAGCATCTTTTAAAAGTCCAGTAATCATAGTTTGAGATCCCGATACCAAAACCGCGAGTGTGGCGCATCTCTAAACGCGCGAGGGAAAAGAAAGTAGATATGGGCGGGAATCTCTCACCCAAGCACTGTCCAAATCGATAGACTTCCACAAGTGAAATACACGTGTACAGATCTAAAGAGAGGGCTAAAAGGACCATCTTTAAAAAGTTAGGTCAGCATTGGCTGGGATTCCCGCACCTAAAAGGCGAGTGTGGCGCATCTCTGAACGCGCGAGAACTTACGAGAAAAAAGAAAGCTGATATGAGCGAGAATCTCCAACCCAAACACCATCCAAAGCAATAGCCTTCAACAAGTGATATACACTTGTGTAGATTTGAGGGAGGGCTAAAAGTAGCATCTTTAAAAAGTTAGCTAAGCACTGGTTGGGATCTCCGCACCTAAAACGCGAATGTGGCGCATCTCTAAACGTGCGAGAACTTACGACAGAAATAAAAGTTGATATGGGCGACAATCTCCAACCTAAGCACTATCCAAATTGATAGACTTCCACAAGTAAAATACGATTATGTAAATTTGGGGGAGGACCAAAACCAGCATCTTTAAAGAGCCTCGTAAGCATAGTTTGGGATCCACACACCAAAAACGCGCGTGTGCCGCATTGCTAAACGCGCAAAAAAACACGCGAGGGAAAATAAAAAGATATAAAAGGGTGAGAATCTTTAACCCAGGCATTGTCCAAAGCGACAGACTCCCACAAGTAAAATAGATGTGTGTAGATTTGAGAAAGGGCCAAATCTCGCATCGTTAAAAAGTCCAGGACGCATAGTTTAAGATCCTGACACCAAAGCTGCGAGTGTGGCGCATCTCTAAACGCGCGAGAACTTACGAGAAAAAAGAAAGTTGATACGGGCGAGAATCTCCAACCTAAACACTGTCCAAATCGATAGACTTCCACAAGTGAAATACACGTGCGTAGATTTGAGAAAGGGCCAAATCTAGCATCTTTAAAAAGTCCAGTAAGCATAGTTTGAGATCCCGACATCAAAACCGCGAGTGTGGCGCATTTCTAAACGCGCAAGAACTTACTAGAGGAAAGTTGATATGGGCGAGAATCTCTTACACAAGCACTGTCCAAATCGATAGACTTCCACAAGTGAAATAAACGTGTGTAGATTTTGGGGAGGGCTAAAAGTAGCATCTTTAAAAAGTTAGGTAAGCATTGGTTGGGATTCTTGCACCCAAAAAGCCAGTTTGGCGCATCTCTAAGCGCGCGAGAACGTACGAGAGAAAAGAAAGTTGATAGGGGCGAGAATCTCTCACTCAAGTACTGCCCAAATCGAAAGACTTCCACAAGTGAAATACACGTGTGTAGATTTGGGGGAGGGCTAAAAGTAGCATCTTTGAAAAGTTAGGTAAGCATTGGTTGGGATCCCTGCACCTAAAACGCGAGTGTGGCGCATCTCTAAACGCGCGATAACTTACAGGAGAAAAAAAAGTTGATATGGGCGACAATCTCCAACCTAAACACTGTCTAAATCGATAGACTTCCACAAGTAAAATACACGTGTGTGGATTTGAGAAAAGGCCAAATCTAGCATCTTCAAAAAGTCCAGTAAGTATAGTTTTAGATGCCGACACCGAAATCGCGAGTGTGGCGCATCCCTAAACGCGAAAAAACACGCGAGAAAAAATATAAATGGGCGAGAACCTCCAACTCAAGCATTGTCCAAACCGACAGACTACCACAAGTGAAACACACGTGTGTAGTTTGAGAAAGGGCCAAATCTAACATCTTTAAAAGGTCCAGTAAACATAGTTTGAGATTCCGACAGAAAAACTGCGAGTGTGGCGCATCTCTAATCGGGCGCCGGAGAACTTACAAGAGAAAAGAAAGCTGATATGATGTTAAGTTTATATGAAATAAATCATATATGAACTGCGGTTGTAGATGAAAGTGAAGAATGATCATCGCAGTAAATTTTCCAATTTAAGCAATTGGAAAGAAGAAGCCTGAAAAAATCAGGGCTTCAACGGGATTCGAACCCGTGACCTCCGCGATACCGGTGCGATGCTCTACCAACTGAGCTATGAAGCCACACATTGGGAGCGAGGTCAATTTATTGAGTTCATATCTTCCCGTGACGAGTGAAATGATGTGAAGTTTATATCAGTTGGTAGAGCATCGCACCGGTATCGCGGAGGTCACGGGTTCGAATCCCGTTGAAGTCCTGATTTTTTCAGGCTTCTTCTTTCCAATTGCTTAAATTGGAAAATTTACTGCGATGATCATTCTTCACTTTCATCTACAACCGCAGTTCATATATGATTTATTTCATATAAACTTCACATCATTTCACTCCTCACGGGAAGATATGAACTCAATAAATTGACCTCGCTCCCAGTGTGTGGCTTCATAGCTCAGTTGGTAGAGCATCGCACCGGTATCGCGGAGTTCACGGGTTCGAATCCCGTTGAAGCCCTGATTTTTTCAGGCTTCTTCTTTGCAATTGCTTAAATTGGAAAACTTACTGCGATGATCATTCTTCACTTTAAAGCTGGTATGGGCGAGAATCTCTCGCCCAAGTACTGTCCAAATCGATAGACTTCTACAAGTGAAATACACGTGTGTAGATTTGAGAGAGGGCTAAAAGTAGCATCCTTAAAAAGTTAGGTGATTATTGCTTGGGATTCCCGCAACTAAAAGGCGAGTGTGGTGCATCTCTAAACGCGCGACAACTTATGAGAGAAAGGAAAATTGGTATGGGCGACAATCTCCAACCCAAACACTGTCCAAATCGATGGACTTCCACAAGTGAAATACATGTGTGTAGATTTGGGCAGGGCTAAAAGTTGCATCTTTAAAAAGTTAGGTAAGCATTGGTTGGGATCCCTGCCCCTAAAACGCGAGTGTGGCGTATCTCTAAACGCGCGAGAACTTACGACAAAAAAGAAAGTTGATATGGGCGAGAATCTCTTACCCAAGCACTGTCCAAATTGATAGACTTCCACAAGTGAAATACCCGTGTGCAGATTTGGGTGAGGGCTAAAAGAATCATCTTTAAAATGTTAGGTAAGCATTGGTTGGGATTCCCGCACCTAAAACTTGAGTGTAGCGCACCTCTAAACGCGCTAGAAATTTCGACAGAAAAGAAAGTTGATATGGGCGAGAATCTCTCACCCAAGCACTGTCCAAATCGAAAGACTTCCACAAGTGAAATACGCGTGTGTAGAGCAAAAGAGAGGGCTAAACGTAGCATCTTTAAAAAGCTAGGTAAGCATTGGTTGGGATTCCCGCTGCTAAAACGCGAATGTGGCGCATCTTTAAACGCGCGAGAACTTACGAGAGAAAAGAAAGTTGATATGGACGAGAATCTCTAACCCCATGAGGGGACGCAAATGACTTCTACTGTAAGTATCTCTTCCCGGTTTCTTTTTTTTTTCTTTCTTTCTTTTTTTAATTCTCTGAGAACAGGGCTGTATTCCTCTAAGGCTGCGGGTGTATTTCGTAAAACACTGAGTTCTTATAAATCGTTTAGAAATTCTTCGTTGCCGTTCAAATTTATGTTCGCTGGCAGATGGGTGGGCACTTTGTGTGTAGGCCGTGATGTAAGATACCTTAAACTATTTTTACTGTTCATGATGCACTGCTACGTTAGTCTGCTTTATAATATTTAACTGCCCTGGTCGAGTTTTTAATTTCAATATGATTAAACGTTTTTTTATGCGTTCCTGTTAAAAATGATGCAAAGTCGTCAATTTTAGTAATTTCAATTTGAAGGAAAGGTCCTGTTGGTACCTTCTTGTTACTTGATGAAAATTCTGCGAGGTTTGTTTTACCAGGGTGCTTCATGAAGCCTCCTAGTTCAATCGTCATCAGTTTATCGTACGTTATTCAGGTTATTGATTGGAAAAATTATTACACTTTTGAACCTTAGTTCCTCTATTTTCAGGGGTTGGAGGATGGGCTCATTTCTTTTAGGGAGGTCGTTACTTACGGACTTTTACGATTCGTTGCGTGTACGAGCCATTGGCCAAGCCATTGGCCAAGCCATTGGTAGCCGTGCATGGTCACCTAAAGCACTGACAATCTGTCTTAGCTCCATGTACTAAGTTTCTCCTCGCGCTTTTTTTTTTTTTTTTTTGCCCTCGGTTGTGTAATTGTGCGATATTTTCTACACAATAACTTTAATTGGCAAGCATGATAATACTGCACGTGGCTCCACTGCTAACGACATACTCAGACAAGTATTCCAGATCACCTGGGTTTTTATTCCTTAAGATCTGTTTTAGATCGATTAATCAAGCGCTCTTTTACTCCCGGACAACCATGTCGATGCAAGCTCAGAGTTTATTGTGATGGCTTTCATTGGATAAACAAGACATTTACGTCTGCTCGCCGCGCTCAACATCCATTCGTAGGCACTTTGCTATCTTTAAGTTCAGTTCGTAGATCTGAACTTGGTTCAGGGGGAGAAGCACAGGAAGGTTCATTTTGTGTAATTCGTTCATCATTGCGGGATTACTTGATTTATCGGCATTGCCCGGTTTTGTCCGCTCACGTTTTTTTGCTGCCCAAGTCTTTCTTCACATGTGTTTAGACGTGATCCGATAGATAATGACCTTGTTTTGTTCCAGATTATTGGCGTCGGTGGAGTCCACCATCATTTGAAAGCGTCGAGAATGACTCGAACGCACTATTTACTTTTAAAGCACTATTAATATCGTGCCTTTATTTTAAAGCTTGTCTCATATTCCATCGGCCCTTTCTGGTTTATTTTTTATTTAATATCATCGACATGTCACTGAAACAGGTTATGACGTCTTCCCTGGCCGCAAGACGAAGAACCCTAGTGAGAGTATGTAAGGAATGCTAGGAAAATTTCCCGCGGTACTTACAGGAGAAGCCCCGTGCGTCCCGTCATAAAGATGCTGGAAACAAGCGTGTCAGTAACAGGGAAAGCCACAGCCAAAGTAAGAGCTGGAAGAGACAGCTG
>NC_138155.1:4315000-4400000 GCF_964199315.1 Orbicella franksi
AACACTTGGAATAAAAGGTCAGTTTTGGAAAAATGGGTCTTAATTAGAAACGCGAGTCACACTTGTAAAAATGGGTCACACATGGAAAAATGGGTCACCCTTGGAAAAATAGGTCACACTTGTAAAATGGGTCACACATGAAAAACCGGGTCACACTTGGAAAAAAGAGTCACACTTGGAAAAATGGGTCACTCTTAGAACAATGGGTAACACTTCGAAAAATGGAACACACTTGGAAAAAAGGGGTCAAACTTCGAAAAATCGCTCACACTTCGAAAAATAGGTCACGCTTGGAAAAATGGGTCAAACTTGGAAAATTAAATCGCACTTAGAAAAATGGGTCACATTTCGAAAAAGGGGTCCTACTTGTAATAATCTGTCAAACTTGTAAAAACGGGACAAACTCGTAGAGAGGGGTCACACTTCAAAAATTGGGCAACACTTGGAAAAATGGGTCACACTTGGAATAATGGGTCACCCTTAAAAAAATGGGTCACACTTGTAAAAATTGGTCAAACTTGTAAAAAGAGGACACACATGGAACAAAAGGGTCACTCTTGTAAAAATGGTTCACACGTAGAAAAAAGGGTCACTTTTGGAAAAATGGGTCACACTTAAAAGAAGAGGCTCACAGTTAAAAACAAAGGTCACACTTGGAAAAATGGTTCACACTTCAAAACTTGGAAAAAAAACTTCAAACTTGGAAAAAAGTGCGACAGTTGTAAAAATGGGTCACACTTTAAAAAATTGGTCACACTTGGAAACAAGGGGGCGACACTTAGCAAAATGGGTCACACTCTAAAAAGTGGGTCAAACTTAGAAAAATGAGTCACACTTACAAAAGTGGATCATACTTGGAAAGATGGGTCAGACTTAGAAAAATGAGTCGAACTTGGAAAAAAGAGTTGGAACAATGGCTAACACTTGGGAAAATGGTTTCTAAGGGACAACACTTAGAAGAAAGGGTTACACTTCGAAAAATGAGTCACACATGGAAAAATGAGTCATATTTAGAACAATGGGTAACACCTGGGAAAATGGGACACACTTAAAAAAGGGGTCACACTTGATTAAAAGGATTACACTTCAAGATATAGGTCACACTGGGAAAAATGAGTCAAACTTGTAAAAATGGGACGCACTTGGAAAAAAGGGTCACACTTCGAAAAATGGGTCACACTTGGAAAAAAGGGGGAAACACTTTGAAAAATAGGTCACTTTTGGAAAAGTGGGTCACACTTAGAAAAGTGGGGCACACTTGTAAACATGAGTCACACTTGGAAAAGATTCACACTTAGAAATATTTGTCACACTTGGAAAAAAGGGTCCCACTTGTAAAAATCTGTCAAACTTGTAAAAGTGGAACACACTCGAAAAAAAGGGTCACATTTTGAAAAATGGGCAATACTTGGAAAAACGAGTCACTTTTGAAAAAATGGGTCAAACCTGGAATAATGGGTCACCCTTCCAAAAGTAGGTCGCACTTGTAAAAATGGGTCAAACTTGTGAAAAGGGGACACACATAGAATAAATGGGTCAGACTCTGAAAATCGGTCTCACTTGTAAAAAAAGGTTCCTTAGTTACGGCAACGAACGCCTTGATTTAAACCCTTGTTCTCGCGATGAAACGCAAGATGAACTGTGGAAAGAACCCTACAGCCGAAAATAAAAAGAGAACGGGTAATCGAACAGGAAATAACGACGACGACATTGTGACTAACAGCGCTAGATTTTCTACGTCTGGGATTTTGGTAATCAGTAAAACCTAAATAAAGTAAAACAAAAGTCTAGGAAACGGCGAAATCTAATCACGCCTTAGAAAATTAAGGCTGATTTCTCCACATCAATAAGGAATGCGTTTCTAATAAAAATGCTAAAATACTGCTTGTCTTAGTCAATCACATTTGAGAAATTCGTCAACTTGTACTTTATAGCATTGTAAGAAAAATATTTCAATTTTATAGGCTTACTTAACGTTTCTACTCGGTAAATCATTCTTTCGTTCAATAGAACAGTAAAAAAGCCATTTGTTTGTTCCTTTGATAACAAATAGTCAAGTACAAATTAGTCGCCTTTCATAAAAACTTTCTATTTTTTAAAGATTGAAGCCCAGCCAGGATGAGACATTGTTTCTATTCCTCGGTCAAATCTTTTGAGCTGCAAAGCGACGAGTTTTTTCGCGACAGAAATTTGATTTCCTGTGTTTGCTTCTTTCATTTCAATTCACACATTTCGACAGCACTGAAACGAAATGAGTGAAAGGTAAATTGAATATTACCTAATGAATGGCGTCAGTTCGCATCAAAAGTTAAATGGTTGGGATTTCAATTGTGTTTGTATAATAATTAGAACATTTCATGGCCACTTGGAGTACGAAATTTCTCTTCTCGCGTTGAAAAACTATGGTCACATAATAAATAATGCAGTTTGTTCGCGCAGTCAAATTGTTTGCATTTCATTGGTTTTTAGTAATGGTAATTGGACCGAGTGTAGTACAATTTAGGGAGTAATCGCGCAAGTAATTTCAAAATCGGACGAGCGCGAAGCGGTAGGCCGATTTGAAATTATAAGTGCGATTACTCCCTAAATTGTACGACACGAGGTCCAATTACCAATTAATCGTATCTGTAACAAATTTCGGAATTACAAATGTCATTTGAAGACCTCCTCTCAGCGAAAACGTATGTAGCACGTTTCATAAGTTTTGAAAACTGCAGGAAGCATTGCAAAGAAAGCTATCAAAGAGCGCGCAATTGACGTGCGAATCACGTGGTACCAATTGCAGGTGTCCAATCATTACAAAAAGTTCAAACTGGATACCTGTTATTGGACACCCACGTGATCACGGCGCGCGCCGATTACGTGGCAAGTAGGCGCGCGGAGAACCAATCACGATCAAGAATTTTGTTATAGATACGATTATATAATAAATAGAACATTACATGACCGCTTGGATATACGAAATTTCTCCTCTCTTCTCCCCTATTTAATCGCTCTTTGCAGATCTGATTCTTGCGGGAGTCGTAAACTTCAGCTTTATGGAAAGAAACAAATTAAAACCTTGAGGCTTGGAGAATTATTGAAGAAAACATGAAATAAAAATGATAACTGGCCTGACAGGAAAACTGCTACGCCTTGGAAATGAAAGGCATTGTCCAAACCCGGGCACAAAGAGCGGCTCTATATTAAAACATTTAAGGTAATTCCATCGAAATAAAACTCACAATAGATTTTCTTTCAAACTTTGCCTGTTAGCTACTTATATCAAGAGAACTTAAAATTTGAAATAAAAAAGGGGGGTCCCTTCATTCTTTAAGGAGCAGGAGGACCATCAATACACTTCATAATTCCTGAAATTATCCGCTTTCAGAAACGTTTATATTTGAGCCATTCACCTTACGCATTAAGAAAGCAGAAAAATAGAGAGAAGGTTAAGCGAGAAATACAACAATGGATGTATTGCATAATAGTTAAGGAGCAATGTGATGTACGTTTCATGATAAGGGCACTCATATTTAGTTGACAGGGATACAATATGTTCCAAGCACGCAATGTTCTGGGGCCACATATTAACTGTTACGAGGGCTAGCTATGCTCTCATTTTCCCTGATAATCTTTTACTCTACTATAGAAATTGGTCCATATTCACTGTATAGAAAGAAGGTGATCTCTGCACTCAAACTAAATAAAAAAAATCAATAGGTCCCGGTACTCGTTTTCGAGAAAACGACGATGATTTGTCTCTCGCAAGCCAAGAGCCACCATTTTGTATATGTTGTGTATGTGAACGCGCTAATGACGCGAAAATCGTGCGCAGTAGGGATGCGCAATGCAATTCTGAGGAATAACCTTAACTTGTACTATCTATCTAACCTGCTATCATCTTCAGTGTTTGACAACTAACATCAGTATTAAAGACAGTGTGCGAGATTTTGATAAAATATTCAATTTGCTTCTCATTTCTTTTCAGTGCTGTCGAAATGTGTGAATTGAAATGAAAGAAGGAATTGCAGGAAATCAAATTTCTGTCGCGAAAACACTCGTCGCTTCGCAGCTCAAAAGATTTGACCGAAGAATAGAAACGAAGAAACTCCTTCGCAAACATGGTTCATAACTGCAAGGGCTATCATGACTTTCGTTTCATAAGGTCTGTAAAAGTGCATCTTCACTTTATAAGATAAAATTGTATACTTTATTCTATAACAATATTCCCATTGAGCAAATACACGTTTTTGTTCCATGCAAAAAATATATTTCCGTTTGCTAAAGTTTTTATGAAAGGCGACTAATTTGTATTTGACATTTGTTATCAAAGGAAATTGTCATACTTGATTGGCTACTGACAAGCAGTATTTCAACAAAGTTTGAAATAGCTGTACGTGAAAATACATGCGGATTCCATGGTCAAGGAAATGACCTTGGTGGACAGATTTTAAAGGTGAAAAGATTTCTGCAATGCAACTGGGGATGACTATACAAACAACAAAAAGGAAATTACAGAAAACACTCACACTAAAGACCGAAGTACAAAGACCTGGCTCACTGTTTTGAGTTGGAAAACACATCGCTAATTGAGTAGAAACGTGTTACTTATTGATGTGGAGAATTCAGCCTAATTTTCTAAGGCGTGATTAAATTTGGCCGTTTCCTGGACTCTTGTCTTACTTTCTTTAGGTTTTACCGATGATTGCCAAAATCGTAGGCGTAGAAAATAGCGCTGTTAGTCACAACGTCATCGCCGTTATTTCCTATTCCATTATCTGTTCTCTTTTTATTTTCGGCTCTAGACGGTCTCTCCTCAGTTCATCTTGCGATTCATCGCGAGTAGAAGTGTTTCAATCAAGGCGTTGCCGTGACTAAGGAACAGCGCCTGGTATGTAACATTCATTCCTGTTAGGTAAATGTTTAACTCCGGAGTAATGGCATTTCTAACTTTCTTATTAGTTCACAATCTCCAGTAAACAAGGAGTAACCTAGGTTTTACCTTTTTGTGCCGAAAAATGAATTAGCAAGCTGTTGCAATTTCATATGCGACGACGAGGAATTTGTACAAAAGACTGCTTGAAATTGTAAAATTTGCTAAATACATTTATGTTAAACTGCCAAAATCCAAAAGTAAGTAACTCTTCTAGATACAAAACGTTTCAAAAGAAATATTAAATGGAAAAGGTCTGTAATTATAAATGTACAGCATGGACGCCACATTTACGTTTTTATGCCGGAAAAGGAACTAGCAAGTTTTTACAATTTCATATGAGACGACGAGGAATTTGTACAAAAGATTGCTTGAAATCGTAAAATTTGTTAAATACATATATGTTATACTGCCAAAATCCAAAATCGAGTAGCTCTTCTAGATACAAAACGTTTGAAACAAAACATTAAATGGAAAATGTCTGTAAATGTACAGCATTAAAGAGTGAATTCACAGAAAGATCCGAAAGCCGCGACTGTTCAGTGCAGAAAGAGAAAACAGTTTTATTTTTACTAAACTATGCTAAGCTTTTCATTCGATATATTTAAAGGACACTTATCATCTCCAGGGAATAAAGCTTTTCGAATCAGTTAAAGGAATACCGGAGACGAGGCAACAATTTCTCTTTCCTGAACGAATCAACTGAGCATGGGCTATACTGGCCAAAAAAAGATATCTTAATTTGCCGATCAATCTTTTTCCCTGTGTGTTGTCCCTTCAGTTCAATGAGCTGATCAGTTTAGTTTTTAAGAAAGTAATTAATTTTAATTTAATTTTGCATGTGGTCTTGACCAGCTCCAGATAGACAAATTAAATCGTTAATTAATTCTTGCTCTTTTTGAATTTTCCAGGAAATATACAGCGAACATAATGTTCAATTCTGCAATTATTTTGTATTGTTCCATAAGCATAAAAATTGAATAATCAGTTTTAAATCAAACAACGAATATTCACTCAATTATTCCGTGAGGGGGCGTTGGATGTTCCTAGCAACAAGTCTGTTACGTTATAAACATCACGTATCCAGCAAAGGGCAATTAGAAAAATTGTTTCATTAATATTTTAGAGATGAACGACCTAGGGTGTTAGCAGGACCTCCCTCTTCCGCCTTGTTTCCTCTCGCCCCAGTTTTCGTGCGCCAAAATTTCAGAAAGTCGATCCTCGCTCGTACAGGAACGGTATTGTCTAAAGATCAAAACTGGAGAAAACTTGTTAGTTTTACTTGGGGTAAAATGAATACCTAGCAGTCAAGAAAAAAACCTCTACCCCACAGCAGTAGCTGTTATTTGAAAAGTTAAATACTAGAACCCACAGCTAAACCTGCGTTAAAATATTGATTTCTGTTTCTGACTGTTGTATTGTTATAATAAATTGTATTATCGTTTGTCTCACGATGTAGTCACTTGAGATGTAGATCGCGACGTTTCGACTGCTTACTGCTAGTCTTCTTCAGGCGATAAGGTCGACTGATTGCACGGTATCATTTATATCACAAAGGTCAGCTGTGATTGGTGCATTTCGATCCTCCTATTGTTCCGTTGTTCCGGCGAGTAGCTGTTCCCTCAGTGGTCCGCTGTTGTACCGTTCTCCTGTTGTTGTGTTTTTTGATCGTGGTTATCCATGCTCCAGGAATTTCAATTCCACTCTCCCTGTTGATGTTATTAGGGTGAAGTCTTATGTGAATAGCTTCCTTGACCCTACGTGTGTACCAGTGAGGATTTATTATTGCATCTACCACGATGAATAACAACAACCTTTTCCTCAACATGTTGTATTGTTGTTGTTGTTGTTGTTGTTGTGGATGTTGTTGTTTCTCAAAATGAACTCACTGAGACAGAAAAACGAGATATTCTGATGTGAAAAACCATGTTGCTGACGAGGAGCCCATGGCGCGGGCCCTTAGCCTCCATATGTATTATACCCTTGAGTCAACAACATTTCCTGCGAAAAATACTGTTTCCGTCGCGGGCCGCTTGGGCTCAATTTCACTCTTAAAAAAGAGGCAGACGATGTCGATACACATTCTTTTGTACTTCGATTGTTTCCATGATCATTTAGTGATCTCTTCCTGTTACTACAGCCAAGGGAGGTTTTAGGTTGAATGAATAACTGCTAATATTAAACTTTCCTGACCTTGAAGCCGTCGAATTTCTAAACTGAACCATGCACGCAACATGGAGTCGCACTCGCGATCGAGCGCAACTAATTCGCTTGTGCTGCGCTGATTAGTCCAATAATGTAGCTTAACAAATATAAAGAAAGTCTCAGTGCTCTTTTAACAGGGCCTGTCTCAGGTGAAAACAGAGATAACAAAAGAAAGGCTGTGTTATGCGATTATCAAGTAACCCAGAAAACACTGGCTCAAACTAACAGTACTTGTCAAGGTCAATTTCATCACATAAAACGCAGCAACAAATTCAACTTTTATTGCTTGGTCATGGGCTCCTGTCGTGGCGCATACAATATGATTCTCATGGGACTTGTGTTTTCTGTCTGAATTTTTTTTTTCTAATATGATCTAGGCCGTCAGTTCATCTGAGATGGGAAAACTATCATTGTGTTTTGTTACCATCCTTGTTGCGTTTGGTCCGTTTTTTGGAAGCCAACAGTTTGCAGTTACAGAGGCACAGCTAAATGGTAAGAAACGAGCATGGGAGCGTGCGTGCCTGCGTGTAAGCGCGCGGGCTTGATTGTTGCACGCGAGAGTAACTGCGTGTTTGAGTAAGTAAGTCAAAAGTTAAGGACATTTTGATTGTTTTCATCTTTGATCGTCGTTTCCACTTAGTGGAAAGGTGAGACTCTTTTACTGAAACCATTTTCAAAAAAGCGGACACTTTGCATTAAGAAGTAAATTATGTTAGTCCAGGAATTTCTACAATTAATCCTTATATTGTATTTCCCAGCCAACCAGTTCAATATTCTGCACCCGTGGGTTCTGGATGGTACCTTTGCGACAGACTCACCTTTCCCAGGGTGTCTGCGGGACATGCCAGATTACGATTTTTGCTTTAATTTTAAATACAACCGAAAGACTATGAGTCTCTTGACCCGCGGAGGTAGGTGACTCCCACATGAAAAGGTCGGGAATGCTCGTCGTCCCACTTAAGGGCATAAAGCAGGAATTCTGGCCATCACTCACTTTTAATGCTGTAATCTGTTTCTTGATCTTAACTTTTAGGTGTCCCCAATTAGTGGAGGGTTTCATCCTCGGCTATTTTATCCAGACACGTTAATAAAGTTGTTTTTGTAGGCTGTTCATGACGAAACGCCATTATTTTTAGCTGTCAAAGCATCTTTTGAGAGTGCATTCAAAATAATAATATAACGCTCTTTGTCCCTTTTTTAGGCTTGATTTCCACCGATCTCTCGAATCCGGCCAACTAGCGCGGCCTGTTCAGTTTTAAGTGGTATCTTTTAGGGGTTGAATAAGGCTAGAGCCACGCCCGGGTTGTTCCCCTTGAGGGGTTTAACTCAAATCTTCCGATAAACATCCTCGAACTTTTCATATGGGAGACCCCCGGGCTCTTGATACAGACCAATAACACTGATTGAGTTCTCTCCGAACCTTATGTTACAAGCTAAGTGGTAATATCAAACGCGAAACACCGTAATAAAACACATTTCCAAACTCCGAGAATAGAGTTGAAAATACGACGTGTAGCGAAGTATTTTTGACAAACTTCGAGGTGTTTGGAAATGTGGTCAAACACTGTCTTGAGTTTCGATATATCTTCTCAATCGAAACTAAAACTAAGGAGAAAACGGAGAAATAAAATCATAAAAATCTGTGCTAATTAATATCAGACATCCAAACACTGTCAAGGTCATGATTTAGTTTGTTTTAACCTAATAAATCATTAATGGATTTAAGAACGAAGAATCTTGACCCAACCTTGTTCCCATGGTCTGTCTTTTTCCCGCCCTAAGACAGCGAGAGACACTGGGAACAAAGTTGGTAATGACCTGCAACTTCATTCCGAATGGTGTTTCCGAACTTCATGTTGCAAGCTAGCTAGATCAATAATATTTTGACTATAATATCTGTTTCTGTCAAAATAAGCAGATATCCTGAGACGGTAGTACCAGACGCGATTTGTAAAAATTTGTAACATTTTGCAGAGTACCCAGGCCCTTGTCAACCATTCCAGGACACTCAAACAACGCTGTGCTCTGAGTTTCAAACATTGGTGCAAGATTATGGTCCTAGACCAATTTGCAATGACTCCCGAGCATCGTGTTATATGAACGTCACCCGTCCTCCTTACAGCCGGAAGCATTTGTTATGGGGAAATTGTTATTGCGATCGATCCTGTAAAGAGATTGGTGATTGCTGTGTGGATTACGATAAGTGGTGAGTTTGTTGATCCCATTCCCTTCCCCTCCCCCCCGGTCTCTAAGAAAAAACGATGTAGTATTCCGGTTCACTGAATACCCCTTGAGCTTCTTGTTCGTGCTCAACCTTCTTTACGTTCACACGCTATTCTTTTCTGCATTATGTCACCTCATTTGTTTATTTTCCACAGGGAAAATAATCAAGGAAAATTGTGTTAAATGAGGCATTTCTTCCAGGATCTTTACAGCTTTTCACGAATTCACTGTCGATTTTTTATTGTTTGGCAGATTTCAAAATATCTTCTCTGATTTACGACATAAACGAAACCGACAAATGGACCTCAAACAGAGCGAATTAATTCGACCAACAATAAAAGACGTATCAGAACGATTGACAAACTTTACATCATCAAGTCTTACAGCCAATACCATCACGACTTAACTGACCAGTCAGCTTCAACAGACCAGACCTATAACACCATCGACGGCCAAACACTATTCACGTGACTCTAAAGATGACTTCCGCTAAGGTCGAAACTGCCAGTCTAAAGATGATTTCCGCTTAGGTGGTCGAAACGTCGGCAAACGTCACCAACAATAGTTCTTCAGAACTACGCTCATCCAGACTATCACACTATACAAAGTACTAGTACAAGTTTCATTACTTTAACCTGAACTTCGTCGGCGATTTAGGCAGCGATTTAGCGAAGAGGCAGTTTCCTCTGGGTCAGCAGAATATAGGTTTAAGACGAAATCCGATAGAAAATCTAGCAATTTCAGTTCTAAGTGGACAAAAATCTGGTACCAGAATAATGTTAAGTATTTTACAGTCATTTTTACATTTTCTTAAAGCTAAAGATGTAAATAGTTGCCTGAAATAACACCGAAAACAATTTCCCTTTGGAACGAAAGAAAATAAATTTCAAATTTCAGAGAAATTGTGCAAACACAGGTAAAATTTCATCATCAGTTTCATTTCATCAGCACTTTCAAGTGACTCATGCGAAGTTCAACATTTGTTTTCGACGTTTGGTGTTGCTAGAAATATATATATATATATTTTTTTTTTTTTTTTTTTTGAGAAGATATTTAAAACAGTCGTAGTGAAGCTTGCAATACGATGTAAATAATCTTGATACAAAGTTTTTGTCCGCTTGTTACTCTAACTTCCGGTGAATTCCGTCTTGACATGATAACATCATGCAACATGGAGGCAAAAGTTTGATTTTCTTGCTGCGTTTTTTCTAAGGCATACTCTTCACACGCCAAAGCCGGAAACCAAACCATGGAAACTATCCTGTAGAAGGGTACCCTCAGACGAAAAGAACTCAATCTTCGGCTACATCATGATCGACAGCTGTCCATCACCTTAGAGAAACGTTGATATTGCGCGTGCGTGTCTATCCACCAATTACACGGCTAATCCTGCTGTGGCTTTACCAGTACTTGACATGACAACTAACGTCACTTATGCCAACATATACTGTGCCATGTGTCACGGCAGGTCACGTAACCTTCACTTTTGGAGTCTGATGGTCAGAAAGCCCGGCGGACTCGAAAATGTTACTATACAAGACATCAGATCTGCTAACGTATTTTGGGAAGTGTTTCCTGTTGGGGACGTAACTCCAGAAAAATGCCTTATCACACCATTAGAGGCCAACATGAGACCTGAAACCGAGATGACACAGTTGTGCCGCTCCTATGCAAATAGTATTAAAGTAGAGAGAGACGGGTTAATTTTTAAGAATACCCACTGCGCCCTCTTGTCAGATCCGAGTCTGGTAGTGAACCAAACTATTCTTTGCGGTTTGACTTGGCGTTTTCCTCCGAGATTGCGTTCTGTTTTTTTTACATTCTCAACTAAGGCCAAGACTCCAACTCGAGCTCCTGTCAAAATGACGGTGCACATGAATGTTCAGACCTGTCAGACAAACGAGGTTTACGACCCATTTCAGGAAAAGTGTCTCCCAGTTCACACCGGCCGTGTGAACACCGGCCGCATTAACAGTACCAATGCAACAAACAAGTGTTGGGGCCCTCGCTTTCCCTCGCACGAGTTTCGTGTCTTAAGTAACAATTCCGTCTTCATAATACCTTACCGAAAGCTCTACAATAACGACAGCTTTACTCTGGTTAACCAAACGTTAATTTTGTGCTCCGCGAAATTCTCTCTTAACCACACCAGGGAAGCTACCCCGGCATTGACCCCGGCTGCTGAAGACCAGAAACCTCCCAATGACTCGCTTGTGCTCCGTATTATCACTTACGCTGGGTTCTCCCTGTCAATCATATCCCTCCTATTCCTGCTGATGACGTATTTCCTGTTTGCTGAGTTGCGGACCTATCCCGGTAAGAAAGTGATGCACTTGTCATGCGCATTGATAGCCATGCAGTCAGTGTACTTTGTTTCAGACCCGGATATTGTTTCCTCGGCCGTCTGTGGTGTGATGGGAGCCCTCTTGCATTACTTCATCCTAACTGTATTCTTCTGGATGAGCGTTATCGCAGACGACACACAGAGAACCTTCTCATCCTTGAGTAAGTAAATTTGAGCTGTTTTCAATTGACTGTCGCGTTTTCTTTGGTTTTGGATTGTTACGCTGCACGACTGGCTTAAAAAATAATCGCGCCACTTTGTCATTCGATCAGAAATAAAACCAAAACAAATCGTGTCACCCTCGCACACTTTTTCCCGCGCGTCGCTAATATTATCATTTTTATTATGATGATGATAATGATGATGATGATTATTTATATCATCATTTTATTTTTTCTTACAAAAACATAATCGAAACATTATGAAGTAGAACAATGGTTACTTTTAATTTCATTTTTTTCGCCAAGATGTAGATCTGCACAACCCACTTGTGATTAACTCACGACGAACGTCATATATTCGTGGCAATGTGTTTTCTTGGGGATTTCCTCTTGTTGTTGTTGGGATCTGTGCGGTTTTGCAAATGACAAACACTGGGAATGTTCATTATGGTAAGTTTCTTAGTGCACAGTACATTGAAAAGGCCTTAGCTTGCCAACAGGCTCAAGGGTTTGAGTCTAGCACTTAAGCTGCTATCTAGTTTTTCGCTTTGGCGCACGAGCCAGTTCACGATTTACGAATGTCGCGCATTGGTGGAACGCACGACGTGGGGAGTTCGGATTCCTCCTTGTCTCGGGGATGTCTCTCGCGGCTTCGCCACCCACGTTCCCAGCCCAAACACGCAAGAGACTGCTAGCAGGTTAAAGCGGCCTCAAACTTTCCATCGGGTTCTAGCCCTGGCCTGGGAAGTAGCGTTTCATTCTTGGGCAAGACATTTTACTCTGACAGGACGTCTCTCCATCTATATGTGTAGATGAGCACCGGAGAACCTTTTGAGCAACCCGGCAACAAAATGCTGGTGTGAGTACCCCTGCCCCTAGCCGCTGTTTACAGAAAAAACAGAAATAGTTTTGGCTTTAATTTCCTAGTGATAGAGTTGTTGGATCTAGGAAGATCAAAGAAGACTCTATTTGAAGGGCAGGTTTTGGAAGAGAGGGCGGAGCACCAAGCAACTTTTCAGAGTACTTCTCCTCCATCGGATAATGGCAATGAAACGCCACATTTCAAAACTGTTTCTAAATAGCCTCGCTTTATTTCATCTGGTATACCAGTGCTGCATCTAACAAACCATTCACCTCGCAGGTAATGACGATGGCTGCCAGCTGTCTCTTCCAGCCCGTACTTTTGCTTTGGCTTTTCCCGTTACTGCCATACTTGTTTTCAACATCTTCGCCGTAATCCGCACAGTTGTTGCCATCAGACAGCAAGATCAGGTATGGACAATGAAGTACATTTTAGCCTCTTGAAATTTACTTGCGCTTTCTAAAATTTCCAAGTTAGTTTCTTACCTAGTATTTTTGAAAAGTGTATCGCTGCTTATTTAGATAGGACGCGGGACTTTGAATTGCGAGACCTGCATTGAAGCTTTGTTGGGCTTAATTTTGTGTTCCTTGCCAGGACTACATTTCCTCTCACATTGCTTGTCCTCATGCCGCCTCATAGGA
This sequence comes from Orbicella franksi, assembly GCF_964199315.1. Taxonomy (NCBI): domain Eukaryota; kingdom Metazoa; phylum Cnidaria; class Anthozoa; order Scleractinia; family Merulinidae; genus Orbicella; species Orbicella franksi. The sequence continues at coordinate 4,328,352 of NC_138155.1, forward strand.
GTAATAACATGACATCATTGGAAGTTTGAAATAAAAATCTGAAACAGGTATTTTAAATTGTCAAATAATGAGGTTGCCAGAGACTTTTCGGCACGGGCCCTTCTTCGGGGTGTTGAAAAAGGCTGTCACGAACTCGAATCACGTCCATAATTTTTTTTCCCAGTTTCCTTGAAGTTTGCCTGCCATGGATTAGCTTGGCAATAAATGGAGACTGCCAGAACTCCTAGCTACTTTAGGCTGTGGCTGCTGCACAGTTTAAGCCACGCACTAGGGCTTTATATTAGCTTGCTTCTAAATGTTTATTTAACTCCCGCAGTTTATTCGAACTTGGCGTTGATATAAAGCAAGGGTTTTTATTCATTTCATGGGACAACAGTATATTACGCCACTATAAGAAGGCAGCTTATTATGCCTCGCATAAATATATACCTCAGGGTCTCATTAACAATTCAAATCTCCTTGGAAAATCTGGCATTTACAACCTAGTTCCCAGGGCTTTTTCTTTGGAAATTAGGAAGGGCAGGAAAATTAGGAGAAGGCCCGGATGCTAGGCTGTGCAGTTTGGACGACACGAATTGCTTAACTTCATAATGAAAAAGGACAATTAGGGTCATTATTTGGAAAGCTTTCGGAGCTTGTGTTTGTACTAGGACTTTCCTCAGTGCTGTAAACCTTTCTTTCGTATTTGTGGAAGGGAAACATGCCTACTTACCAGAGAAGCCTGCCTCTGATTATGCTGAAATTGACAGTGGTCATGGGGATCACCTGGATCCTGGGATTTGCGTTGGGTTTCTATCCCACTCCATATTTGGAATATCCATTCGTCATCATCAACAGCTGTCAAGGTAAGTTTCCTTGCCCAGGCCCCTCTCCCCATTCACTCGTTATAGCATCATATCTCTGCAGGTTGTATTCAGAGTCTTGTCATGTGATATCAAATTCAGACTTGACTGTTTAACTGAGCGAGTGCACATAGCAGCGGTGGCATAAAGTTTAAGACCAAAAGCCAACCTCGTTCCCAGGCTCTCTCTAACGACAAGGGAGGCAAGGCAGCGAGAGCCTAGGATCGAGGTTAACTGAAAGCGTGCTGGCAGTTCCTACTTTACAAGTGCAGAGGCTCTGAACGATTTTTACGATCTTAACAGTTTTGATTTCTTTTGGTTTATTTTGCTATCTTAATCCGCAGACGGCCTCCATGAAAAGCACTTTTTAATGTTTAAGAATTTTTATTCCGTTATTGTGGTTAGGAAGATAGGTAACTAGTTGATTATCGTAAATAGACTGATGGAAATACCGTGTATAAATAAAGTTATCGTATCGTATCGTACGTACAAAACGGTGGGAGAGAGGGTGAGGGTGTTAGGTTGGGGTTGATCGGTGTTATCCCCAAAGGTTTTTTTTTTCAGGATTTTGAAAAAAAAAAAAATTCTGAGGGTAACAAAGTATTATTTTAACGTTTTCTTTGATTTGAAGGTGATTTTGACACAGCTGGTTGAGTATTGACCAGCATTTTGTACTTCAAATATTTCTAAACCATTTTCTCTTTAATCGTCAGGTCTCCTGCTCTGCGTCTCATTTGTGATCAAGAAACGAGTCTTCACTTTGTGCAAGCAGAGATTCATTACTGCTACCAATCCTGCACCCGCGACAGAAGCTGGGTCGATTCCACAGCATTCTTAAACCTTGCCAGGGTAGAGTGAGGGAGCTCTGGCCAAACTAATAGCTTGGTGTTGTGAAAAGTTGCAATAACATTTCTGGTTACGTAGGGAAATTTCGTCCAAAAATTCGCTTCAAATCTTTGAAATTGGTTCGAAACTTCAACATTTCATTCCTGATGAAATTTCACTTTCGCTTTAATTTAAAAGTGACTTTCAATATATTTGAACAAGCACTCGAGAGGATTCACCGACAAGTTGCTTCACAACCAGGTTATTTTGCTGTAAAAATGCCATTCGCTGACAGTTAACAAGCAGATTTGTAAATGCTTTTACGTATTTGTTTTAGAGCTATGTACGTAACTGTAAAAATAGTTGATTCCACAAGGGACGTAGATAACCTGTATGTGTCATTAAAACAACTTGAGCTGTTTGCCCCATCAGAAGTTTGTGATTCTGTCCCTCAAGGACCTCTGGCGTTTTCTTCTAGACCCAGCTTTTTGATCAACACTCAACCTTTCTTCGACTGTTCAACCTGATTTAGAATCAATACCGTGACAACGACAATCACAAACCCCCACAGTTTCGCTAGCATTTTAAAATTTTTGAAGTGTTTGGGTGGTCGTTTGCATTTTCGCTTATGCTGGTGTCGCTGATACCCCGGATAAAGCGAAGATCGAGGGGCAAATTTCGAAGTGTTCCGGCTTGCAGTTGGCAAACGTTCAATGCGAAACTTTCCACCTAAAGCAATAGATCCTGAAAATGAACTTAAAAAGTAAATGCATTTGAACAAAAGCGGTTCACTTTTAGACGGCATCTTGGAAATGGCATTCGTTCGGCCAATTCCTCGTGCGTCTTTGAATTACTCGTGAATGATTAATTGAATGATTGTTAAATAATTAGCTGCTTGATTCATTCCTGGTTTATTTATTTATTTGTTTATTTATTTATTTAATCTATTTGCTGTGGTTTTAATATTTGCATCCCTTTTACAGTTTTATGCGATTGCGGGCCAAAGTGCTTTAATGTTTTCTCTTTAGGCCGTGGGGAGAGCATTTAACTTTTGCCACATTTCCATCCATAAGGTTTTACTTTTCATTGGCTGCTAGGCAAACAAAACCTAAAATTATAGCTTAGTAAGTCAGCAATGGAGGATTTTCCCGTTTTATAGTCCTCATAACATGGTACCTGGTTTTCGGTGTCAGCCGTCCTCAACAAATTAACTCAACTCGTTTGCGCAGGAAATGTGAAAGACCTCATGCATAGTTTATATGGGCGTTTAGTTCAAATTGCATATATCGGTAACTGTGTAAAGTAAGCTCTTAATTTATAAGAATATATTTTATTATATGGCTAGCTCCTTGAGCGGGCAAGATGAATCAAATCTTGCGCTGTTATTCTACCCGAGCTGGCAAGATGGAGCTATCTCACGCGCTCGGGACTACCCGCCGTGTCCCGCAAGAAAAATTTCCCCGAAAGCCATATAATAAACCCTTCATTGACCAAGCTTGTTCGGTCAAGATGGCTTGATATTGCCCTCGTTCTTTTTTTCGCGAGTTTATGGACCTCGACTCTGTCTCGGTCCAAAAAGTTGCCGCGCAACTTGTGGAAAGCCCTACCAAATACACTCAAAAACAGAAATGTCATGCGCTACAATGTAAAGAATATCACCGGAATATTCTTCAGCCTAAAATCGGCCGGAAAAACAATATGCCTGCTATAAAAAGAGTGTAGATCGTAGAAATTAAGAAACTAATTGCGGAACAAACTGCAAAGAAGATCTCAACTGATAAGATATCTATTCGGCAATAAAAGCAACAAACAAAAACAAAGAAGAGGTAGAGGTGTAATATGACACCTGTTTTTTTAAGCTTATTGCGGGGTATAGATACGTAACACAATACAAATATATCAGTAAAACATAAACCAAGCAGGAACAGAGATAAACGACGCGCGGTACGGATCAAGTTTCGTGACCTTTTACAAAAAATAAATGGGCTTTTGCAAACACCTGGAACACCGTTCCGTTGTCGAGAAGTTATTTTGGCAGTTGGGGCCCACTTTTGTGGCCATTGCCATTATGGAGAGATGGCTGTTGTAGAGAGGTTACGATCAGAGCTGTGTAGGGAGTTTTAGCGAGCCACGACGGCGACGGCAACGAGAACGTCACCAAACAAAAGGTTTAATGAGCAGAACAATGGTTCTGCATGTGCATTTTGAATCTTTAAACATTTCATTGCCGCCCTCTACAAAACAACAACGTGAATTGAAATGACCAAGTTCTGCGTATTTGGAGAACGTGTACCGCAATCGCATGTTTAGCCTGAGCAGGTTTTTAGACCGATAGGCGTACTGAACAGATCTACACAGTTGCGACATTCGAGTGTAAAATATAAATACTTATTTATTTACAAGGCGTCGTCCTCGGCGTCGCCGTCGTCATTGCTAAAACGACCGTCCGCCAGGACCAAAAAAGGTGACCTTTCATTGGTGGAGGGTTCCACGTATCATTGTAAAACGCGCGAAGGACTGGGAGTGAATGCGATTTCCAAGATGGCGTCCAAAAGTGAACCTTTTCGTTCAAATACAACATTTACTTTAAGTTCAGTTTAGGATCTTTTGCTGTACTTTGGCCAACATTTTGATGCCAGGATCTATTGCTTTGGGTGGAAATTTTCGCACTGAACGTTTGCCACCTGTAAGCCGCAACACTTCAAATTTGCCCTCGATATTCGCCATCTACAAACAAAAGAGCAGTCGAGTTTAATAATTGAAGCCGCGATTTTGTCGTGGAATTTTAGCCAAACAACACAATGCATAAAGCTGTGCTGACGCTGGGGTTGTTAATCAATATATGTTCCTCGATCTGTATCGTTTTCCTCAACAAATGGCTGTACGTTCATCATGGCTTCCCGAATATGACTTTAACATGTATTCACTTCGTGACCACGTATATTGGTCTTCGATTGTGTGTTCTGTTGAATGTCTTTCAACCCAAACGGCTCTCTGTACTTAAAGTGGTTCCATTGTCCTTGGCGTTTTGTGGATTCGTAGTATTTACTAATCTCAGTCTACAGAATAACACGGTTGGGACGTACCAGTTGGCAAAGGCCCTCACTACCCCAGCTATTGTGGGAATTCACTCTTTCTTCTACAACAAGAGTTACTCACCACAAATCAAGTTAACAGTGGTAAATGGCAACTTAAACTCTTTTAATTCCATAATGAGATCAAAATCCAGTTTCCTCTTACAATAAGGTAGGGACAAACCTTGGAGTGAATCAACTTGGTTCCCTGATTTCAATAAGAATGGCAATTATTCAAGAGTGAGAAATAAGCAATAATAGGCCCTTTGCATGATTGGGTCACATGGTACAAAGTTACACTTGCTGGGGTGCAAGTTGCACAGTGGGACCTCCAAAACAAAGCAAGTCATACCAGTCCACCTTGACCTGCCTTTGTTTTGGAAGTCCCACTGTACAACTTGCATCCCAGCCTGTGTGATTTTATGCCATTTGACCGGATCATGCAAAGGGCCTATTGTCATTCATGTTTAAATCAGTGATCCAAGTTGATTCAGTCCCAGTTTTGTACCTGTCCCTTACAATGTCAGTTCATACGTAGATTAGTTGAGGAGAACAAAGAAATAATCAACAACCACGAAATATAAAATTGCCTTCACGTGCAACTGAAATCTTATAAGGAGCATTTAAGAGAAATGTAAATGTCTGCTGTGGGCCAATCGGCCCAAACTCCCAGTGTATGCACCTAGGAGGGTATCAAAGGGGAGTTGTGATTGCATTTCATGCTCAAATGTCAATAAAATTCCTGCATCTCATATACTTTTTGCTACTTTTATTTTTCATGAACTCATAGATCACTTAATGTCTTTTAGTGGCTATTAATGCATCACTTGCTAATTTTTGCCCTCATTGCATGTAATACTTAAACCCTTAGCCACCCTCAACTAGGGGTAACGGTATTTACATGTATATTCCCTCCCTGATGGGATGCTGGTCTATCATATAGTTATCTACAGCATTACATTTGCTAGTACCCATTTGTTACAACTCCAAAATGTGAGTTCTTTCAAGTCTTACACAACTACAGTATTGTATACCTGTTGATTATTTACTCAAAATTCATGTAGAATATATTTCCATTTCTTTATGTAGATTCCAATAATACTTGGTGTATTTTTGAACTCTTATTATGATGTGAAGTTCAACTGGGTTGGTACAATCTACGCAAGTTTAGGCGTCATAGTAACATCCGTTTATCAAGTGGTAAGTTACACATTTTTTCATGATTTGCATAGTTTATCGACCATAATGAGATAAATGTATTTATTAAAAACTACATTATTGGATAATACTATTCAAGAGTTTTTATTGGCTTAGCCTTCATGGGTTATCAACCATTATACCACTCTCTACAGTGTACTGGTGATTTTTTGAGGCATTTTTATTTTCATTTCTAAAGGTATAAAACAATTATTCCACTTGCACTTGTTGGATATGAGATGGTAACAGGTAACTCCGTGCTGAGCACTTCTTTGGGTATCTACCATCTCATATCCAACGCATGCTCCTGGAATAATTGTTAAGAAGCCTTGAGTAAATAAATTACTTTTAGATAGTTTACATTAAATTACTACTGGAATCTGTATAATTGCTACTAGCTTAAAACATGTATACAGATTAGCAAACAGAAGTATGCATTAGTAAATTTACAGTGATGGACCCAGATGTGCTTAAATGAGGGAGGTGGGGGGGGGGGGGTGATTAAGGGGGAGATGCCCCTCTCCTAGGTCCACCATGATTATTTTCCATCATACATAGAACTATTTCATGTTCCTTGCTAATACACACTACAAGTGTATGAATTATTCTTATTCTATACTTGTACTGTTTATCTTTCAGTGGGTTGGAACAAAGCAAAAGGAATTTCAGGCAAACTCCATGCAGCTGTTGTATTACCAGGTGGATGACAATGGTTAACTTATCATTTGTCTCTTTGGTAATAAAGGAATAAAAATATTTTAGTTAATTATGAAAATCTTTTTCAGGCTCCATTATCAGCTGGCATGTTAGCAGTAGCTGTTCTTATTTTTGAGCCTATCACAGCAGAGAGTGGACTGCTGTCTTCCTGGTCAATGTCATCACTGGTAAGTGAAATTGAGTGTATTTATGACGCTATTTAGAAGGCTAAGAAGTTAAAAATCTAAAAGAAATGGTTTTTAGTTTGAAATAACGGGGAATTTGAAATAACTGAGTTCAAATTACCGGGGTTCAACTGTAGTGTCTTAAATCTGAAGGTAATATTGTGGACAAAATTAATATATTTATGTTAATGCTGTTTTTAAATGTAATTAGGATTTGAAACTTATTTAACCAGCTTGATTTTTTTTCCATAATCAGTAGCATGATCAAATGTTCCATAAGCAGACATCTGTCCTAAGTAGACACTTGAACACCAAGGATGTCTGTTTAGGGAAGTTTGACGTTACATAATATTATGCCAAAATACATGCACCCACGGCTTTACTTTCTTTGTAGCTGGTGGTGTTAGCATCTGGTGTTGTGGCCTTTAGTGTTAACCTGTCTATTTACTGGATCATTGGAAACACCTCTCCAGTGACGTATCCTTTAAAAATGTTAGATGATAATAAACTAAACGTACGTGCAAATCCAAAAACTGTGAGCACTTCAATGCGACTTTCTGATGGGCCACTTGGCTGGTACGGCAGACTTTACCTTGCCTTACCTATCTGAGTTCACTTTTTGATCCATTAATTCTTCACAGCAAACCATACTGGGTAACATAGGCATTGTTGCAGTAAAGTTGCGGTATTTTTTAAAATTTCCATTATTATGTTATGTTATAATTTAATGTGCCAAGTCATTATTTGGCCGTGTGACTGTGTGATGCACTTCCAGTCAAAGACCCACATTTCACCCTTGCTTACCATAGAGTCTCCAGTAGCTCAGTGGTTAGAGCATCTGGTTAGATCACAGAGGGTTGTGGGTTCAAATCCCATCTGGAACTCAGATCTTTTTTTTTTTTGAGTTTTCAGTTGATGCTATTTTCTGTTATGCGATTTATATGTCACAATTGACTTAATTTGCTATTTCTTAACTAATGGTTAGATATAATATGGTTGGCCATTTGAAATTCTGCATCATTCTCTTGGGTGGCTACTTTATCTTCCATGATCCACTACGTGTCAATCAAATGATGGGTGTGGCTATAACACTCTCCGGAATCATAGCTTATACACACTTCAAACTTGCAGAACAAAATACCCTTAAATTACCTACTACAGTAAACAAAATATGAATGAAATCATGAATGTTAACTTAAGTTAGGTAATGTGTTATCATTTCCAACTGTTGAAAAGCTCAATAAAATGAATATAATTATATTAATTATATTAATTTTTGATGTTAAGAATAGGGGATTTTTTGAGACCTTCAGTTATAGCAGTTGTTGCCTGTAAGAAATTAAGGCTGAAAAAGTAAGTTGGTGAGATAAAAGTACAAGATAGTTAAGTATGTTTTGTACATAGCATTTGAGTACTCAGGTACTAAGAATTCTAAATTTGAATTTTGCACCAAGAACGTGGAAAGTATTGGGAACTTCAACCATTTGTATAGCAGAACTTCATATTTAACTTGAAGAACACATTTGTTACTCCTGTCTGACCAGAAGGAATTTGAGTTTCTACTAATACAGCACTTAAATATATGGCATGCAAAGTGTGAATGAGAATTATTGGAAATTCCAAGGGGGAGGGGGGCCTCAGAAGCCAAAATATTTAAAGGCAAGTCTGAAAAAAACTAGAATTCTGCAGGGATGGGGGTGGGAAATGGATATTTTCTGGAACAGCAATGTACATCACAGTTTTTCTTTAATTTACAGTGAGTTATCTTTGGGTATGTTATAAACTCACATTGTGTGAATGGCGCCCGGTTGGCTAGTTAGCTCAGTTGATAAAGCACTGCACCAGTATCACAGAGGTCATGGGTTTGAATCCCATATTTCAAGTATGAACTGTTTTCAGGCTTTAATTTAATTTTAGTTGTGTGTATAACTGCAATGATCTATCATGATATCGTCATGTCTTTCTCTGCAGTTGAAATATATGATTATATTCAGTTGTACAGTGAGTTATATTTATTTTAAAGGGGAAGACAAAGGGACAGTGTTAAATATATACTGCTATGATTGTGAAATCTTCTTGCTGTTGTTCAGGTGTATCTCATGTCCTTGCAAGATACTCGGGGGGGGGGGCGGTTATTGTTAATGAGTGGTACCAGACATTGTAATCCATCAAATATTTTTGCTCGTGTGATTGGTTTAAATGCTTCACGTGACTTAATATCCGAGGATATTGCCCAATTTTCAAAACCGCGCATGTTGCAAAAATACTTGAAGGACAATAAACACAACAGCCTCCATTTGGTGCGAAAATATGCTCGAATATTAGTCGTTGGACATTATCTGTTCCAAGAAGCTTTGAGGAACAGATAATGTCCACGGACAAATATGTTTATTAATACATACCCACCTTAGAGAGGGTTATTGGAAATTCCAAGGGAGAGAGAGGGATCTTGAATGCCACAATTTTTAAAGGAAAGTATGAACCAAAACTGGAAATCGACTTCTGGCATGATGGGTCGACACCCCGGAGGGGGGGGGGGGGGAACTACAAGAAAAATTTATTGGGGGTGTGCAGCTGGCTTCCCAAAACCCTTACCTTATTTATGACCAAAATCTGTGATTTTCAATACACTATTTATGACCTGACCCTAAATCAATACCCTGTTTCAGACCTACCTTATGCCTACAATTGTGGACAATGTCCTTGGGACGCTTACGTAATTTAACAAATTATCTGTGTTTTACTACTGAAGTTTGAAAAAAAGCGCTGCTTTCGTTTTAAAAACGCGTTGCTCTTCCCCCTCCCCACCCAATACAATGTTGAAGCCCTGAAGACCTTTGTCCATGATTGTAGTTCCCAAGTTCAGACCGATGTAAAGGCATCGTGAAGGGCGTTTGTTGATCAGTCTTATCAATAATGATGAAAAACTAGCTTCTTCTAAAAAAACATTTCCAATTCAAGAGAAGAGTGCAAAACCAGACCCCATTAATGATGAAAATGGCTAAAATCGACATCATGACCAAAACGGCTGAAAAACCATTCCCTTTGGGGCTGCACCTACGTATATAGCCCATATAAAAGAAGTAGGTACCCTTAATTATTTCTTCGCGTGTAACCCTGAAAGACACCAGGACCACTAAAATTGCTGGCATTAATTTCCTCCTGTACACCATGAGTGATACCAACGACCAGGATCCACGTCTTTTTCATCTGGGAGACCCCCTGGGATCTCCCTACTCCCGCCAGGAAGACCTCCTAACCAAAGCCTTGAACAGTGTAACAACGCCCTCGGACCTATTTATCTTCAGGAGAGTATACTACGAGTAGTCCCTCTTTCGCCCAGTCCGTCGAGCGAGGAAAAAATGACCGCGCGAAATCCTGGGGACGAGACGCGCGCGACTCCCAGGACGTTTGCGCGGCCATTTTTTCTCGCGGTTTTCTCTCGCGTCACGCACGACGGTCTAATATTGATAGAGGGACTACTTGTAGCGTTGCACTTTCGTCCTGCGTGGCAGACATGTCTAACACCTTTTGACCAATTGTATGTGTTGTTGTTTCTTCCAATGAAAATGCGTTGTGATCGTGTCCTCTGAGATTATTTTACTAGGGGACGGGACCGTGTTTGCCAGTTGAAAGCTCGAAACCTATCGATTGTGACTTTTATCGTGAGGGTGTTTTGCCGGATCTTTCTGCATGTTCCGAAACACATTTACAGCTGCCTTTGAAGCCTAATATTGTTGGTAAGAAGCTTTGTAAAGTGTAGTGTATTGTATTATGTTGTTTGTAGAAATGGAGTGAGCAATTTATATGGCTCAAGTCTACGCAGCCATTTCGAAATGTTCATCAGCAATCTAAGTTTTGTTGATCGTGTTGCTTTCAAGCGGCACGAACTACGCTGGCACTAGTTTGTATAGTCCACACTGTTGTGTTTTGAATTTTGCAATTAAGATCTGCCTCCGTCACGGGCATAAAGAAACGCTGTCGTGCAGACAGAACAAATTTTCACTCAGCTTATTACCACCTTGTATCGCCAAATGCCACCAAATATACAGCTTAGTTGGATAAAAATACTATAGAGCAAAGCAAAACAGTAGATTCGAAATAATGTGCAGGATTGCAAGGATTGAAATTGGTTACAGTTCAAGAAATTTGAGTTTAGTTCAGGATGTCAAGAAATCGAGTTTACCATTCTTGTGACAGTTTGAACTTTCGAGCCTTTATTTTGTCTGGTATTTCTTTGCTTCTATCAGTATTGGGAATGATTTCTACTGATGTTAAAGTAAGCTTAAAGTAATCTCCTGGGCACAATCATGAAAACAAATGCACAATACATTTCCCTGAATGTTTCCTACCAAGCACAGTCTCTAAAAATAAATTAAAATAGGTCACCATGCTTGCAAAAGAGATATGATGTACCTGTCTTACCCTATTTTGCCAGGTCTTTTAAATAGTACTATTCATTTATTTTATCACTCCGCATTACATTTTGCGGTGGCTGGAAGGTACAGTTTTTTGATGAACTTTGATAGGCATACATGAATTTTTGAGCATAAGGAACAACATAATAAACAACTTATGTAAAAGAATCGAAAATAATCCAAATAACATACAATCCATGAGTAATGATTTTGTTTTTGATGCTATTGAATAAGTGTAAAATTCTGCGCTTGAAGCGTTCACAATATAGTACTAAGGAATCACCAGTTAAGGTCAGGGTTGTTTGTCCTTCTGTTCTTCTTTTCCTCTGTTGTTGACGTGCTACCTTTAAGCTGTTTGTTACGAAGCAGTATTTTGTAGACACGCAGTGTGTATGGTCATCATGTGAGGCTGCTTCAAGAAGTGCTTGCCTAGGTTTCCTTTTCTATGCGGCTGGTCCAATTAGTACATATTATAGTTCACCACTGAATTTTCTCGATTGTTATTGGTTTAAATTGATCACGTGACGCAATAGTGTTCATCCATGGAGAGACACTATCAGCCCATAGTGCCTGTCTGAGGAAAATACCTGGATGGATAGTACTCGTCCATGTAAATGTTTCTGTAAAGAAGCAGGCTTACAGAAAGTAAACAATTGAAATATATTAAGTGGGTTTTTGTCTGTTTTCTTTTTCAAATTTTACATTTGGCTTCAATGACCTTCCATGGCTTTCATCTAAAAAAGTTGAAAATAATTCAATATGAATTTTGAACTGGTGCGCGGAAGAAAATTTAGTGGTGAATGATAAAGACAATAGAGTGTTTATGTCTCGGAACTATCGGTTGATAGTTGTCCCTTGGAAATTTGATGTTCTTAAAACTAGCATATTTGTTTTAAGAACATCAAATTTCCATAGGGCAACTATCAACCGATAGTTCCTCGACAGAAACTTTCTATTGTTTAAATAGGGATACATGCCAATACCTTGTCATGTCTTCATTAGGTGGCATTGCCATTATCTCTTTGTGCCAGCTCTTGTGTGAGGAACATTGCCATTCTCGTTATCTTCTGGAGAATTTATTCATGTTTTTGGATACTTGGTTTTTTTTTGTTCTTTTAATGTAAAAACAATTAAAGAAGGAGAAAACCGTTTGTTTATCTACTTGTATTTTTATTCTCAAGGATGTCTTTTATCTCTTGATAAATATATATGGGTTATTGACCAAGTGTGAGGTCAAGATGGCTGGATATTGGCCAAGTTCATTTTTTGTGAGTTTATGGATCGAGACGGAGTCAAGGTCCATAAACTCGCAAAGAAAGAATGAGGCGAATATCCAGCCATCTTGAACGAACAAGCTTGGTCAATAAAGGATTTATTATATGGCTTTCGGGGAAATTTTTCTTGCGGGACATGGCGGGTAGTCCCGAGTGGGCAAGATAGCTCCATCTTGCCCGCTCGGGTAGCCAATCACAGCGCAGGATTTGATTGATCTTGCCCGCTCGCGGAGCTAGCCATATAATAAGATGTAGTTCTCACCAGCTAAACTTTGCCACTAGAGATTCAGTCTGTTCTGTTTTGGTTTCATTGTCAGTTGAAATAGACTTTAAAAACCTAGGTCTTGATAAGATAGTCATACTTTTGCAGTTGTTTCTGATTGAATTTTGTTTTCTTTTAAATTTCCCTTTACTGAGGAACAGCTTTTAATCTACAAAGCTGTACATGTATGTTATTTTAAAACAGTCAGTGTAACTTAAAATATAATTGCATTTGTGTGATTTTGTGTTTAACAATAATGCTTTGAATTTCTGTTTTTGCAGTAATGGATGATCATCATGGGCTAGATGAGGGAAAACATGCCAAACCAAAGAAAGTCGTAGTAGAGAAGGAACTAGAGATGGTGAGCATCAGCTCTTACCATGATATGTATCAGTTGCCATGCATTGATAACTTTTTTAGAGTTGTGTCTTGCCAAAATAATTCATTTTTTTATTACCTGTACGTAATTGGGTCTTAACTGTAATGGCAGCACTTTCTCAAGAATTTTAGGGCTTATGTCCTCATATTATACTTCAATATCTGGTTAGCTTATGAGTTTTTTCTTGTACACTAAGTACTCCAGCAATACTAAGAAGAACATTGCAAACCAAATGTGTTAGAGGAAGCCAACTTTTATGTATTAGAGAAAGCCAACTATTATGTGTTAGAGAAGGCCAACTATTTTTCAAAACACATCTTCTTCGCACGTGGATGAATTAGCCAGTTTCTAGTTTTTAATTCCTTTTCATCCCTGCTATGAAGGCATAAAATTTAGCACAGGGAGTGTTTAGTAGATGGAGTTTCAAAATCTTAAGGAAGAAGTGATTGTACAGTACCACGTTAATTCACAGCTTATTATTCTTGTGTATCCGTTAAACTAGTCAACGACCCATTGTCCCCACTAGAACAAAATAATTTTGTTTTTAAAATTGATATAAAATAAAAGTCTCAACTTACCGGTAGTTTGGGAGGTTCTGTGGTATATTATAGGTTAAAATATAGATGTATGGCAGTGATACAAGCAATTTTTGCTGCATGTTACACAGAAGATATTTGCATATCATATGTAGTTACTCAAGCATTTGTCGCAGGGCACATATTTTTTCTATTCTTTGTTGTGACTCTTATTTAAAACCCCAAAAGCTGTGAACAAGACAGCTTGTAGGAAGTTGAGCTTTCTGTGTTAGCAAATGACAACCTTAACTTAAATGACAAAACTGGTAAACCATACATGTACAATTGCCCCTACTGTATTCTACATGTATACTTACAGCCTGCAAAGCACTCACTTTCTTTCCTGCAATGGTTTGGGGCACAACAAACATAAATGAATTAAGAGAGGTTGAGGAGTCAAGGAGGCAGAGTAAAGAAAACTTTTGGATGCCGCAAAGCTCTTAGAATGAGCTTGACAACTATTAATGCAGTGTTCGACACTAACTTTCTTGCTAATTTTCCCTTTGGGCAACTAGTTCTGTTTTTGTTGGTTCCCCGTGTGTCTTTTTAGTTGCCTACCTGGTAGACTTTTGTTGCCCATTAGCACTCATGAGAAAATTTCAACTTGCAGAAATGCTCAACTTTTTTGTAAACTTGCCTTCTTGTTTTGGTGTTGCAACAGTGATTCGTTGGGTGATTAATCAGTCATAGAGCACAACCCTCACAAGATTTTAAACATCCACGAACTGTGCCCACACATTTTGATGAGACTCCACTTTTCTAACAAATAGACCCAGTGAAGCACTTTTACTGGTCAAATAGAATGAACCAACTGTCATGAATGAAAACATAATTCATGCCCAGAAGCACATCATTATCATTAATATTATTGTTATTATTTTTGTTGTCATCGTTGTTGTTTTTATTGCTATTTTTATTTATTATTATTGTTATTATTAATAATTGTCTTTTTAACTATATATTAAGGAATGGCAAAAAGATGGCTCAGCCTGTACCTGTAGTGCTTATTTTGTATTTGTAATCATAGATTAATAAAACTGCTTCTCTTCCTCACCAGAGATCAGTCGGGGAGTAGCTTACAATCCTGACAACAGTGCCCCATTTCTTTTTGAGTCACAACAGTAAAACTTATAGCCAAAATATTGCCGTACCGTACAATTTGTGTGGAAAGACTTTGACACAAAAGTTATTTCCAAATACTGTTGCAAAATGCATCTTTGAAAATTCAATGAGGTTATCAAGCATTTTATAGTATTTTAAGAACTAGGGATTAATGCTTTTTATGGTTCGCACGATCACTAATCGACTAGCCACTTTTATTTAGCAAGCTTTGGGGCAAGCTTCTCACAAAATTTGGGTTCATGGCTTGTTTTGGAAATGAGAGTCAATTGTAGAAACTTTCCGTGAATGTAAGATTTGAGTTTACATGTCTTTGACCTTTAAGTTAATACTTCTGAACTTCTGCTCAAATGATTTCCCCAAAACTTGGGCATGGTTTGTATTAAGTCAGAATAAGCTGGTTCCAGAAATTGAGTAAAAGTATGCCAGCAAAATTTTTTTTACTGGTAGCGTTGTTGTCCAAAAAATGGGGTCCAGTCAAACACCAGTAAGAATAAAAATATTTTCCCCAGTAAATGGATTTAAGTAACATTATCACCGAGTGAAAGACAAAATATTTCCCAAAATTTCTTAGCCAACACTTCAAAGCCCCAAAATTTATGTTGCAAACTTTGACATGGGGTAGTGTGCCCACAATAACTGCAGAACCACCTTAAGTAATGATGAAATGGAATCAATAGAATAACCATGATAAGAATGGTGTTATCCTTTTGATACAATATTAATAACAAACAGTGGGGCTTGACTTTTCAAATTATAGAAAAACTCAAATTGCATCTAGGACCACCAGATCACAGTTTTCAAGCAACATACATGTAAATAGAAAGGAATTGTTAGCCAAATTAACTTTAACTAAAAATAACAGGCACTTTTTAAAAATAAAGTGGCTTGCTATTAAACAGTTAAAAAACAGTTCCTTTATATTGCTATATGTAGAAACATAAAAAATGAAAAGGGTTTGTCAAACACAACTCGATACACCACCACCACCCACATAAATTATGATACTCTCCCATGTAGATGTGGAAGGAAAACACCTTGTTTTCACTCTAAGAGGAACTGGAGTTTGCAAGCCCTGACAGCAAGCCCTGACAGTTGTTCAGATTGGTTTCTTTGGAGTTAATGACAATAAATTGATTAACACCAAACTAATTAAGAGAGCACTCGACAACCAAATTGATGGCATTTTGTTGGGTTCTTCATTAGGCCGTTATTGTTGTTTTTTTTTTTTTTATCATGACAGAACTCAAAAATGATATTGTTCGTAAAATGCTTGACAGTGGCCTTATAAATGAGTAGTTTTATGGACGTTATTTTGAAGATATGCTGTTGATGGACAAACCAAATAAATCTGACATGTTTTTGAAGATGGCTTGATCCATTTCCTGGACATTTCTCTGAAAAGAACATCCATTGACATTTATAGGAATCACACAAACACTGGACAGAATGTCTTGTTTTCTAGTCAAGTACGTTGACTTGCCAAAATTACTTGGGTTAGGCCTTGTTGCACCAGGCTTCTCGTATATGTGAAATAGACTCTCTCATTCAGAAACAAAGAACAATGATGAAAACGTTCTGTTAGGGAATGGCTTTCCTAAATCTGTGGCTTCTAATCTTGTGAGGTGTTTCAGACACAGTAGCTCGGAACCTAGAACATCTTATCCCAATAACAACAAGACTATGAGTTTTAAGGCTTTTAAATTCTAAAGTGGGGTTTTGGACTGGCACTAGTTTTGCTAGGCTAATGATGTAATTTTGAAAGCAGATGGGAGCTCCTCTGGGGGCCTGTCCAGGAATCCCCATCAATGTCCCAGACCAAAAATGGCATGTGCTTTTAACTATTACTCATCTCATGCAGGAAGGAAGTGATGTCTGAACAGTTTTCATTGAAGTGCCTTGAAACCAGAACCAGAGTATTAACAATATTACAAACAACGCAACAAAGAAAGTACAGGATGCAAAACAGAGCACAGTGATGCAAACCCAAATGCAAGTTAATTTTGAAACCAAATTGAAAATTGCTATGTAGAGTGAGACGGGTAACTGCAATCACAACTGATGGTTTGCTATTTGCGTGAAAAATTAGCAGACATTAAGTTGAAGGAAGTGAGTTTATAGAGAAGTCCATTTGCATCATATTAATCGAAAACCGGTTTTCTTAGTTAGGTATAGAAATACAGTATGTTAATAAGTAGTTTCTTAGAAATCGATTTTGAAATAAAAACTAGCGCTAAAAAGTCACGACGTTTCGACCTCTACGAGGTCATTTTCAAGTGAGTAAATTTTCTACAATAGCATATAGCCATGAATATGTTAAAAACAACTTATAATAGATAAAAATGTGGTGAACGCTAAAATGTGATAAAATATGTGAAAAAGTGTTAAAAATATACAATGGAAAAATAAAATAATCTTAGCAAGAATTGCTCTAAACAAATAATTGGGCGCGAATTGAATCGCACTGTTTGTTTAGCATTGGTTTCAGTTCTTTGATAAAAAAAACATTTCAAAAATAAGGTAGCCAAATTTGTTCTGACACTTTCTTAAGATTCGAAAACTCTGTGCGATGTCTTCTGGCTCCATATCGTGCTGCTCTCTGAGGTGGTTTCCGATTGCCGATCCTTTGTGTTCTTCAATTCGTTGGTGTAGGTGTCGGCACGTGTAACCGACATAGCCTGCATCACACAGGCCACACTGAAATGAATACACCACGCATTGTTGACTAACAAGAGGCTGCTTGTCTTCCCTGACCTTAATTTCATCCTTGATCTTTCTACTTGTGTAAACTGGGTTAATATCTGCGTTGATTTTCCGACTGAGGTCAGCCAGCTGTTTACGTACTACGTTTGCAGATTTCTGGTCCTTGTAGGGCAACACGATTCTGACTGGGGCTTCTCTTTTATCAGCCACTCGAGTATGTGAATCCTCGGACACTTTTGATTCAATAAATCTGCGAATGATTGACTGCACAGGGTCGTCAGGATAGCACAGTCGGGAAAAGATCTCTTTAAGGCGTTCACATTCCTCGTGAAAAAACTTCCACTTTCAAAATACAGTATGAATATTTATAATTTGAATTATAATAATATTACTGTTGTACTTTAGATTATGATTCCAATGCTCTTTTTAAAAACTGATTTCAGTTTCATTAGGTAGTTTGGTGCTTTGGGCCCAAAACAGCAGCCTGAAAACGGTCCTTGTAAGTTGACAAGCCCTTGAATAGCCAGGAAGTTTCAAGAAATGGGCCCTGAAGAGGCAAAGGGCCGACTTCAGACACAACTTAAAGCGAGTTTCATTTAGTCCAGCAAATTTATTTCACTTTCCGTAGGAGGAAGTTAAATTCCTAAAGATAAACATGAAACGAATTACTACAAATAACTAACTGAAGACGGCAGAAAACTAAGAGGAAAACACAAACAGACGATAAACTAAACGGCTTACCAAAATGCTGGCAACGGAGTTCAGGGAACCAAGAAGATACAAGTGTACCGGACGATAAACTAGCACTAAACGAACATGAAAGGATAACACAAATATATACGCAACGAAATTTACATACGACGCGAGAAAAAAAGCATGCAGAATGTGAAAAAATACATTAACATACGGAACAAAAAAGAACACAAAGAAAACACGAAATAGCCGTAACAGGCCCCTTCACAGAAAGTTTCAGTTTTCCACAATATTGTTGTGTCTATTAATGAAGTAAATCCATCTCCATATTTTTAATAGCCTGGCCAAACCATACCTGGAGGCATTAGATGATATGATCGATGAGGAGGAGGGGGAGTTAGAAGAAGACAAAGAAGAAGAAGAAGGACAAGTGGAAGGGCAAGAAGAACAAGACAATGATGATGAACACCTCTACAGAAAGTTAATAGAGGATGAGTTTAGTGACAGTGATAAAATCAGTATTTATTTCGTAGATTTTTTAAATTTTTATCAGGATTTCTTTAACAGATGTATTAATAAGTAATAATTAAGTAAATAGAGGATGAGTCTGAAATTGTTTTGATTGTTCTACATTTACAACAGCTTATTCAAAGTAGCCCAAGCTCAAAGGCTGAAGAAAATATGTCATTACTTTTTTTACTAAATGAACCACAAATCACTGTGTTGCCTGTGACTAGTTTGTTGGATCTAGATTTAAGGGACAAAAGAGTGACAGAACTTTTCATCTTTGTAATAAGAACCCAGCCACAGTCGTGCCTGACTAGCTGTGTCCACCTTCCTTGGTTTAAATAAGCTAATCAAAATGCATGAATGGTGAAAATATCAAGTATCATGTAACCTGTTGATCAGTCGACAACTCCACCTTTCACATTTCTTTTCATAATTTGGATTTGCCAGATTTGAATGGAAGCCATAGGAAAGTTGTTGAAAACATGTCAAAAAAATGATGAAAAAAAATTAGTTTGGTGGTCTGTGTTAGAAGTGCACCACTCTAAATGCAATGATAAGTATTATATTAGTATGTCCAAAAGGCATTTATCTGTCAAAAATAAAATTTCTCAAACTAATTCTAACTTTGGTTATTTTGCCTTTGTAACAATACAAATCTCAAGATTATAGTGGTTTTACAACACAGGCTAAAAACATGCCCTAAAATATAATTTTCGAAAATGTTTGGATAAAGCAACGGTTTGTATCATACGTGAGCATTGCAGATAATTCAAGCCAATTAATTCAAGGTCACAAGTCAGATTGTTTTGGTTCGCCCGTGTGTAGAAAGATCTATAAGATTCCAGTTGATAGTGATAATGGTAATTATACCTACTCATGAAAACACCAGTTGTATAAATTCCAGTCTAGCCATAAATAAATAAAAAAAGATTTGTAATCTTCTTTGTCATAACTGAATTATGTTATTGAACTAGTATGAGGTCCGTGTTGGTAAAACATTGGTCGAGTTCTTCGCCTTGCAATGTTACGGCGAGATCCATAGACTTGTTAAAAAAAGAAATACCCGTATCAGTATCCGACTAAAGTTTCATTCCATGTTCAATGCTAAATTCCTGAGGGGTGTGCCTACAAACGAGGACTAACAATAGAGCTATAAATCAATGAACATAATAAATCCCTCTAAGATTCTCTAACCGAAACAAGTGATAGGTTGAGGTATCACTGAATTCCTAATTTTCAACCTTCTGCTTTCATTTCAGCGTCTCTCCCGGTTAATAATACGTACCCGTTGTAGCTAGTTCCAGCCGATCCCTGGAATGCAAATCTCATTAGCAGTCAGTGCTCTCTCTGATAACCATAACGAGTACTTTTCAGGGTATCAAGTCTTATATCGGAGGTTCGGTGATATTTCTTTCTAAAAACAAAAACTGAAATAGTGTTCAACATAACCTTGCTCAGTACGTTTGCGAAAATCTATTGGTTCCTTTCAGAGGTTTCTTTAAGAGCACTCGGCTAACCTCCAGGTACGATTTCCGTACAGCGCCATACATTAATTATGTATGCAACTATCTCAAACTATCACATTATACTCAAACAGCAATCGTGAAAAGAACGAGTCAGTCAAAAAATTGCATGCATAATTAATGTAGGGGTGGTGCGAAAATCTTGCCAACCTCCCTGTCAAAATAAGAGAGCCCCTCTGCCAGTTTTGTCCACATAGTATAATTTCCACTGACAGAATCGCTATGATTACGATGACGACCACAAAGCGCTTTGTGGTGTATTGAATAGGCCACAAAGCGCTTTGTGGTGTGAAAAATTGGAAAAACCAAATTATTTCAGAAAATAGCTGTGAGATATTTGCGAGTCAACGAGCCATCCAGTTTTCAATGTTAAATCCCAAAATAAAACACCACATAGCGCTTTGTGGTGATTTGAATAGGCCACAAAGCGCTCTGTGGTGTTTTGAGTAGGCCACAAAGCGATCTGTGGTGTTTTCACCTGAGGCCACAAAGTGCTCTGTGGTTTTTTGACTAGTTTTGCTGTTTTGTAAAGCAAAGCGAACTAGGAACAGTTAGAAAGCACTCCGGCCATAAAAATCTACCCGACAAGAAAATTTCTGTAATAAATGTTCGATGCTACAGGAGACGGCTTACCCAAAAAGGTTCAGTCAGCCTCAACAAACTTATACTGAGAAGAGGGCTTTCGCGAACCGGATTTCGTGTGAGTGACAAGATTGGGAATAGAGAAATATTGCGCAGATTGAGTGGTAGTTTTACAGCACCGAAACTAAAATTGGTTACACTGCTTCTCAGAAATTTTGTTTTGCCTCTGTAATATCATTAAACGATCTGAATAATTTGGGGATAATCAAAGCGCGGAGTTTAATATTGGCTGGCCGGGAACACGCAGTTCGCAAACCGGAAAGCAACCACTGTTTAAATCTTCGATCGAACTTTCATGTTGAATTTGAAACTGAAAATACACTAAGCGGTCAATTTCCGATAGAAATCTTGTGAGGTAAATGCCATTCTTGCAAATAGTCGCTGCATATTTACGTTCAGAGTCACTCTGGTTCAGAGTAAAGACATACAAAGTCAAATACTGCTTCCGTACGCTACCCCTCCAAAAATCAATTTTGCTCGAAGACCGAACTGCAACGGAGTTTAGTTACCAGTCTTATGCTGCGTGTTATTAGATAGAACGCATGATATGATTGGCTCCGTATATCACATTACGTCAGAGGACATGTCTGCTACATAGGACATAACTGCAACGGTACAACTACTCGTATCAGGCTCCGTAATCAGGAGAGCAACCTTGTTCCCAGGGTATCTCATCTTACCGCCACAGAGGGCGATAAGATGAGAGACCCTGGGAACGAGGTTGTCAGGAGAGCGGATCTGCTGCGCATGGAGTCACGGACTACCAGAAAGGGCGATGGATAGTACAAGTTTTCTATCCTTTTTGCCATCCTGGATCATCCTGGTTGTCATTGCCCTGTTCACTATCTATTTCGTCGCTCGTTTGTTGCCAAAATCAAAAATTGACCTGAAGGGAAAGTATGTTCTTATCACGGGCTGTGATCGCGGCTTCGGTAGGGCAACAGCCATAGCACTGGACAAGATGGGAGCCTGTGTTTTGGCGACTTGCTTAACGAAAAAAGGAGAACAGAGTTTGAAATCGGTGACGAGTGACAAATTGAAAACATTCCAGATGGATGTGACAAACTCGAAGCAGATCGGAGATGTATACAGCGAAGTGAGAGGGGAAATTTCTTCAGGTACGTTACAACTTCGACCGTGTCACGCTATCCCGATTGTTTTCATTCAAGCCAAAAACAAACGCTCAATTTATCAAGCCGAGTTTAGTGTTTAGCGAGGTTTCATAAGAATCTGTTGTAAACTCATGGAAATATGGCACTTACAGCGGTTGTCACACGCGACCTTCAGCGCAAAAAAAGTCTAGACACAACCTAAGTTTTGGTGGACGTCAATCAACTCCGCCTCCTTGCCGACTGTATGCAAAATTTACCTGAAAGTGAAACCCTGCAGCAGTCCACTAGTAAAAATTATCATTTTACTTTCGGTCTGTACGGCTAGCTCACTAACTACATCCTTGGAATTTATAAATGAAAACGTTTGTCGGGTTTTTCAACGGCCATCCGCATGCATGAATGACCCCGAGAGCAACAGACTGGGGCTACGGACTGAACAGTACTTAATTTATTACCTTACAAAATTATAAGGTTTATAAGACTTTTAAGTCTAGCTCAGTCCGTAGCCCCAAGACAAATACGTGCAGAAATAATTTGTTTGCGTGTCGATTTGCTTGCTCTCGGGGTCATTCATGCATGCGAATTATGGTTGGCCATTGGGCGTCGACAAAACGAGGATCGGACTGGACCGGACCGGATCACGGGTCGGATCACGGACCGGATCACGGACCGGATCACGGATCGGATCACGGATCGGATCACGGATCGGATCACGGATCGGATCACGGATCGGATCACGGATCGGATCACGGATCGGATCACGGATTGGATCACGGATCGGATCCCGGACCGGATCAGGGATCGAATCACGGACCGGATCACGGATCAAATCACGGATCGGATCACAGAAAAAAAAAAAAAGTTTTAAAGAAAAAAAAAATTCAAAAAAAAGAAAAAATCAAATCGTTTTTAAGATAAAAATAAATAAAAAATAAAAGTGGAAAATTAAAATATGTTAAATGAAAATAAGAATCCCGAATTTGACGCAATGACATGCTAATTACAGAGAATGACAAGAGGTCATTTACAAAGCCACATAACCGCCTAATTTACGACGAATTTAAATTGTAATAAACGTTAGTTGGCTCGAAACTTGCGTGAACCTCCCATTCTCGTTTTTTAAATTGTTGTTAGTATCAGTAGCTAATTCTCGGCTACTTTTTCGTGTCAGATGTGAGCGTTACAGTTGGCGTTACAGTTAATGAGAAAACTTACGTACGAAAGCTTAAGGATGTGACTTGCTTTAAAGGAGCTACGTCACGATTTGCGTATCTTGAAAGCACTAGCCTAGTTTTTCAAGTTCGTCATTTGCAGTCCTCGTTAATCTTTGCCATCCTTAATAATCCTCATTCCGTTTTGATTTGTTCTTGTCTCTTAAGGGTTTTCTATCCTAGAACACGATCATTTTAAGGTTTTATTCTATTTAAAGGCAACTCTTTATGACCCTAAAAATGACTCTAAAAACCGTGACGTAACTCCTAAAATGTTGTTTATTCTTGGGTTGCGTTATCGTTCACACTATCGATCTTATTCCTATAATTTTTTGTAAAACAGCTATATTTCCTTGAAATACAAATGGTTTGTTTCGTTTTATTCCAGTGCGAAATATCGTATTCCAAACTCACATCTTGTAAAAGTATAGACGTCTCAAAAACGGAAATTGTTTGAAATCATCAGGTGTTTAATTTTTTAGTGTTTTTAGTTTTTGTGTTTCTATTCATACGTTCGTCTTATTATTACCATGCTGACTTGTTTATGACCGTTTACCTTTGACGCAAGTGAATATACGAAATATCATTTATCTGAACTGCGGAGAAAGATATGAAGACATGATTGATCATCCCAATCAAAACCCAACAGCCTGAAAAAAATTCACCTGTGACCAGCTCCCAGTTGGCTTGATATTAATATAAAAGAATAAAGAAATATCACACCTGAATTAAATAAAACGTTCTGCTCACAGTAGTCACTCTAGTGTAATTTGCTCAACAAAATTTTGAATTTTGAATCTTGAATTTTTTCCTTGATCCGATCCGTGATCCGGTCCGTGATCCGGTCCTGTCCGGTCCGGTCCGATCCGATCCGATCCGATCCTGGTTTTGTCGACGCCAGTTGGCCATTCGTTTCAAAATTACGACAGGGTACGCGGGTTTTTCTGCCGCGTATACTTGTTTACATACGTTACGTATGGAACTCCAGGTAAGTCTTTTTAACAACTTAACCCTTTGAAGGAATGTTTAAGGACCGAAATTGGTTAAAGAGCCCTAATCGGCCATACCTTTGTTTTTGTTTACATTCGAGAGGTTGGCTATCATTTGTTCAAACGAACTGAGGAAATCACTGTGAAAAAACTGAAGATAATTAAACATACTTTCAGCAACACAATGCAACTTACAGTAAAGCAATGAGATTTCGCTTCACCATGCCATATCAATAATTTCCATGGCATCGAAAATGGTGGAGGCTGATCATTGATAAGGGTCCTTTAAGATGTGTGAAACTGCTATTGAAAGTAGTATTTCTCTTCTTGTTTCAGCTGGATTGTGGGGTCTGGTGAACAATGCTGGAATTATTTGCTGCAGTCCCATAGAATGGACACCGCTAGATGACTTCAAACGCTCCGCTGATGTTAATCTGTGGGGAATGATTGATGTCACTAAAACCTTTCTTCCTTTGTTAAAGAAGACCCCTGGACGAGTGGTTAATTTATCAAGCATGTTAGGTACTTGTACATAGGCTAAACCTCCGAGTCTCCCCTATCATGATGGGTCGCCAAATCTCCTAGAGAATACGAAGGAACGAGCATTGAAGTACATTTTTCACACTTATTATGTCCAGTTGCTGATGTTTTGGGGGGGACATTTTTTGCATATTTCACACATTTTTGTCGTTGAATCAGCAGAGCTCTTCTTTTGACAACTTTTCTGGGAGTCGAGAAGGTGCAGTGAATTATTGGCAATCTCCCGGATTTTCTCTCTCTTTGTTTTTAGGTTCAACATCTCTCGTAATAGATAAATGGGCTTCTGAAAGATTAACCACTTGCCCTTCACTTCATGCAGTTTTGTACAAATCAATGTATTTAAAATCATACTCAGGTAATCATCTCATTTCAATAAAGGGCGCCTTACAGTCACCTTTTATGGAGCATATTGTGTGACCAAATATGGCGTGGAGGCATTTTCGGATGCCCTAAGGCGTGAGATGCAGCCCTGGGGAATCAAAGTCAGTATGCTGGAGCCAGGAGCATTTTTAACAGACCTTATTTCTCCTGCTTCGCTTGAGCAGCAACTGAGACAGCGATGGAACGCACTGAGTGATGAGCTAAAGAATGACTATGGAGAGGAATACTTGACGAGAGGTATCAATTTGTTCTTATGATGGGGGATCTAGCACAAAAATTGTGACCAATTTCCAAAAAAAAATTGTGCCAAAGGTCCAAGCCTTTAGAGGGATCCACGGCCATGTTCCCCCAGGGAACGTATTGTGGAATTTAATTCTCTAAAATCCCCTTTTCAGAGTTTCTGAGTCATTCTGATTTACCTAAGGCCGTGGAGACCAGTATGGATCCATGCTTCAAAGTACTGCGGTACTATATAAACAGAGTTGAAGAAGCAGTAGACAAAAGTGTCCACAGTAACGTAACAAAGTGGCCGCGTTATAGTGGCTAAAGGGCAAATGTACGAGTTGGAAGAAATCCAGATATCTGTATCAAGAAGTTGTCTGTAAAGGCCCTCTTACGTACATTAGGCCAATTTTCTTGCAATTTGTGTTGCAACCAAATAGCCAGACACAGGAAGAATTGTTTAGTGTAATAACGCCACAGAAAGTTTGCAAGAGTTTGCCAATCAATTTGTAATTCTCATGCATGTTTGTTTGACTATATATACAGCTGTTGAACTGCGGAACGAAGCATTTCGTAACTTGGATATAAACGAAGTTGTCAACACAATAGTGGAAGCCCTGACGTCAAGTTCTCCGCGTGACCGCTACTTGGTTGGCCAAGATGCCAAGAATTTTCTTTTATGGCTAACTAGGTTACCAACTTCTGTTGCTGATTATGTCCTATGTGCATCTGTTAAACAACTTCAGCCACGAGGAGCCTCGGTGTCTTAAAACGAACTGGAAAACAACCACTAAAGACTCAAACATCTGCAGCACATCTCGTAACAATACTGAGATAACTACAGGGCGTGTTTAAAACACGAAGTGGCAAAACGGTTTTTTTTTCTTTTCACTGCGTTTTGGCCATATGAAAATGTGAAATTTCAGTTCCAGAACCGCAAAGGGTTAGGACCTGGCACTTGTCAACTGTGAGGTCAAAAGGAGAACATAGGTCGATACATTTTTCAAACCAAACAAATAAAGACGAAAACATTAGTGCAACATACGTCTAGGAATAAGCCAATTAAGTGTAATTCCAATTTTGGTTTACCTTGCAAACGGCTCCCTGCAAGCGAAGCGAGCCAACGAGAGCGGAAAAACAAGAATTCGGCGAGTGGGTCGAGGAGGGTTCCGTCCTGCTCACTTCGCTCACCAAATTCTTTTTTTCCTTTAGTTCAAAATTGTCAACATTTGTGAAAGATATGTAGACCTACGTTCTTGCTTTGGTGTCACAGCCTGACTACAGTGAAACCTGTATTAAGCGGACACCCTTGGGACCCTCACTAGAGTCCGCTTAATACAGCTGGGTGTCCGCTGTAAGCAGGTTCTAATATATTGTGCAATAATAGTCGATTATTTAACCTTTTGTAACTCAGTGAAGCACAGTGTAAGAATAGCACAATGTTCAGTCAGGCAATGCATCAATCTGGAGTGATCTACTTAGCTTTGAAATGATATCTCTGAACAATGTTAAAGGAGTCTGGACTGAGCTTTTAGAAGTAGAAAGCCCTTGAAGTGTCCGCTGAATGTAGGTTTTTGTGCGACAAAATGGCTTAATATTGGTGTCCGTATCTGCTTAACAGAGGTGTCCGCTGAATGCAGGTTTATTTTACAGTAAATGTAGAAGGAAAATTTTGGGACTCAGGCTGGTGTTCACTTAATAGAGGGTGTCCGCTCGATATGGGGTCCGCTTAATACAGGTTTCACTGTAGTTCCAGGTCCTAACAGTAAACCCCCTGCGGTTTCTGACCCAACCGCAGGAGAAATTTCAAAATGTTCTCATGTAACCTCACCCAAATGAAAAAACTATACATATATTTGTCATAATTATACACTTCAACATTTTCAATTATATACAAATGTCCAGTCACACAAAAGTGGTGCATAAAAGAACAAGGGTTTAGACCTTCAAGCAGAGCCTACTTTTACTGTGTACCCCCTTCCCTCAGGAAATGTCCAAGTTATTGAACATGCACAGGGTTAGTATCCTTTTTCAGAAACAAATTTCCAGGACTTTTCCAGGACTTAACCAGGACTCAGATTGATTTTTCCAGAACTCTACAATTCACCTTAACCCTGTCTTTCCCAAGATCTCAATGTTAATTCTCCTTACTGTCTGCCATACATTTCATATTTTTTACTTGAGTTTAACAGATTTCCAGCACATTCCAGGACCAGTCACCCTGGAAAGACTGGAAAGACTGGAAAGTCCTGGAAAATGCCACAGGAAAATTCCAGGACTTTCCAGGTTTTCTAGGACCCCTACAAAGCCTGATGCAAGAGTAGCTTTGACAAACGGACTAAATAACTAAACACACCTAAATATTACAATCATGTGAGTGTCAGCTCCTCTCATAATTCAATGCCTTTCCAGATAAAGAAAAGATAAGAAAGAAATTAAAACAAATATTAGAAGCCCACACCTAAATTTAAACTCAGAACTTACAGATTGTTACAGCATACACTAATAGAAGATCAGTTTTAGTTAGATCTTATCAAAGGTATACAACCTTAATATCAATGAAGCATTTGAACTCTTTCGTGTCATATGAGGCAATAAGTTCTAATAAAAGTTGCTAAGCATAAGATGACGAAGTTGTCAGAAGGGGAACATCACTGAAATCAGCAACAAAAATGAAAAACAAATAAAAATGAAAGCCCACAATTCAGGGTTATCACTACTTGGTCATGTATCTGACCACTGACCCTGCCCAATAGAGTCCTAAAGTGATGATGTCACAAAAATAAAATTTTTGAAATTATGGGATATGATGTCATATTCTTATAGTGGATGCTAAAAGATGCCCTCATCCCAAACATTAGCTCTGAATTGCAATTCCCGATAGAGATATAAGGTATCAAACTTTGATAGCATCCCACACAAACCCTTCAAAATTTGTTTCAGTTCCTTCAGTTTAGAACTGACTCAAAATTAGAGAGATTTATATGGGGCAGTACCAAATTTTCATCATTTATATTTTGGCTGAGAATCACAATTAAGAGGTAATTTTTGGCAAGGACCCTTTATTAAGGACGCTCTATTCGAAAATGGCGCCAAATCCCATAATTTCTCAAATTTATTTTTTTGTGACGTCACACTTTAGGACTCTATAGGGATAAGATGAGAAGTAAGAAATGATATACATACCGTACAGTATGACTTACACATTAAAAACTTAGTGCAGTTGCCTCAAAATTGCCATTGCTTACGGGGGATTCATTTTCCAAGTTAAATGGGTGGCTGATAGTCACTTTAATCAGATTGAGCAACTGAAGTGCATTGTGGGGAGTGCCACAGAACCTTGCATTTCATCCACCTCAAAACATAACATTTTAATCTATGAAGAGTAAAACGGCAACCTTAAATATAATACACCAGACAACTTTTTAAAGACATGTTTTGGCAGACTGATGCCATCAGTCAAGCAAAAACATATCTTTAAAGAGGTAAAATGTCAAAAGTAAAATGTAGAAAGAAAATGTTGAATAATTTACAAATTTTATTAAATAATTACAACTTCCACGTTTTAAACCTGTAAATCAAAGCATGCATGTCTGAAAAAGATCATTTGCTTCTGCAATCAAATGATCTGTATCCACAGAATGGACTGTGAAATTGTTTACAGCACTGCAGCACTGAGTAATGTTCTTCACGTGATTTATTTAAACTGATCGTCTATTCAGTCAGCTGGAAGTTGCCATCTTCGGAAATCTTGTAATATTTTGCCAGTGACTTATGGAGATGTCTTGTTTCAAGTTCATAATATCGTACTTTTTTTAGTCACACGAGAATGACATAATTTCGTACAAGAATGACGTCTTATCATAAAAATCCAGGTGGGAAGCTCCCTGAAGGGCCTGGGCGTCGTCCCCTCCTAGACGGTCCTGGCATTTGATTAATGTCTGGTAGGGGGCCATATGGATCAAAGCGAGGTCTTGGCAGCCCAGGCCCAGGGCTGGGGTTAATTCCACCAGGTATGAATGGTAAATTAGGATAGAGATCATTGTGGCCACCTGAAATAAATGATGAACAGGTCATGTAAAAATATTGACATAGGAGCTCATCAACCATGTCACCATTTTGCGACCTAGATACAGGCACAATGTGCAGCTCACACGCTTTGTGCATCAAAACTCTCAAATGTCTTTTCAAAAGCCTAACTTTGCAAATGTCTCTTAGTGAACTCAGTTCATTTTCCACTTGGGAGATGTGAATGCTACATCAATTGCCATCATTTATTTTTAAAACTGGCAAGTTTGGGGTTCTTCAAGTACATTTTCAGGAGTTTGCAACAGATTCTTGTGAAACTTTACTAAATTCGACATGACAAATTGTGAGATAAGACAAATTTTTTTGTTTGGATGAAATAATTGGAAAAGCACACATCGTCAAAATGGTCCATTTCAAATGCAGTTACCGGTATGTCTCCATCCTTTTCTCCTTCATCATAAACTGCTCACAAAACTTCCCAAAATTCTTGGACCAGCAGGATGGTGATACAATGTATGAGCCTGAGCTACTGTACATGTGCCTACCTATGATGCCAGGTGGGTATGGCTCCCCCCTGAAAGGCTGTGAGCCAACTCCATGACCAGGGGGGAACAGGTCAAGAGGTGGTAGGATGACTTGCATTCTCATGCGCTCTTGTTTCTGTCTGTACAACTGGATGTAGGTCTACAGATGTGAACAAACTAAAATCAGTGATTTCATACATCGCTGACGAGTAAGTACTTGTACACCGAAGTTGAACATTTTTCTGATAGATCAGGCCTCTTTTTAAAAGCAACACAGTACCAGTACTTCAATATTAACCCCAAAGAGCATTTGATTCTGTTCCACCTCCAACTACTGTACAATGTAAGTTCTGCACATGAGATAAAAAGTACTGGTCTATCAATGGTTCTGACTGCACACCTAAACAATGACATAAATGGGCATGCTTATTCAAAGCATTTGGGTTTTATAGTACAATTTCAATCCAAGAAGCTTATACCTCCATGCAGCTATACTACTTGCTTCTGATCAGAATGGAGATGGACAAATTTGTCGTACTCAGTAGTTGTTGCTGTTTTTGTCATCATTTCAGTTATGATTCAATCAAAAGTATTTTTTAAAACAAATTAATTTTGATACTAAAAAGACAATAGGTGATGGAATGTTCTTTTAAACAAAGAGTTTTGCGTGAATGGAATCAGTCTGCGTGTTGAGACTAGGATTGCGCCCCTTGATGAAAAGCATCTCCTAAACAAGACAATCAAAAGAAAATTGGAACAAGACCTGGGGGGGGGGGGGGGAGGGGGATACTCCCTTATATGGGCTATATAGGTATGTGCGGCCCCAAAGGGTATGGTTTTTCAGGTGTTTTGGTCATAAATGAGCTGATTTTGGCCATTCTGGTCATAAATAGGGTATGGTTTTTGTACTCTAGCCTTGATATGGGTATGTTTTTATGAAGAAGCCACTTTTTCATCATTATCGAAAAGAAAATCAACAAAAGCCCTTCACAAATTATGTTTATGGTAATTTAACATTGGTCTGAACTAGGGAACTAATTATAACCCAGGTCTGAAACAGGGATTTGGTTTAGGGGTTAGGTCATAAATAGGGTTTTGAATTTTTGGTCAGGTCATAAATAGGGTAGGGAATTTCATAGATTTTGGTCATAAATAGGGTAATAGTTTTGGGAAGCGGGCTGCACACCCCTACCCGATTTTTCTGGGAGTACCCCCCCCCCCCTTCGGGACAAGACCTCAAGCCCAGAGAAATCAAGCTTCCAATCGTAAATCAACAATGCGTTGTTTACTCCTTTACATGTGATCTATGTGATTCGGACTATGTCGCTTTACAGCTCGACACCTCCACCAACATATTATTGAACGTAAAAACTCTGCGTTCGGTAAACACTTTTTGACAGCCCATGGGGATACAAGCCTCCTCAAAGAAAGCCAATTCCGCATTCTAAAAAAGTGCCAAGGAAAATTTGATTGTCTTGTCTATGAGATGCTTTTCATCAAGGAGCGCAATCCTAGTCTCAACACGCAGACTGATTCCATGAGTTTCTTAAATGGCACTCAGGACATGGTTGTTTATTGAATTTGCTGGCTCTTGAAAACAAAAAAATACACACCTAATCCCAACTGAGAAAGAATCAATGAGAATGCTAGGATTTACCTCAAGACTACCTTGCCATATAACAAATAATTTAAATTGCCTTCAAATAACTGAGCCTGCATCAGAAAGTTTAAGACTTTAAGACTGTGATATATGTATATCCCTGGCACTGTGTCTGGTGGATAATTATGGTACTGTAGCTAGAATACACACCGTCTTCCAACTTTTGGTTTCGTCCTTTACCCGTGCACCTGCAAATTGATAAAAAAGATGCATAATCAATATGATGATGATGAATCCAATTTGCCTAATAAATTGTTGACTCAAACTGACTGAATAGCTGACCCAATTCCCACTTTTCAAATCCTGGCTAAAAGCCCTGACGAGGCCAAACAGTTTTCAATCTGAGGCTTACCAAAATCTCTAAATACAAGGTGCTGCCACACAGTAGAATCATTCGAAAGAGATCTCAGCTCTCGACATGTGCATGCAACATTCAATATGCTGTGTACTGGAAGGTTTCCCAGAACCATTAACTGAAAAACAACAACAACAAATGAACCTTTGTGTGTATTTAGTGTCTTCATCCTATTGCATGAGAAACACTTGTCTAGTACCTACAAATGTTTACATTTGCAATATAAAAGGCAGAGTCTTTTCCAAGCCTAGCGATGCAGAGAAAACACCAGTGGAAGTTTGGTAGAACAAGAAAAGCTATGAAAGCACAAGCCATGGACAAGTGTTTCCAAATCCGCTTCTTATCCTTGATAGAAACACAGATAATGTTTTCTATTTCTCCAGTAGAATGTAAACTGTCAGCTATCTATTTGGAGCAGTTTTCAATTGAGTGTTGTAAATTAACCAAAGCCAAACCAATTACTTACCAATTAGACTTCTCAGCCAATCTCAAACCGTAGTAAAACCAAAGCCAAAGTAATTGCCTGATAACTTTCAACACTCAATTGAAAAACAACACTCTAAAATAAATAACATGATAGTATTAACCCACAGTAAAATGTGTACCTTGACTTCTGCAGGAACAGCCATGAAACCACACAACTGTGGTAATCCCAGAGCTGCAAAAATCAACAAACAATTAATTAAAAATACATTATTAACAATTCTTGCAGGATCTGCTGTGCTAATGTTCAATGGATGAACCACTGAACTTTTACAACCCTTACAAAGTTATATAATTTTTTTTATATCTATTTAATTGATACATGTAACTTATATACATTCAATACACACTCACATAATTACTTTACAAAATTACATTATTTACACCACTCACATTGCAATACTTGATTTAAAGTACACTATTTACATTCCTTGCAATACTAGTTGCTTAAAATTTCATACCTTATTTTTATTGCCTACTCTATAAGTTACTTTCACAAATAAATGCACCCTTAAAAGTAACAAGCTTGTTACAGGGGTGAAGAACAAGGCTACAGGTGAATCAAAATTTAATGCCAGCCCTGCATATTCAAACTGAAATTTTGTGAAAACGAACATTTTAGTTTTAAAATCATTAAAATAAAATACAATTACAGTACATGTATATCTATAAAAAATGACAAGTACAGATATCATACCAGCTCTCATAAAGGACAACAATGGATAAGCCACTTGGTCCTTGAACAGTCTGGACAGTCGGTGAAGATTGTAATAAACTGATGAAGCACCTAATGAGTGATTAGTATTTATTTAATATAAATTCTCTTTTATTCTCCACTGATGGGACCAAGGACCAAATCAACTATGGTATTGACTCAAGAGCAAATAATACAATATTATAAATATAT
Organism: Orbicella franksi; assembly: GCF_964199315.1. Lineage (NCBI taxonomy): Eukaryota > Metazoa > Cnidaria > Anthozoa > Scleractinia > Merulinidae > Orbicella > Orbicella franksi. The sequence continues at coordinate 4,361,682 of NC_138155.1, forward strand.
TGCTCTTTGTCGAGGAAAAGGTTGTTGTTATTCATCGTGGTAGATGCAATAATAAAGTGTATTATCGTTTGTCTCACGATGTAGTCACTTGAGATGTAGATCGCGACGTTTCGACTGCTTACTGCTAGTCTTCTTCAGGCGATAAGGTCGACTGATTGCACGGTATCATTTATATCACAAAGGACGGCTGTGATTGGTGCATTTCGATCCTCCTATTGTTCCATTGTTCTGGCGAGTAGCTGTTCCCTCAGTGGTCCATTGTTGTACTGTTCTCCTGTTGTTGTGTTTCTTGATCGTGGGTATCCATGCTTCAGGAATTTCAATTCCACTATCCCTGTTGATGTTGTTAGGGTGAAGTCTTATCATGGTGTCTTTCGACGTAGAGTCACTGTTTACCAACGTACCGATCGAGGGCGCCGCACAAGCCACGCTACAAAAAATGGAGAACGACGCAGGCCTGGCTGACCGCATGACACTTACACCAGTTCAAATCGCGGACCTCTTGAATTTCGTATTAAGATCTACGTACTTCCAGTACAACAGATCGATTTATGAACAACGAGATGGCACAGCCATGGGGAGCCCTGTATCCGCAGTTATTGCTAATCTCTACATGGAGATATTTGAAGAACAAGCAATAGAGTCTGCACCTTACAAGCCTAAGATCTGGAAATGCTACGTAGATGATACTTTCACCATCCTGGATCGGGATAGAGTTGACGTCTTCCTGCAACACCTGAACAGTCAACAACCATCAATCCGTTTCACCATGGAGATCGAGAACAACAACAAGATCGCCTTTCTCGACACGTCAGTTTACAGAGAACCTGATGGCCGCCTTACCACCAGTGTCTACAGGAAACCAACACATACTGATCAGTACCTAGCGTATGATTCACACCACCCTCAGTCAGTAAAGCGCGGTATTGTGAAGTGTCTGTACGACTGGGCTAAACGTCTCATCACCAAACCATCAGTAATTGCTGGAGAGAAGAAACATCTGTCATCTGTACTTGTTTCTAACGGATATCCCTCCTCTTTTGTACAGAAGATCACAAAGACACGAACAACCCCAAGAAGAGAGCCTGTCGCTGAATTTAATCCACCGCCGTTTTACCTTATGTCCAAGGAGTTTCGGAGTCTCTCCGCCGCTGCCTAGAACAACAAGGCATTCGCACCGTCTTTAAGTCCGACATGACACTTTGGTCACACTTAGTGCAACCAAAGGACACCGTCAACCCGGCTAAACAAGATGGTGTTGTCTACAGGATTCCCTGTGAGTGCGGCAAAGTCTACATCGGGGAAACAGGGAGATCTATGTAGGAGAGGATCAAAGAACACGACAGGGATATACGACTCGCCCGTACCCAGACCTCTGCTGTTTCTGAACACACCCACGAGACCGGCCACTATCCTATCTGGAATGAGGTCAAGTTTATTGATCGAGATCCTCACTGGTACACACGTAGGGTCAAGGAAGCTATTCACATAAGACTTTACCCTAACAACATCAACAGGGATAGTGGAATTGAAATTCCTGAAGCATGGATATCCACGATCAAGAAACACAACAACAGGAGAACGGTACAACAACGGACCACTGATGGAACAGCTACTCGCCGGAACAATGGAACAATAGGAGGATCGAAATGCACCAATCACAGCTGTCCTTTGTGATATAAATGATACTGTGCAATCAGTCGACCTTATTGCCTGAAGAAGACTAGCAGTAAGCAGTCGAAACGTCGCGATCTACATCTCAAGTGACTACATCGTGAGACAAACGATAATACACTTTATTATATTGCTCTTTACATGTATAAAGTAGACAGGATGATTGCTACTACTCACATAGTTGTAAAGCAAACAGATTGACAGATATGAATAAACATCAGTTGAGTTATGGCGAGCCAAGTGTTATACAATCATATACATGTGCTTGTTAAGCAATTTCAAGAGAAATATTACATGCACGTATGTACCATGTACTTATCACTGGACATGAGACATATCACAACCAATAAAGACCTACCATTTGTCTTAAGATCCACATTTCCCCTCACAAAATCAGTTGGTTGTAACTTGCACTGATATATTTCACTTTTTGGCACTGAATCAGCCAGACCTGAAATATGTTAATGTCAAAAGATGAGGTGGCTTAGGATGCCACAAAATCCACAATTGTTACCATCAAGTGAAAAGTAAAGAACTACACAAAATGAACAGTTTTTGTCATACATGTATAATCATAGCAAGATATCAAGGTATTGGACTTAAATCTTCAGTACTGCAATCAAATTGCCTGTTGGAAGTGAATTAGAAAATACCATGCTACTACAGTGACTTATCTACATTGTATTAAAAGTGTTTTTGAACTTGACACTAATAAAATCTTCTAAATGATCAGCACCAGAAATTAGGAGTCAGCACAACTTTCCCTGGATGCATGCTTGCCGATTGTCACTTCCCACCCAAAGAAACACAATTTCGACAGTAATGTTTGCCTCTACCACTGTAAGACCATGAACACAACACGCACTTCCATGTATTACAGTAAAAAAATTGTCAAAAACAGCACATAAAATCAACAAGTGCAGAAAGATATACCATGAACCATGATGTAAGGTCCTAAAGATGTACACGTCAAAGAGCATGTCAGACCAGGACAAGACGAGTGTGTGTACATAATTCTTGTGATACCACCCTTCTTCCAATCCTTACAAGGCACAACCCTGCTTGAATCATCGACTTCTGTTTTGTCCATTGAATCCTGTAGTATAAGTACAAAGATACATCTTTTTTCTTTTTGCTTACAACTGTCAGCAGACTAGATATATGGGTATATAATAACAGTGTGCATGACTGAGAGGCTTCAAAGTGCAGTTCATTACTTTAAGATTTGGGTTTTACTTTATTCATTTATTTTATTTTTAATAACATTCTTCCACTTCCTGTTCCAATATACAACAATTTGAAACAAATTATTACTATAAGAGTAGGACGAAATGGAGAAGAGCATACAGTATAGTTAGACTAGTCATATGCATTGAATTAAATTACATGTACATTTATTTGGGGATCTAAACAACCTGAATAAGAGACTAAGGAAAGAGACCTCATAATGGACAATGTTCAATTAACAAGCAGTGAGCAGACTACTGGTAATACGGTATGGGTAAAGTGCTCTTTTAAATTATTAGTTTTCTAGCTGACTTTTATTTTTTCAAACAATTAACTACCTCTGATGCACAGATGTATCCAGTCTCCATCATCAAAACATGAATCACTACCCAGGCAGCTTCATGAATGGTGCCAACATCCATAGCTTTGTACAAGTCTTCCAACGTTTGTGGAATTCCCTCTCGACAAAGAAGAATGGATGATCCGAGTGAGGATACTGATCCTGTGCTGTACCGATGAGCCTGTTCTGTTTCACTCTTTCTGGCCTTTTCTTTTCCCTGATTATCATGCTGTTGTTCCAGAGTCAATGACACTGTGCTATGCTAGAAATGAATAAAAATGCAATATATCACATTACCTAGCTGAAGCAGGTAGATGAAGGGGTTAGAGACGTTTATAAGCTATAACAGGGTACCTAAATATGAAGATTTAGAAAAAATATTTCATTTTCATTGACCAACAACACAACTTTCACAACTCGCAATATTAGACTTATCATAAATAGATTTCCATCCACTTCTTTTGCAGAAAACAACAAATTACCGGTACACATACATATAATTTTGATGATCATAATAAGGTGATTCCAATCAACAATGTTCATTTATCAAAGACTACCCTCCAACACATACATGTACCTTACAATAAAATCCCCCGACTTTGAGTAAAAATTCATTAAAACATTGTTAAGAAAATTTTCCCAACTTTTTCCTGACCCACAGCAACCTCATACAGTTATAGAGATTTTCACGGTTTCTGAGGGCATCTTGCTTGGGTAGCACACAAGGCAAAAATTACAGCAAATGTAGGGGGAAAGTGGAGAATCTGATGTCTAACAACTCGTGGAAAATTTGAGTTCTGAAATACTTATGAATTAAAAACCAAAGACACTAGGGAAGAGAATTCACTGATCGCATTTGAGAGAAATGGCCTCTTTAGAAAAGCCACAATAAAAATTTCAATTTTTCATACATTTGTCTTTTAAATGGAGTCACAATTTGCAGGAAAATTTAGAGACGTTTGTATGAAAAATTTAAAGTGTAATTCCTTGTCTCACAAGGCCCGCCAGTGCATATTTCAGTAAGGAGAATCTATCTCTTGAGTCTGGAAATACTAAAAGGATTTAAAAAAAAAAAAAAAAAACCAGATCATACAAGTTGTACCTGGGCTGGATCACTTACATGCTCAGCTGAGGTACATGGAACTTGTTGATCAGTATGCAAGGTATCCCTGGAAGAACCAGGAGTATTTTGGCTGGCTAGTGCATTTCCTTGCTCTCCGGAGTTCTGTAAAATGTAGATTAAGTCACCATGTACTATTCCCAGATCTGTGAGTAGCACCGAGTCATTGTCTAAAACATCTTGGCCATTCAGACTCAGATTAAAACTGCCTGTTCTACAAAACAGAACATAAAATAAATAAATATACTTTATACAGTCACGATAACTTAAGCTTACGTAAGCTTATTTGAGAAAGACTTCAGCTTACATAAACTCACCTCAAACCAAACTTTCTGCGCACAGCTTCTCGGCAATCACTCAATGTTATTGCATCTCCATGCAATTCAAGTACTTCCCTTCGTCTGTGCAGGACAGCTCTAAGTTTCATTTCAAACAAGGGCAGGTAATTTTGAGAAGAATTATCCGCAAAGCTGGTAGGCCTTGTCGGCAGCCATATTGCTTTGCACGCGCAAGGATTTATGGGTAGTTTGAAATGTTTGCACAGGGTCACGGGGAAAGGTACGGTCCTATTTCAAACAGGGATGGCCAGTTAAAAATTTCTCAACCACAACTTGATGATCTCCCTGTATTTCCACAGTGTCACCTCTTACAACTCCGCCTGCACCGATTTTCTTTTTTAGCTCTTGTAGTAATATTCCGGAATCACCAGTAACGTTGCTGATCACAGTGACTTTCTTTCCTTTGGCCCTGTTTTCGTACGAGATAGGAAGTTTCCCTTTCTTTGTGCGTTTGACGGAAAACCCGACGATTCCACTAGATGCTCCTCCTTGATTTAAGCCAGATTCTGAGGCAGTTGATTCTGGTCTGTCTGTTAGATCCGCAGAAGAGGCTGCTGTGCTATGAGAAACATTTGAACTTTGAGCAGTTTGAGATGCGAGTGATCCAGTTAAAAAATTGGCTAAAGTTAATTCTGCAGGTCTCCCCTCTCTCTGAGATTCTTGAAGTTCTTTCTTGTTACGTTTTGGCATAGTATTTCGGGAAAGTCGTGAGTTGTTATTGACTACTTTACCGGTTCCGTACAACCGGCAGAGCGTCACGCGAATCATCGGCGAGAGAGTCGGCGAGATCGAGAAGCCTTTCATGTGCGGTCAGCGGATATAGATGTCATGCGCACAAAATGTAAACAAACCACCGTCCAGTCAAAACAAACCATGACAAATTTATGCGGCTTATGAAGCTTGAACTTCCAAAATACCTCGAATGGATCTTTTTCAGAGTTGTCGTCGAGGAGATCTCGATCGAGTGAGGTATGTAATAATTCTGTATAGATTTAATACTAAGAACAGTTTTAGAATTAGCTAACACATTGAAATATCATGGCGTAATTCTACCGACATTGTACATTTCAATCCCCCGTTTGGCTCAATTCCACCGCTTTTAGCGTGCTTTTTACATAGCAATTAAACTCCTATCAGTAAGAAGTCCTGAAAATTTGGCAAAGCGCAGAATATATTTGCAACCATAACATTCGATAATGTTGTTTTTGCTAAATACTGCGAGATAACATCTGATAGCGAACTGAAAAAGCGGCAATTTAATTCAGGTCTTTAATTTAAGCTAAGGTGTAAGCTTACGAATATTTTTGCATGTTAAGTCGCCCCCGATCGCGTTTATAATTTAACGGGTTGCTTTTAATAGCATTTTTGAATCCAAAACGTTCCCCTATAGTGATCTACGTTTTGAAGTCAAATTGTGTCGAAGCAAGATCAAGGACCTTGTTTACTTGTAGTACATTACAACAAATGTGCGCCACCTATATTTCGATAAGGACTCATTCTCAAAGTTGACGGTTTTGCACTTGCATAATTTAACAGTAGAACTTGTACTAAGCCCAGCTTCGAGCTGTTCGAATAGATCAAGTCGCTGAGACTAAAAATAAATAAACAAGTATTAGCAATAATACTTAGCAATAGGTTAGCAATATTTTAAGCTGCTTTTTTCTACAGCTGTAAACAAGTGCCTAAACAAGTGGTTACAAAGTGCAAATTAATCACTTCCATTTTGAAGGAAAGCCACAATAAAATATAAGTTAATTATTGAACAGTGATTTAAAAAGTACATTAGTACAGTGGTTCATGGGGCTACAATATGGTGCTAATTACTGAAACTGGGCTTTATTTTCTCATTCTCCATAGATTTCATGCCCTGACAACTGACTTTATATTATAAACCTCTGTGGAAATAGGCACAAACGCCTTGACTGTACTCTGCTCATACACACTTCGGCCTATGTTCGGCCAAGCGTAAATTATATTAACCAGAACACAAGGCAAAGGAGATGTACAATGGCTGAAGGCAAAAACCTTATATCTTGTTTGAGAGAAAAAGCGACAATATTGCCTTTTGCATTTGTCACCCATTATATTTGGAATTCCCACTTTACGAAGTCTTAAGTAAACCTATTATGTATGTCAATCAATTTAACAATTTTAATTCGTTCATTATAACTTAGGGGCAAAGAAATTTTTCATGAAATATAGGACTTTGAAACAATGAAACGGAATGATGAAACACCACAACCAAATAACGAAACAACAGCAAAAAATGAAATATTATTTTGAGGCAGCAATTTTTCTTTCCCTTTATAAGCTGGAAATGGTTTTCATTTTTTAATGCAACACCCAATGAATCTATGAACAAAATGGATCTGAAAGTGAAGAATGATCATCACAGTAAATTTTCCAATTTAAGCAATTGGAAAGAAGAAGCCTGAAAAAATCAGGGTTTCAACGGGATTCGAACGCGTGACCTCCGCGATACCGGTGCGATGCTCTACCAACTGAGCTATGAAGCCACACATTGGGAGCGAGGTCAATTAATTGAGTTCATATCTTCCCGTTAGGAGTGAAATGATGTGAAGTTTATATGAAATAATTTATATATGAACTGCGGTTATAGATGAAAGTGAAGAATGATCATCGCAGTAAATTTTCCAATTTAAGCAATTGGAAAGAAGAAGCCTGAAAAAATCAGGGCTTCAATGGGATTCGAACCCGTGACCTCCGCGATACCAGTGCGATGCTCTACCAACTGAGCTATGAAGCCACACATTGGGAGCGAGGTCAATTAATTGAGTTCATATCTTCCCGTTAGGAGTGAAATGATGTGAAGTTTATATGAAATAATTCATATATGAACTGCGGTTATGATTTTTTCAGGCTTCTTCTTTCCAATTGCTTAAATTGGAAAATTTACTGCGATGATCATTCTTCACTTTCATCTATAACCGCAGTTCATGTATGAATTATTTCATATAAACTTCACAAAATGGATCTGAATATATAAAGAGAAAGACTTAAGTGCATGACTGAGGAAATTCGTGGGTTTCTCTGGTTTTCATCAGTTCCCTTGCAACAGTCATATAACTTCAACAAAGAGGATAGCAAAGCAGGTGCAGTTTTGGGATAAATGGTGACCGTTTACTGAAAGCACCCTCGCCACCCTAGCCACCCTGGAAACCCTTGTCTCCCTCACCACCCTCTCCACCTTTGCCACCCTCACTACCCTTGCCACTCTTGCCACCCTCGCCACTCTTGCCACCCTTGCCACCTTTGCCACCATGGCAACCCTGGCCAGCCTCACCACCTTCACCATCCTGGCAACCCTGGCCACCCATGCCACTTTTGCCACCCTTACCCTGACCACCTTTGCCACCCTTGTCACTCTTGCAACCCTCGCCAACTTTGCCACCCTCACCAGCCTGGCAAACCTGGCCACCTGCACCACCTTTGCCACCCTTGCCACCCTGGGAATCCTTGCCACCTTCGCCACCCTCGCCACCCTGGCCACCTTTGTCACCCTCACCACTCTCATCACCTTTGCCACCCTCGCCATCCTCATTACCCTAGTGATTTTTTTCTTGATAATTCACGTAAAACCCTCTGCCACATTCCATAAAACACTGTCAGCAAATAAAAGGTTGGTGCATTCAGTTATAACTCTACTTTCTGGAACCTTTTTCACTTCTAGGGCTTTTTTTAACTCACAGACGTTTGTGATCAAAGCAGTCTTTCTGAAGGTGTTTTCAAAGTGTTTATTTCCTCTCTTGCTCATTTTGCACTAACTGGTAATGAATATCACGGAAGCTGTACTGTATGAATATCACACAGACTGTATGGCCTTACTCTACCGTCCACTGATATTTTTCAACAGATCAGTCAGACATGCTCGTGTTATCATATCCTATGACATTGATCCTGGTCCTGATACTGAGTCTAAATTCATTTCTTGTAGGTCAGTGGCAGATCTAGGGGGGTGGGCCCCCCTTATTTTGGGTAAAAAAAGAAAAAAAAATCGCAGAGGGAAGAATTGAGCTGGCAGGGCAAGCAACCCACCCCTCACCCCCCCCCCCCCCCCCGCCCCCTTCACCTTAGCTCAAGGTCTGGATCGCCACTGTGGGTAACAGAAGAACTAGCCAATCTATAACTAACAATGTATATTTCATTTGTTTATTTAGATATCTTGTGGAAAATGGAGAAACGGAGTTGAACCTTAGAGACCACTGGGATAGCACACCATTGTAAGTATCAATTATACAGTTTTGACTTTGATGTTTTTCCCTTGGTTTCCGTACATATTTTTGTTACTGTACTACTTCCAAAGATAATGATATGTCACATATATTGCTTCAATTTCTTGTTTGTATCTTTTAGGTACTATGCCTGTCTGTGTGGTCATCATGAACTGGTGGAGTTCCTCTTACAAAACGGTGAGGTCGTTTTGATTGCAAACAGGTTTAATACAGGTTTTGTGACTACGTGCGCCTTGAGTAAGCGACGCAAAATGCGCACGTCACACGCGGATACAGATCTTACCGGATATTATTCGCGGTTCTGACTCGCTTGCCTTGTTCACTATGAGTATTATCGCGAACGTTGCAAAACTGGCTGCAAAGCAACCTACAGACACTCTTAGCGCAGATGTTTTTTTTCCTCAAAGCTTTACGAATCGTATTTTTCCTCCCTTAAACACAGATTGAAGTAGTTTATACCATTCTGTTCGCTTGCTTTTTCTTAACAAACAAAGGCATCGTTTGTAGCGTCTACAATCGATGGTTAGGAGGCATTACTTTTACTTCGAATAGGATACGATTAAAGGACATTAGATGACGCTGTTTCTCAACTTTTCTCGCCTAATTAAGGGGCTCGTTGTGCGCCGAACACGTTTGATGGAGAACGCTGTCTGTATGCGGCCCTCACAGACAAGATAAGAGGTCTTCTAAAGAGCTACAAAGCCATCACGTCTGAATGTATGAGAAGAGACTCGTACAGGGAATTTCTCAGGAGGTAAAATACTCCACGCAACACGTTTCTCTCTCGTAAACAGTCGATGTCATTTTAGCGAGATGGTTCATTGGATAAAAGGTCCAAGCAACCCTTTTAGAACTTCCACAAAGTTTTGTCCCACCGAGGAAATTAAAAAAAATGTAAAGTTCTACAAATTAAAGTTTACCGCTTTGTCATTTAATTGCTATCGCTTTTTCGCTTGTCCACTGACTTTGGAGTGTCAGCACTCTGTCACAGGAATAAATTTCCTTGTCTTTCCAAAATTGCATTCAAAAATTACAAATGCTCCTATAATTGTCAGATAACAGATAAAAGTCAGATAACATTTCACTTACCCATTAGTCTAAGAAAACAGACGTTTTCTCACAAGCTCAATTCAATTCTACACTGATGACGTTGTTCAGCAGAGATCCGTGTAGTTTCTCTGATTGGTTGTCGTTCAGATTTGAATTTTCGCGCGCAAATAGTAGCCAATTAGAGACACGAGACGGATCTATGTAGAACTACATGCATACATACTTTTATTATTGAATTTCCCCTAAGAGGCTTTTTAAAGACCATAACTTATGTCATAAGTGTCGCATTTTTGGCGCGAAAAGAGGCGTGTGTTTGTGCGGGAATCTTTCTTCACAAGCTTCGCAGTGTTGTTATTTGAAATTTTGGCATATCTTGGTTTGCAGATGCCTGGCGGACTCACCCTATGCAGATGTCTGTTTCTTGGTACATGGTGTACCCATGCCTGCCCACCGTGTGATTCTAAATGCGCGGTCTTCATACTTTGCTCACATGTTTATGAGTAAATGGCGGGATCGTCCCATCATTGAACTCAAACACAAACTGGTAAGATCACCTGAGGGACTAATAGTACTTTAACACTTTAATCCTGTCTTATTCTCTTTGCTTTTTTTCTCGGTTATGTGGCAGCGACTATTATATTACGTATGGGATACTATTATCGAATTGTTGCCCCTTGGCTCTTCGGGGTCACCCTTGGAATCTCGACATTTTTCATGCACGATTTCACTTACGGAAACATACAGATTTGAAGAAAACAAACCTAGCTAATTTTGTAAGGGACTAGTAAGTCTGCATACGAGCCAAGTGGCCCATCAGGCCGGAGCTTATCCCGGTTTCTGTGGCAGGAAGCGACTAGGGATATTTCTACTCCCCCCTGGATGGGATGCTAGTCCATCTAAGGGTTACCCCCAGCATTAAATTCGCCGGTACTCAGTTATACACCTGGGTGGAGAGAGGCACTGTGAGAGTTAAGTGTCTTGCCCAAGAAAACAACACAATGGCCCCTGCAAGGCCTGGAACCTGGACCGTCGTGTGCGCTAACCATGAGGGCACCGCGCCTTCCAGGGACGAGTGATTAAGTCTATATACGGTGCGAATGGCTTTGTACTTGTTTGGATATTATATATTTATATTATTTTATCAGAGCTCTTATGAGAAGACTTTTCCTCTCAGGTGAAACCCTGGGCTTTTGAAGCAATTCTGCAGTACTTGTACACAGATCGACTGTACATCGAGATGGATAAGATTGACGACTGTATCCGACTGGCGCGCCAATGCAAACTGGAATATCTCAAATCACAACTGGAAATCAGACTCCGCAGTATCCAACTGTTTGGTAAGAAGAGGCGTCTTTGCTTACCTTAGTTCGGTTAAAGGAGCTACGTCACGGTTTGCTCATTTTGAAAAGTTTAGCCTAAATTTATCAAGTTCGTCGTTTGTAATCCTCCTCAGTCTTCTCCATTCATAACCATCCTTGTTACTTTCAGGCTTCCTTCAGTTTAAAGGTAATTTTGCACCTGACCCAAATAACTCAGAATGCCGTGACTGAGCTACTTCGATGAAGTATTTTTCGCTTCGTTCCGGTTGACTACAACCAACCTGTCCGACCGACTGTTAATCGAAGTGTCTCCGGGAAGGTCACTTTTTCAAGGGGTTTTCAAGCAAGTCGAAATTACACTACCTTACTTTACCCTACCCTACCCTTCCCTACCCTGCCCTATCGTACCCTATCTTAGCCTAGCCTAGCCTACCCAAACCACACCCTACCTACCCTACCCCCTTGATACGCAGTCTGCTGCACTGATGCACTGCTTCTCGAGCTCGGAGCGTAAACTGAGAGTAACAACATATTATATCGTGTTGTAGGGATGTCTAAAACAAGGACTTGCTCCATAACAGTGGTGAGTATTGAACCTGAGTCCCAGTCCACGGGCTTGCAAGATGCATTCGGTCGACTGGCTGAGTTTGCGCTGCCCACTGCCTTGACGTCCCAGGTAGGTTGTTGCTTTCAGTGACTTTCAGCAAGTTTTATTTATTTGTCTGTTTGTTTGTTCGCTTCGTCCCAGCATCATATGCGAAGGTGACTTTTTTTCCGCCGTGAATTTGTAGAATTTGTTCTTCACCTGTGTAGCTTTGTGTTCATGCAAATGCTTTTGAAAAAGTTTGGAAAAAGTCGTTTTAATGATTCGCGCAAATGGCTGCGGTTATAGTACATGCGCAATTGAGAGCTTTCAAGTTGTAGATATAAGACATCGAAGGACTTATTACTTAAGTTGGTCGCTTTCAGGGGTTGTCTCTATTCACCTGAGCTACACGACGATCTTATAGTGTCTTCTATATGTTTTTTTTTTTTTTTTTTTTTGCCTTCTTAGCAATTTCCAAGGCCTTTTCCGCTAGAGATATCCTCGGATGTTTTTGACGGTTTGTATCTATCTATAGATATATATTTTTATGGCGTGATTTATTGCATTGTTTTGCCTTTTCCAATATTTACTGGCCTTTACATTTGCTCATCTAAATATAGTTTACACGGACATCAGATGATTTTCGAACCTTAACTGATGATTAATGAGCCTGAAAATGATCTCAGCGAGATCGAAACGTCGTTTGATTTTATCTCTAGTTTTTATCCTAAAATGATAGATGTGTAAGTAAACTTACATTTTTATGGAGGTAACGAAAAATGGGACAAATAGTGGTACCACAAGTAAGGGCAGGGAGAAAGTTCATGAGTCAAAAGCTTCACATGATTAAGTAACAAGTCAGGGTGCACAACGTAAGGAGCCAATCAGGCACACATATAGGTGCACATTGAAGGAACCAACAAAAGCGCCCAATTAAGGGACCAATAAAGGTACGCAATTGACATCAATTGAAATACGCAATGTAAGACTGGTTTTCACTAGCGCACTCTGGAGCACAAGCAACATACGCAGACGCAATAAGATGTTCATAACATCTTATTGACTTTTTTCGCACTATTTTATTACTATCTATAACTTTTCAAGTACTGTGCCATGCAGCCACGGATCCTTTTGGACTACCGATAATTATTTTGTTAATAAGTAACAGCTTGTTTTTAGGAAAATTCCCTCCTCCCCCCAAACAAGAGGCTTTATTTAATAGCACCTTTCTGTGTCCACGCGCTAATGAAAATCAACTTTACTAGTAAAGGGGTAGCATCTCACTAAAAATGATGCTAAGAAGAATTTTTTTCATTTAGTTTCAGTTTTCTGTGAGGAGCCGCCGCTTTATGCCGACGTGTGTTTTATCGTGGACAACCACACATTTTACTGTCACAAGGTTAGAGGGCTGTTTTGTATCCAGAGCACAGCCCAAACTCGTTCCCAGGGTCCTCTCTCTTCCTCCCTCAAGAACGTACCCTTGGGAACGAGGTTGATTAGAGCCCAGCCTTCAGCGTAGATGTTGTTTCATTTCATTGTCTTATAAATTTGTAGAGATTTATATTTCGTATCGTTAAAGCAACCAAAGGAAGAAAAAACGCCCTCTCTGTTTGCATTGTTTTTGAGGTTATTCAATTTTCAGTGAGACTGTTTGATTATAAAAGAGCATGTTATGAAATTATTAAGAATATTTATACGGTTCCGACCCAAACTTTAGTAACTTAAAATCAGATTCATTAAGAAGCACTACAAGTTGGCGAAATGTTAACACTCTATTGAGAAATTGAGTTAAATTCAAGGTGAATTCACATAACACCACTTGTTTTGTTTTCTGGAAGGTGTTTTTCTGTGGAAGAAGCGATTATTTTCGAGCAATGTTGGATGGACACTTCTCGGAATCAAGCTCACCAGGAAAGCAACTCTTCAGCGCCTCCATTCCTGAGGTGTATCTTAACGACGTATCACCTGATGTTTTTGCGGCTGTTGTTGCATTCATTTATCAAGATGACGCACTGGTGAGCGCGCTCGGATTTACTGTTTTTCTGTAGCTTCCTTATCACAGAGAACAGTAGCACACATTTAGGATTGAGTATCGAGCAAAACAGTTAGCCGGTCCCACATAAACATGAAGGGCTTGGCGTTGGTAATCTTGAGTAAACAGAAATGTTTGTCCACAGGCTCAATTCTTCTCCGGTCAAGAGAAGTCTGAGATCTAACCCAAAAATTCCATTCTGATGACGTAGCTTTAAAAAGATCCAGAGAACGTGAACCACAACGGCTAATTTTTTAAAAATTTATTTCAAGTTTATCGCTGTGTCCCAGATTCAGTTTCGTGAAAGTTTTGTCAGTGATAAACAAAGTGAATGACTTTAGAGTATCGCGAGATTCGTGGGTAAAATAGAAAGTCATATTTTAATCGACTTTGTCCTCGGCGTCGCCGTCGTAGCTTATTAAACTCCCTATTGAGCTTGCGAAGGAAACCGTAACGTCTATTTATTTTTTAGTTCACTTTGTCATGTGCGCATTTGAATTTTTCTGAGAGCCATGTCTCAAAATAGAGCCCAAGCAACTATGAGTAATGCATCAAATATATTCTTGATCTACGACTTTTATGACTCATAGTTTCTCGCGAGCGAGAACAATGCATTTTTATTTGCTTTACAATGTATTGATGTGGTATCGAAAAAACACGTTAAAGTCGTCGTTCATCTTTGTTGTTTCTTCAGGTAACAGAAGAAAACGTGTACAGCGTGCTGTGTTTTGCAGATGTCTATCTGTTAAATGGCTTGAAGCGGCTTTGCGCGCGTGCAATCAGCACGTTTCTTGACACAGAAAATGTTTTGACCGTGTTAAGAACTTCACGCCTCTTTAACCTGCCCAAACTCGAGGCGGATTGCTGCGAATACGTCAGTAAACACTTAGAAAAGGTGAGCAAAAACTGAAATTGAAATTCTCTGTAATGGCACCGACAAAGAATCCAAGGCTCTGTTTTAAGTTACTTTTCAGATGGAAACCATTGATTTATACAGCGTGGGCTTTAGTTTCGGGATCTAGTTTGTGACGCTCAAAATTTTCGGCTTAACTAAGAGGAAACTCAACAGTAATGGTTTCATCTTGTAGAACTGTGCATAATAAATAACAGAAACCCATTAGAAAGTAAGGAATGCTTACGAGGACAAAGATGGAAAGGGATTATAATACGACTGTACAAAATTGTAAGCGTTAGCTTTTCAAGTTTAGCTCGAGCTCCTTTCAATTCGTACAGAATTTGCACTAGCCAATCAGAACGAAGACATGACTAGCACAACCAATCAGAGGGAGAATTAATTTAACTCGCACAGCTTTTTCCCGCGCATTAACTGGTTACTTGAATTCGTCTTCAGCCTCCATAGCTAGTTGGCGTTTCTTCCCGAGAAAGGGCAAAAATTAGAATATTATGGAAACCGAAGGAAGAATGGGACCGTTCGTCGTGCCCTCCTTCCCATTCTCCTCGCGGTTGTCTTTCTGGAGCAGACTTAACCTTCACTAAACGTTTATACAGCTGCTAAATAACTTATCGCAACAAAGTCTACAATAAATCTTTTTTATATGCTTACAGTTGATCGACAACGAGGAATTCCACTCACTAATCCTTGAAGATGTGTCTTCTGTTCGCAATCGCCAACAGACGGATTCCATTCCCGTTGTGGACGATATTCGCTTCCATTTATTCAAAAGTGTTCTTCCCAACGTCACGTCTGACGAGGATGAGGACGGACAGTTTGACAGTGAAAGAAAACTTACCTTGTTTAATAACTTGTTAGTACACCTTGGCATCGAGTGTTAGACTGACCTGAATTGGCGAAGTTGCAGTATTTGACTGGAGAATCAGTGGTTGTGGTAATCACCATAGCAACAATTGACCACCGCTGACCTGTGTATCCAGAGTTTCAACCTGCTTCGGACCCCGATGCCGTTTAATTTATCGGTTGTTATTGACCGCTGTGTGGCCAATGATGAATCAGACTGGGCGTTTCCGAAAAATCGGTCAGCGGGTCATGCTAAGGCTTACAATATTTTGCTGTGTTGTTTTAGGTTGTCGGTTGTTTACCATTTAACGAAGGAATTGGAAATTGTGGTTCGAATCTCAGATAACTATTTTTGTTTGCTCGCTTGCGGAGGTGCAAAATTTTTTTAGAGTAAATAAGAATTCTTGACGGTTAATATTCAAAATGGAATGAACCAAACGAAAAATGCACGGGCTTTTATTTGCTTGAATTTCTGCCTTGGCTCCTCGCAACAAGGTTGCCAAATCTCTGTTTGGCGTTTGACTTCCCACTTCACTGATAAACAGCCATGCTTGCTTCGGGCGCGTTTATGTAAATTTGTATCTCAAAGAATTCATAGAAGCAGGTCGTTTTGGCATAGTATTTGTAAAGTGTTCGTGTTTTATACCAGTCTTTTTTATAGAATTTCTAGTGCTCCAGGAGCAGTTGGTCTCACCGGACTACCAGAAAACTGAGGAAAAAATTGAAACCTTTTTTTTTCTATCCAACTGAACAAGGTCGTGTTAGACTAAAATACTGGTGTTCAATTCTGTCACTAATTTCGCTGATACTCGCTAGAAAAAAGCTTTTGTTGAAGACAGGTCAAACTTCGCCAGTTTCAGATTTTGATGAGAGTAAAGTTATGGTATATTTGCATCAGGTTGAAAATAATTTATATTATGCTAAGTTGGTATGCATAACTGAGATTTGTAAGGTATTAAGATGTTAAGAGAAATGAGCAGCTTTATTAGATATGGCTGCCTTTACGTCTTGTCATTGTGAAATAAAACATGTGCAACTTTTATTTGTTCTGCATCCTACATACCCGGCACAGTCAATCGAACCCAATCGAACCGTTATTTCAATCGAATTCAATCGAACTAAATCGAACTCAATCCATGAATTGAGTTCGATTGAGTTCGGCAATCGAACCAAATCGAACTCACACAAAAATAATTGGGCAATCGAACTAAATCGAACTTATGATTTCAGAAATCTTGATTGTTTGTAAAACTGATGTTGAAAATCAATAACAAGTCTTTCCAGGCTCGAGTTACCTTATAACACGTGTTTTTCATGTTTTCGAGACCACACAACGTAATCTTTGTTCAAGCGAATTTATTCACCGAACAGAGTCGAACGCAATCCATAGGATTACGTTCGATTGTGTTCGGCTGCCGAACGCAATCGAACACAATCTAATGGATTTAGTTCGGTTCGGTTCGATTTGTTCGATTGAGTTCGATTGGTTCGGAGATCGAACTCACACAAAGTTCAGTGTTCGATTTGGTTTGATTGACTATGCCGGGTATACATGAAGTCCATAACAGCCCGAGCAAGCAGGCGTGAATGTATGAAAATCTTCTTAGAATATTCCAAGTAGCCGAGGTGTGTATTCCAAACCATTCATGTTATGTCAATATCATAACTCAAGTTCGTCATATGATAAACGCTGATAATAAGATGGGGCGCGGTGGCCAAGTGGTTAGTGCTTTAGAGATCGAGTGCTGTTGGCTGGGGTCTCTGCGCTGCGACTCGTCCCCAGTCGTCCAAATACAGTGCGCGGCACGGCGCTTTGTGAAAAGTACAAAGGTGAGAAGGAAGGCGGAAGAGAAGACTTCCTCTCTCGCTTTGTCCCTGCCTATCTCGCCCTGCGCTCCAACCTCGCGACCTGCCGCACGCTTTCACTCTCACAATGTCAATCTACTGGAAAACTGATGAGCCTTTAGTAAGTTCGAGGTCGGCTCCATCTTTGGCAATGTAGCTTTCCGCGCGAGCGTTTAAAATACAGCAAAGGGACAAAACGAAGACCAGGGATATATCTTACATTCCATTTTATTAAAGCTTTTCATTTCGGCGAACAATTGTGTAAAGAGTAAAGGCCTTATAGTCGCTCGAAAGCCAAACCACTCTGTTCCAGGATTACTAGCGAAGGTAGATTAGCCAAGTCAAAAACAAAAAAGAAAAAAACGACAAGTAATAAGTAAGATTTATCACTGCTAAGATTTGAAATTTGATTAATTTGAAATTTAATAAATCCTGGACAACCGGATTCTCGCTTTGAACAAGGCCACGTAAGTCTCTAACATAAAAGTTCGTTACAAATCAATTCGTTACGTTTCTAGATGTTCGTTACCTTTTAAGTTCGTTATGTATCGAACGGTTCGTCGCTTATCGACATGACCGTTGTGTTGAGAAGCCTGCCGGTTTGTTATCAAGGAGCTCGCTACATACACAGTGTACACTGTATTTAAAAGTTAGTTTCTCGTGCTTCCTCGAGCTCCTCCAATACTGGAGTTGACGTTTACTGGTTCTTCTTAATTAAGCTTATAGGATGGTCTGGATGAGTTTTCGGTGATTTCTCGGCAAGGAGTTAAAATTCCAGGCCAATTTTTTTTCACCTAAAAGTTAAAATTTTTGCCAAATTCTCAGCTATCAGATTAACCTCATCCAGGCTCTATTCATGAGACAAAAAAATTAGACTCATAATGGTGTCCCTTCCGTTAAGCGTTCGAAAAGACCTGAAATCCTAAACAAAACTCTCTGTTCTTTTATCAAGGTAAGCATCAAAAGAAGTTTGCCTGAAATTTGACCATCATGATATGAACACCAAGCAATTCAAAACCACTCACCTTATCAATATTACTGTTATTAATAAAAGTTGATGACACTAGATATCATACAATTTTAGAAAGATTAAGAATAATCAAAATACTGAAATTTACTGTAGTTACGTCATCATCATCATCATCATAGATACATACATACTCACTAGCGTGCAATTAAAAACTACAGTCAACTATCACGTAACTATTTTCACAATTTCGGCAATGTAATTTAATTGTATTGAGCAGTCTACTGAATATACACTGATCGCCTACAAACAACAGATATAATAAATTCCCCAAACTCTTTGTACAAATATTACAATACATCCCTGAACATTGAGGGGTAAAATATTATTTTTATGTCAACTCAGGACAACAGTCCTAAAGCTACATTTCCCCGCAATGGTCTTAGAATAGACCATATTTAGAAATGGCCGCCCTCAATACAATGACTTTAATTACATTTCCTCAGACTTTTCTGGGAAAATTTACTGCAAACGATATCAACCACAAGTATCTTGTCTGATTAGTTTGTCTTTTATATTTAATGTCCACAAAGTTAGGTCCCATTCAAATTTCAAGGGGTGAGGTCATGCCCAATATTTCTAAGTAATGAGTTTCTTTCAATCAAAAGAGGAAAGTAAAACAATTCAAAAGGTGTAATTGAGAACCAAAGCAGAACAAAGACGGTTAAAGTTTGGGAAGATCTGAAAAAAATTAGGCTAAATTTTCCTGTTAGTTTCTAATTCCTTCGTGGAATTCGTGGATGCAAAAAAAATGAACCTAACGAGTCTGTCTTTGTTAGTTTTTTTCATGTGACTTGTAATCAATATCAATGTGATTCACTTGAACTTTAAATGTTACCTCTAGGTGTCGATACTGGGGTGGCCAAGTCTAAAGGTCTCAATATTATTTTAAGGCACAAATTTTTTACAGTGTTACAGCCGGTTTAATATTTATACAATATTAATATTACTGGTTAAGTCTTGGTATCTTCACTAAAAAAAAAAAAAAAACTGCAGGAAAAGATCCCAGCCAAGAGGCATTGTGATTTGGTCAACTACAGAAGCGAGTTGACACTCTGGGCTGAGATCACGACGAAAACAAAATTCATAAAATGCGATAAGGGTGCCTCGTTGGTCAACTTCCAAAATGGAGACATTACTCCAGTTTATCTGTCCTCTAGCGTAAAAGTAGCTACATGTCAACTTGGGTTAAAACGACCACAGAACATCAGAAGTAAGAACACTTTGAAACAAGCTCCCCCTGCCCCCTGCACCCCATTCCAAAAATGCCTCCTGCCCCCACCCCCTCCAAAAATAGACTTCTTAAGGCTTTGCTTTCATCTCGAAGATTGAGTGATTAATTTTAAA
Source organism: Orbicella franksi (assembly GCF_964199315.1). Classification (NCBI taxonomy): domain Eukaryota; kingdom Metazoa; phylum Cnidaria; class Anthozoa; order Scleractinia; family Merulinidae; genus Orbicella; species Orbicella franksi. The sequence continues at coordinate 4,381,596 of NC_138155.1, forward strand.
ATACAAACCATCTCTAAAATTAGAAGTTTGAAACAGCAACATCAGTGATGTATTCAGAATAGAAGAGAAGAACTTAAAAATAAAATAATAATGTACTGCAAAAGCAGGTAATAAATAAAATTATGAAGACAATGCCGAGGTTCAATTTTACATCCAGTAACCTATGCTTTTTGTTAAACTATGGGCAGATTTAAGAATTTTTTTTAAAAACATTAAGTATGACAGAAGATACCAAAACTTAAACCACAGGATCATTCCTACAATATAATGTACTATATTTGTCGGCCTAAAGTACAAAAACTTGTCTGTTCTCATGTCAGAGTTCCATATCCTGTGCCTCATCTTCTGAAAAGTCACTAATGGAACTTTCACTCGATGATGACATTTCCTCCTGGTCTTTCAGTGCTTCCTCCGTTGCATATTTTTTAATATATTCTGGTAAGAACGAAGTTGTAAACAATGAACAAATGAAATCTTCTGCAGTCTTAGGAGTATTACTAACAATACTCTCCCTGGATGACATGCTAGTACCACAGGGGCAGATCTAGGGGAAGGGTGCAGGGGGTGCACACCCCCCTTCCTTGAGATAAATCCTTCTCCTTCATATTCGCTTTTAAAATTTGTATACCTCACCAGTCAGTTACACCATTCCTTAGTGGTGCACCCCTCCTGAGAAAGATCCAGGATCTGCCCCTGTACCAGCCGTTGGCCTGCTCCCAAGAATTTTCTGGGAAGCATCCCACCAAGGGGAACAGCAATAACAATATTGCCTACTGTACAAGTAGCATGCGTGAGGCCCTCCTCAAAACCATGCGGCCTAAGAGATAGTGTGCTATGACTCTGGATGGAGATGTCCAGGTTTAAGCACCAGTCAGTATAATTGAGATGTGTTCTTGGGCTCACAATGGCCTCTCTCCACCCTGCAGGAATGCTAGTGAGTAACCAGTGACAGACTAGCATCCCATCTAGCAGCGAGGAGAGGCAATGCTTCTAGCTGCTTCATGCTATAGAAGCTGGAGTTAGTGTCGAGAGCTATGAGCTCGTAAGTTTAAGAGGTTTTTAACTACTAGCAACATAGGTCTGTAGCAAATACTCCTGGGTAAAACATACTCTCTGCACTCATCATGTACCTATGGGCCCATGTATGTACTCTGGTCAATACAATAACGAAAGAGTACCAGTTGCACAATGTAAAAAACCCTAAAAATGTACCCTCCCCTACCACTCCCCTTCTGCATTTCAGCTTAAAGGAGCTCAGTCATGGTTTGCGCATATTGAAAAGTTTAGCCTCAATTTTTCAAATTTGTCGTTTGTAATCCATGTTAATCTTCTCCATCCTTAGCCACCCTTGTTCCTTTATGGTTTATCATTATCTCTTTGGTGTTTTTCTATCTTATTAAACTGTTATTTTCAGGTTTCCTACCATTTAAAGGTAATTTTGTATGTGGCCAAAATAACTCAAAATACCGTGACTGATCCCTTTAATCAAGTCACATTTTTTTTAGTTAGCATCTTGGTTTGGAAAGGAAGGATTCTTGGAAAGTTCCTAAGTTATAATATTCTGCAAGCCTTACAGGGCACATTAACTGAGCATTACTTCATTGTTACCTTGAATTTTTGCCTTGTACTGTTCTGGTTTGTGAAGGTAAAGGGCCGCTGCATCTCCATTGAGTGGATCCACAGGGTTTGGATAAGACAGAAGTTGAGGAAGAAACGACTCAAAGATATTTGACAAATCTGCGGTAATGAATAAGATTTTAGCATCAGTGATCAAATTTTGATTATCAATAAAAGTCAATTTTTCTGTGAAATTGTGTAAGGCATAGCAAGTTGACTAAATCACTTATGAATACAAAGGGAACGTTAAATGTTTTTAGTAGATACTATGAAAGACAAGTCTAAGTATTTTACGGGCAATGTTCACTTACCATAGAGAGCAGTCCACGCCTGATTAATAACATCAAGGCATACTGTACCAGAACTGCAAAGGTAAGTAAAATCCATTTTGAAAAACTTACAGTTGAAGCTCTTGTTGCAACCATTCTCCTACATGACCAGCTCCTGTCAGCGACCATTCACATGAAACCCTGCTCATTTTAAGATGTAGTTGTAGAAAATATCCATACCCTCCCCAGGAAAGGTCTTTTTGTTGGCCCCTCCCCTCCCCCCAGCTTCATGCTGTCCACTTGACTTTTGATACCTTCCACATAACAAGAATTTCTAATGACATTCCATGGGAAACACACATTCTCAGAAGCAATTAAAAGCTCTCAAAAGTGACCAAGACTACTTCTGTGTTAATGAAGGGCTTTTATTTTTAACTCACAAGTGATCACCCCTGAGACACTGACTGCAATCATAAAGCACTGCATTAAAATATGCACTACCACCACTTGAACTTGCAACATTAAAATTGCAATTCACATTTCTCAACTTAAACACTTACGCCTCATCTATGTTTGGATGGAAAATCTTGTTGATGAAACCTTGAATGTAAGAAAAAAATATTTACATTGACATTGGACACATACATTGAACAAACATTAAGTATCACTCTAGCTTAAATGCCATAGTTGATATAAGAATCTGTGCATGAGGTGGGTCGCAGAGCTCTGCATTATTTACATTGCATGGCAGAAGAGTTCAACTCAGGATACACTGCAGACAAACCCAGCTACTGGCAGGATGGATGGCATTTCAAGTCTAGGCTTGAATCCAGGATCCCTGGCATACCAGACAGGTGGGCCCCCACCTACTTGATCACACTGCCTCCTCAATTTTTTTCAACCTTTCTGTGTCTTTTTTGTGAAATTTTTCTACATGTTACATGGAAGCTTGATTTCTCTTTTTGGACATAACTCATATTCCAAACTAAGAATGATCAAGTACTTTATTTACATTTTGTTATGCCAATGACATATTACAGTGTCGAGCCACTGCTAAGGGTACCACCACTTGTAGGCACACACCTTATAAGCAGATATTTTATCATGGCCCAGGACTTGCACATTTAACATCCCATAAGTAGACACTTTTGCTGGCCCCTAGGTACCCTCTTGTAGGAGTTATAACTGTAATCACAAAGTTCATTACTATACATTTCGTTTTAGTTAGAAAGGATTGACTGTTAAAGAGCACTCACCTATGGAAGGTGATTTAAATGGGTATTTTTCTGGTAAATCAACCCTCACTTTCCAAACTCCTCCTTCGTAATGCGCTGCCAAAAAAACAACATACAGCTCAAATTCATTTAATTAACTCTTCCTTTTATACCCTCCCCCCCCCCCCCCCGCAAAAACAATAGCAATCCCTAGGACTCCTAATGCGGACTGGAGTTGATAACACCTGGAATGTCCATCCATCCATTTTTAACTTACTTCCCACTTTGGCAAGCAATTTCTAAATCAAGTATTTAACATAATTAAACCAAAAGAAAACTGCCCTGATAAAATAATTTAAAAACTGTACAGATTGCAAAAAAATATATATATTAATTAAAGATTACCAACAAAGAAAATTCTACAGTACCAGGAAAAGAAAATCAATATATATCTTTCATTGTCAATTATGAAATCAAGGTACTGCTGAAGTTTTTGCCAATAAGGTAAATTCTGAGGACTGATCAAGATAGTTTACACAGTTGCAGAAATTGAACAAGGAGTTCCTGTTTACACAAACTGTAAGTTGGTGAAATATCTCTCTGTGTCGTCTGGCTAGTCCTTTGTAGTTATTTTCAGAGCTGCCACATACTGTGCACATGGCAGTGTCTCCGAGAAATAAATTCACAAAATTCAAACATGCATCATCTTCTCTCATCGCACCAGGAGGCACATTAGGGCGATGATTGGTTTTCGCCTTAAGTTAATTGAATTTAAAATCAAGAATCATATGGTCACTTTGTCACTGGAAAAAAAGCCCTTAAAGTAATTAAATTATATTCTTCGATGGTGTCTACTCGCCAAGCTAAATGATAATATAACACATACATTGAACAGAAGTGTTGTGGCAAGTTGACATAATTTATGACTTCTGTTCATAATTTTGCTCACTGCATTTAATTTTCCTCAACCATTTTTACTGTTATTTATTAATCAAATAAAGTGGTTGGTGAGTGTGTGTTCTAGTCTGACACAAGCCTTTTCTACCCAGCATACACGTAACTATTTCCAATTATAGCTGCTTAGATGTCATTTGATTTTGCATTATATGCAATAAAAACAGTGCTGACATCAAGCTCACTGTATGACAAAATGTAGTCATTTTTTGAAATTTTTTTAATAATATTTTTGAGTATTGGTTTTGTTGGTGAACTTTTGATTTACATGCCTTCATTTGGAATTCTATTTTTCCAACTTTTTAATGGATGATATTTTGTCTGAGCAGGATTAACTGTTAGTTGAAGATTTATTAGTTGGTTACAGTGGTTCACTGGGAGACCCATTTGCTTACTTGCTATTTACCACAGAAAGATGAATATAGAATTTTTTGCTAGAGGCTGTTTGTTACTGTTCAACAGAATGGGAGCTCTGGTACTGTTGCCTTAAAAGTAATAAAACTAAGGTCATTTGCAAGGTCATTCAGGAATGATATTCAAATGACTTTCAAACCACCACAAATGGAAACAAAAATACATAACCACAATGTTTGCAGGAGGTAATTTTGTTGTCTACTTGGGTGCCATTTTGGCTAAGTTACTTCTTGAAATAACAAAACACTTACTAAATTTACACTCTATATTAGTACAAAAGTGGGAAATACCTTCAAATTTCAAAGCATATGGATTTCAAGACAAAGACCTTATTTTGCATGTAAGCTCAAGTTTAAACTTTCCAAAGCTCTTCACATTTGCCTACTAGCAACCTCAAGTTTTAAATAGCCAGAATTTTAAACACAAGCTTTTATATTATCTGAAACACAATGACAGTCCAAGACATTCAATTTATTTTCCCGGCAGCAAAACATCGGATCAGCTGTTTAGCACAGCGAACGAAAATGCAAATACATTCAATAAATTCCACTCTAACCTGGCATTTTTAACATTTTCCGACAACAACAAACAATCTGTCCATAGCTAATGTTGAAATCGTTGCTCGCTTGCCTTCTGGCTTACATGTAGCTGTAATCACTTTCTTATCAGCGAATTCACTCAATAGCAGATCGAGTTTTCGCTCTTTCTATATCAAATGTTTTCAGCCGGTTCCGATGTCACTTTCTAGAATATCCTTCACTGATATCGATTTATAATTTATAATATATGGCAAGATTAACAAGGCTTGGGAAGAAACTGGAACCTTTGGAAGGGTTTAAAGAAATAAATGAGCCTGTGTGGTTGGTTATTTCATCAGATTTTTTGCCCGAAATAGCTTCTCCCTACAGATGATGTAAGCTAACAAAATGTGCGAACACGAGAACATACAGTAAAGTTCGCAATAGATAACAACAAACGAAAATATGCTTGCACTTACATCCACTGGGACCAAAGAACTTCACAATTAACTCGTTCAATCCACCAAGTACTGTCACTTCGTGCTTACTTTCGATTCTGATGATAATTTGTCAAGGAATAACCGTTGAACGTAGCAATCACATAGGATACAAAAACGATCAGCAGGCGAGCGCCATTTTGGCTTGCGACTTTGCTAACGAAAGCAAAACAAATGACCTTTAAATTACACGCAAACTCTGGCAAGGATACAGTTTTATAACATCAGTGTCCATTCGTCTCTTTCCAGGCGATGGAGACGACATTTTTGCCGGTCCTACAGGGCAAAATCTCTTCCAACTTCGTGCCTCGCTGCAGCAACAATGGTCGCACTAAACTTTATGGTTGGTTTGTTGACGTAACATTATTATTTTGATCACGTGAAAGCTAAGCTCCGCCCCCCGTCCGCAGGTCTCGTGAACGGAAATTGAGGAAACCGGAAAATGAAATACTGAAAATAAACCAGAAAAAAAGAACTTAATTTTCTAGTAAAATTCGACATCGCTTGATAGGTGAAGAAAGAACTTGTAATACAGAGGAGATGAATACGAAAGAAAACTGGTTTTGACTCAAGTCACGAGGTATCTTTTATATAGACTGTAAAAAAGGTAAAATGAAAATAAAATAAACTTTCAACCTGGAGCGAGTTCCGCCAACATGGATTCCTGTTTCCGCTCTAAGCACTTTCCTTTTTGTCAATCAAACTGGTTGGCATTCGCTTGAGGCAGTAACAGTGGAGATATAAATGACTTCATTTTCCTTTCTTTGTATTTTTTTTCCAACACACTTAACCTTGACCTGAACAAGAAGGAAAACCTGAGAAAACGTTTTCACGATGTTATTCCGCAACGATCACGTACCTTAACTTTAAAATATTTCAAGGGCAAAAAATCACGACAAAATTCCTTCCCGTGAAAGTTCGTTAATTTCTTTCTCGTTTACTTCAGCTATCTTTTTGCAAACCTCGAAAGACCGAACACTGCGATAGGGCGGAGCATTTCAGCTGACGAGGACTAAAGCTACAAATCAAACCCTCAGTTCATGAATCCGTTTAAAAAAATCCACGAAAATCATGATATTGTGTTGCCTCTAATCCACTGTAAGGATGGATACATCCCGGAAATTTCGAGATGAGGGTGCGAGGTCATTGATAACTGGTGTAAATTTAATTTTAACTTATCAACCCTCTCCTCTATTGAATCATTTACTCTGAGAATTTGATGACCAACAGAAGTCGAAAATCGCTGATAAGTCTTCAGGGAAGGGTGCCGTTTTGGAGCATTTTAGCATTTGTTGAGGGAGAGCGTTACGTGACAACAGTTGTGAATGAAGCGTTGTGTGACGATTTAGGTAACGTATGAGCAGTTCGTTATTTGTCGCTGAGACAAGACTGAAAAAAAAAATTAAAACCGAAAAATATAAAAAATGAAACGCTGTTGCTGTAGCGCAAACAACAAAACAGAAAACAACCTCTTTTAATTTCCCTGTTTATTGGTTTGCTGTTGCCATTGCCTAAAGATTTAGAAACAAAGGCATCGATAACTGCAACGTAATTGTTAATAAGCAATGACGATATCTTACTCACAAATCACAAGTTAACACACTAAAGCCCATACAACATCCACATGCCCGCTTCATGTAGGTTTGCTCTCAATACATTCATGTTCCTTAACCATCTCCAATCAATGCAACATCGTCAAAAAGAAGCAGTAATCACTTAAGTTTCAGTTGACAGAAGTAAAAATTCGCAGGTTTAATTCTCTTGCGGAGAAGACCTTCAATGAATCAAAATTGGTCTATGTTGTATCAATCAATCAGATTTGCGATAAAGATTGTCAACGCACCGAGTTAGATGGAAAGCATCGAGGATTCCTCTTAACTGATACAGGATTCTGTCTGTCTGACTGTTGGTCTGTCTGTCTGTCTCTATGTTAGTCTGCAAGTCTGTCTGTCTGTCTGTCAGTCCATCTGTCAGTCAGACTGTCAGTCCGTCTGCCAGTCTGCCGGTCTGTCTTTGTCTGTCTTTCTCTTTGTCAGTCTGCAAGTCTGTCCGTCGGCCTGTCCGCTTACCCGTCTGTCTGTCTCTATGTTAGTCTGCAAGTCTGTCTGTCTGCCTATCCGCTTACCTGTCTGTCTGTCTGTCCGACTGCCAGTCTGTCTCCCAGTCTGCCGGTCTGCCTGTCTGTCTGTCTGTCTGTCTGTCTGTCTGTCTCTATGTCAGTCTGCAAACCTGTCTGTCTGCCTGTCCGCTTACCTGTCTGTCTGTCTGTCTGTCTTTCTGTTACTCTGTTTTTTGGTCGGTCTGTCTGTCTGTCCCTCTGTGATCGCCTGTCTGTCTTCCTCTGAGAAAAAGAGGTTAACCCGAAACTAACGAATTTTAAAGTTTGGTGTTGTAGAGAGGTTAAAATAAAATTAAGTGAAAGTCAACTTCTAACAAGTGGAAATTTAAACGAAGATGTCCATAGATGATCTCATTATCGTCAGAGCAACTCTGCATGCTCTTCACTGCAAAATGTCTACTCCGATACCAGATATATTCTCTGACTACACATGCCAGTTTGTTTACACTGCAAATTCACCCTTGAATACTATGGTGAACGTAAAATAGCAGCGCTACCCCTCTAAATGTGAGGGTTGTCACGCTTCTAATGACTTCTACTGAAGCTTCCTGTCAGTACAACTGAATCCATCGTAATTGCGTTACCAGATCCATTGTCACAGTGCTCGGGAATCACGCCATCCATGTTATTGTAAAACAGCTCTGTAATAAATCGACGAATAACCAAGGAGAAAGTTCTCTACACCCCTCAGAACAGCAAGTAACGTTACTTTGCGTGTCTCAGTTAAAAAATATAATCCTTTAAATACACTTCAGCACGGAGCGTCCAGTGTTAATGTTTATCATAAAATGTAAGCTGTTGTTTAGAGAGCCCTTTTAAGATACTCAAGTACTCTTCACATGACCGAAGTAAACTGAGCTGAGCCAGGAACAAACGTCCACGAAACCAGTGACGCTTTAGCTAGCATCTCTCCCATCCTATCCCCTGTTTCAATAGTTCTCTTTTTAACAAACAATGTCTACTTTGTGGTCAAGTTTGTTTCACTGGAGAAAAGCAATCACTCAGTAACCTTCTCACTGTTTTCCACGCATCCTGCGGGGGAATCTAAGATGAATAAAAAAACAATAAAGGTATAAACATCTTATTAACCTCGTCTTCTCGCTCTGTACTGTAAGTTACGAACCAAGCTTCGCGCTTGGGTCATAAATCGAAGGGGAAAAAACGACTGAGGATCCGTCAACTAACTGTACGGACCGAGAAGACGAGCTTAGCACGATAGTTATTATGTCTCCAATGTGTGTCTGATGGGTTCGGGAATGATTTCTAGTCACACAGAACGGCTTCAAATGACTTGCGTACGAATCTAAGGCGAGTCAATTCGAAATCGTTGATACATTTGTCGTGGGCAAATTTTCAAACACCGAGAAGAGGGTCAAAAATACGACGCGCAGAAGGTAATTGAAATGTGGTTAAACACTGTCTGGAGTGTTTGATATATCTTATCGATTGAAACTAACACCGAGAAGAAAATGGAGAAATAAAATCGTAAAAATCTATGCTGATCAAGATCAGATATTTAAACACCGTCACGGTCATAATAACCTTGTTTATTAATGAGTTGGAGAAGTTAGCACTTCTGAATTCCGATATAGAAAAACCCTGACAAGTTAAAAATTTAGCGGCACCATTCCAAATCTGTTTTTACCTCGTGTATCAAATGAGTTGCAGTGGGATTCAGTGAAGGTAGAAGGGTCCCCAGAAGGAGCCTCCAGCCAGCTGGTGTAGTGTTCCCGTCACCGCCGCGCATATTCACTACCCACGGACACCAGGTCCGGTGCTCTGATAGCGTGTGGAAAGTGTTCTTTTCTATTTCCTGCAAAATAAAATCGCAAGTCAATAGGCCATTTCCGACTTGCCTTTAGCCTCAGTGTCAAAGCAAGAGTTTAGACAAAACCATTCATATCAAAATGTGTTTCGCCTGTATGTTGACGTTTATGAAAATGAAACCAATTTCACGCGAAAAGTTTTTGCAGGAAATGGTCTGTTACGAGAGAAAAGTAGATATTTTCTCTGGTCTGATGTTCAATCAAGGCCCTATTTCTCTTGTAGGGAAAAGGACATGACGATGAAGTTCAATGAACCCGCAATTTCATTGCTCAGAGACGTTGCATAGCAACATGACATATTCAAATGTCACCATGTTGGCGTGAAAATATTCAAACATTCAGAACCTCGTTTCCAGGGTCCTATCTCTTCTCATTCTGGAAACGAATTTGCAGCACACGGTGGTCAAACGATTTCTTCCCAGCTGAAATTAACAAATGCACGAGCATGCACCGACATACATGCAATACTAGTCAAAATGACACAGCCAGGAAATAATTTGCTTGTCAGACCTTGGTTGTACCTGTAATCTCCTTTTCTTTGCCCTTGGTCCACCATCTTCCCTCTCCGACATGCCCTCCCTACCACACCCCATGAATTCCAGCTCTGATTCAACATCCTGGAGTCTCTCTGACAAGCTTTCATTCTCAACCTCTACACATAAAGACTCTGTCGCCTCCTCGCCTGGCAGGTTGGACAGAGAGCGATGCAATGGAGACTTAAGACCCATTGGCTCATATGATTTGACAGTCAATGTAATAGAAGTCTCTGCTTCCTCGTATTCTTTTTCCATTGCGGAATCCTCCGTTGAGGATTTCTCTGCCCTATCACAACCTCCACCCTCTTCCATGGGCTCCGATTTCTCAGCCTCTGTACCGGCACTCTCGTCATCATCCCTGGCAACCCCCTGGATGCCCCCTTCACTACTCCCACCGCTGCAAGACTCTTCCGGGTCTGGGATCTGCACTGGTCTTCTTTCCTTGTCAAACATCTGTCCCGTGTCTAGATATGGAGGAGCGTCCTGTCCTTGTCTGTCATCTTGGTCAGTCGGAACATGTGTCAAGGGGAAGAAATTCCACACACCCAACTCCCGTCGGCACATGGAGCAGGAGAGAGTATTCAATTCTGGTTCACTTGCTATCCTGTAGGGAATAAGCAAACTTATTACACGACTAGGCTAGTTCAGTAGGCCAACTGTATAAGGTAAAGTCAAGTCAAGTCTGTGTTCACGCCTGGTGGCCCATCAGGCCAAAGGTTATCTGGTCTCCATGGAATGAGGCCACTAGAAACTTGTACTCCTACTTCCCGCTGGATGGGACGAGTCCATCACAGGGTTAACCCCAGCATTAAATTGGCCAGTACCCATTTAATACCCTTGGTTGAAGAGAGGCACTGGGAGAGAAAAGTGTCTTGCCCATGAACACAACATGTAATAGCCCGAAGGCAGGGCTTGAACCCGCTCTGAATTCCAGCACAATAACCACATTATTAACCCAGGTTGAAATCATTTTGAGCTAAAATACATTTTAAACTACAGTCCAACCCCTATTAAACGGCCACCCTCTTGGGAAATGGATAGTGGCTGCTTAAAGGGGGCTGGCCACTCAATAGACATAAAAGCAGTAGAAAAGCCATCATGGGGACTTAAGTTATGGCTGCCCAATTGGGGTCAGGTGGCCATTTAATAGGTGGCTGCTTAATAGGGCTTTGACTATATGTTACATATACATTTTCTCAAAGCTTAATACAAAAATATACTAAATAAAATTATTGCCAAAGTAAGCTTCCTAAAACAGACAGTTACCTGCCCGTCCACCCACAAAGTGCAATAATACAAGATGCTTTAGATGCTTGTTCTAAGTCCAGTTCATTTCTTGTCCAGCTGATGCTTCCTGGGTCGACTAAATTCTGAAGTCCTTCAATGTGACCTGTTGTCAAACAATCCTTGAAAAAAAAAATACATCAATAATAAAACCCACAATTTCCTGAAACTCCTAATAACATCATGAATCAAATTTCACTTGGTCTTGTTTCACTGTAATGGTAATGGTAATGATAACGGTGATGGAAACTTTATTTAAAGTTGAAAAATGTTGGAAGCGTTTGCACAATTTCCCAAGCCAAAGGCTCATGTTGAAAATGCCTGACAAAAAATGAAAAATAAGGAAATACATGTATACACTGATCTAAATGTTTACAATAGCATTAACATGAAGAATGAGTTGTGAACAAAGCAATGAGGGACAGCAAAAAGTCACTGGTAAAAAGCAAAATGGAAAAAAATTACTGATTAGAAGATCATAAGAATTTCACACCAATTAAGAACCATCAAAAGTTGCAGAGGTTTCTTTTTTGGCAAATGCAGCATACAAAGAGGGTAAATTTGAGGACTGAAGACACAAGACAAAATTTCCAGTTGGTACTGTACATCTGACCATGTTTTGACCATAACTTTACTGATTAAATTAGCAAGTTTAAAATTAATTACAGCTGAAATATAAAATATTGTTTGTCACTGACCATGTCCTTGATAGCTTGTTCATCAACAAAGGGGATCTCGTCGACAAGCATGATGATGGATCTCCATCGTTCTCTGTAGTCCTCCAGCCACTGAGAGTAGCTGTACAATGGTAACTTTACAAATGACTCTGCCGCAAAAGAAAAAAGTAGGACTTCAAAAGGCATAGTAATCCAAGAAATGATTAAGAATTATTTTATTTTTTATGGACCAAACAAGAACCTGTAGGTTGACCAGAGTAAAGGCCATTAACTGATGGTAGGGCTCGAAAAAAGTGCCGTCCCATTGCCCCAGACAAGTAGATTTTCCTTCTGGGCAAGTAACTTAACATTCTCACTTGCCCAATGGGCAAGAGACCAAGCAAGTCATCTGCCAACTAAATCATTAAAACAGCAAACTAAGACTTGCCATGGGCAAGCAAAATTTGAGAGATACTTGTCCCAAGGGCAAGTTGGAATTCAAGTTTTTTTCGAGCCCTGTGATGGGAAACTCAATTAAATTGTCACACAAAATTTTACATACATGTGTATTTCTATGCTCTAGAGACTGACACTGCTCATAGTTTTGTATGACACACCAAGCCACATCAATTTTGCAGTTTCCTTAAAGAATGTGCCTTGGTGGCTGAGGTTTAAAATTTAACATCGGGCTAGAAGCCAAAGGCTTGGAAACATGTAACTGCAATAACAGTATAATACAAAATGGAAAATGCAACAGAAATTTCCATTCAGAATGGCACATCAGGAAAACAAGACCACCTTTTCATAAAGTCTGTTTCATTTGAACATTTTTTTTTTGTCGGACTGAACTGATAAACTCATGTTCCATTTACATTCCAACCAGAATTTCTGCAGTAAGTTTTAAATTGAAAACAACCACTAATTCATGGCCCTGACCATAAATTATTATTAATAATTACTGCATAGTAATTCATGGCCCTGACCACAAATTATTACTAATAATTACTGCACAATATTATTATGTATGATAAATAATCACAAACCTGGGCAGGGATTATCAGGCCATGGACACTGTTTAGAATGGCCACTGACAAGTGCTTCCTTCAACTGATCACAAGTCTTGGCATCTAAGATTAGGAATTCAGATTGATACGATTAGAAATATAGTTGAATCCTGCTATTTTAACCTTTCAAAGGAAAGGGAAAAAGGTCAGATGGTGGGGGTTCAGGACAGCTGACAGTGAACAACTGAAACAATACAGCTTCAAAATTTTAAGGGACCTGCACAATTTTTAAGCATCCTCATAAATTGACTGTCTGAGAAAATAAGACCTTCTTGGCACCATTTTTAATGCAAAGGCTTTTATATTGTAACCCTCACACATTGGAGAGAGAGAGGGGAAGTCTGGTACCAATCTAATTTGGCCACCATGTTGAACCTTTGTATGTTTACTCAATTTATTAACCAACGTCTTCAATCACTCATGTTGCTTTTCTTGGATTAAAGTTAAGGCCCTCAGTGTAAGATTGTTTTTGCACAATTTGGTAACTTTTTTATTTCATATTTTCTTCTGCTATTTTATTTCATTTGAGTTAAACGTAATTGTGCATCCCAAGGATGCGACAAGTCCTGTGTTTGTGCGTCCTAAGAAAGTTTTATGCGTGTACATGTAGCATGATTTGTGTGTAAACACAAGCTCCGGCAAAAAGTAAACAATTTGAGTTGCAGTTACATGTAGCAGGGACTTAAAGATAACCATGGTCAAGATAGTGAAGTTCAATTATTGTAGCTAACTGGATTGCTTGGAGTGGATATGCAAAATATGACCAGCTACTGAAAGATTTACATTCTATTTCCATTGAAGCTTAAACGTCACTTACAAGGATCTACAATCATTGTCACGGGGTCCTCAAACTGGTATCATATATTTAGCAAAATAACCCCTAGGAGAAAATCCTTTTGAGGAGAAACAAGAACTTAGTTGCTATTCAACTTTCTTAACCCTTCTCCACACCCTTCCTCACTTTCCTGAAAAAAAGAAAAGCATTACTGAAATATTGTCACATACAGATGGATAATCAATCATCTTTAGACTTTGAGGGTGTAGCTTTTGGTAAATAAATTACATCATTAATAACAAATTAATTTTGACTTAAGTTTGTAAACAATTTTCAGTATCATTTTTAACATCAATTCAACAAACAGTTACATGTATTTCTCTCATATATCTAACACCTGGCATTCATATATAACCTTAAGAGACAGGAATCTTCATTGATGTTACACCTAAAGCACACTACATGTTCATTTCAATATCATGTGCAACTCACAAATGTCAGAATCCCACGTGGTGGATATGGTTGCATCAAGACACGCCTTGCAGCTGACGCACTGTAGTATGTCAACCTCGCTGTTCTCCCAGCCATATTGGGCACAGTGCAATGGCGACAATGCTAGCGGTTTTGCAAACCATGTAAATGGATGGGAAAAGTTAAAGAAGAAACCTCAATTCAGTTTGAAGGGCATAAATTTCACAGTGTAAATGATAATTAACTTTTTTTCCCTTTGCCAAATTGTAAAGATTTTAAAAGGTAGCCCAATAATTTCATATTCTAAATTATGCCATTTAGTAAAACAGTATGTCAACAGTTTGTTTGAAATCTGCAACAATCACTATGACAGGAATCAGAGTTACAATCACTCTTGGAAACCACAATGCATGTTAAGACACTGTATCTGGACTGAGCACAGTCTTGTAAAAAAACAATTCTCTTCAAATAAAGAAACAAATAAAGGAAGTTTTTCAACATCACTATAATGTTTAGGTGAGGAAAGGCAACTACATCAAAGTGGTGAAAATTAGCCAAACTGTGCAAAAATAGTATGTAAACATTCAAGAAGATTCAGATGGAGAATCGTGGACAAAAGTCTTTGGTACACTTACTGTATGTAATGTTAGTAATGGATTATCAGTTTTTTACAACTGAAGTTAGAAAAAAGCCCTGAGCCTATCCTTTTAAAAACACGATTATTTTCCCCCTCCCCAACCAATACAATGTTGGAACTAAGGAGAAAGTGCAGGTACTAGTTTTCAAAATTGTATGTGGGGTAGGGGGCAAGGTTAGGTTCATGTAGGTGAAGTTGTATTTGCACCTGGTGTGTGCGCAAAAGCGCCAAAAGTGCAAATTTGTCCCACGACTTTTGTCCGGGATTGTAGGTCAAATAATTTTAGCACTGACCAGCTGGTCAAAGTATCACCACAATAGCTTTATAAACTGTGGAAGACCTCAAAAGATTCACCCAGAAAGATCAAAAAGTGGCAAGAATGTACAAAATTGGAAAAGAATTAATTGACTTGTATCCTGGTAAACTTGATAAACATTGGCCAGTCTTTTTTCAAGTTTATCTCAATTTGTATGGAAGTATCATGAATTATAATGGTCAGAAATCATCCTTGTTTGTTCTGGGGCAGTGACTACGATTATCAGTTGAGCAACGCACAACAGAACCTTGGTGACATGGTTTTTGGCCTTAAAATTACGTTGTTGTCATGGACAACTTTCCTCATTTCCAAAGGTGACAATATCAAAACCTGTGTATTGCCTACAATTTTGCGTGCTTTGCTGCTAATAATGTCAAACGCCAACAAGTTACCACTGGAAAGGGAGCCAGTTGCCAGTGACAACAACAGGATTTTAATGTTACAACAAGATTACCAAACTTTCATCTTGCCTTACTCAACTGATAATCATAGGATATTGCCAATTGAAGCCTGCTGCTCTGCCAACTTGAAGTTTCGAACTCTAAAATAAGCAGAGCTACATAAAATATTGCACATGACCTTTCCCCTTAATTTAAAAATAAAAAAAAAACCAAGAAAATGTTTACTATAATGTTAAACCATCTGTGTACATGTATTCATGTATTGTCTCCAACATTGTTAGTTTTTGCTCAGTTTATGTTAAATTTTCACACAAAAGTAGCAACCTGCAACATCTTGAATTCCAGATGATGCTCTTAGGGCAGAACTTAGTGTATCAAGAGAAGGGTTTGTTTATATTAAGAGCATTGATAACAGCCTTAGGTACATGTATCTGTTTTCAAAAGCTTTTTGCAATTTTTTTTGGTACATGACTGGCACAATCTGAAACTTTGCATAAAAGGATACAGAGAATGTTTCCACCCGACTCCAAAATGCTTCTTTACTTCTTGGCTGGCTTCCGCAAAATGATTCTACAGGATCATCTTGTTCTGGAATCCTGGAAGAACAAAGGGTTAATGTTAATATAACTGGTAAACCTATCACATTCAATCAGTTGTCCTTAGCTTGACAAAATTAAGGGCTAAATGTAGCAATGCAAAGGGGGTTCATGAAAATGATATGCTATCTGGACAAAAATCAGTGAAATAGATGGAAAAAATGGAGAGCTGATGCCTGATACACAAGTGTGAGAAAATTCAGTTTGACTTGTTCTACGTATTTTTCATCAAGTGACTAATTTACAGAGGGGGCGTAAGGGTTTGCGGTGATGCGGTTTTGCATTAGTTTTGGTGCAGTTGTGCGAAAATTTGTATTTTAACCTGCTGTATTGCAGTTTTTGAGACTAAGCAGTATTCTAAGTTTTCAAAATATAGTGCTGATTCTGTCAAATTGCGACCAAAAAAATGGGTGTTCTGAGCTTATATTTGGGATATTTGAGCTTGAAAACTAGCATCTAGAGGAATTTCAACAACAAAAATCACGGAAAGCATTGACAAAATAAATAAGGCCATATTTCTAATGCAATGGTGAACCTGAAGTATTGATGATGGCATCTGGTACATTTGTAACTATGGTTGCAGTATTTTGGTAAATTTTGGTATTGCGGTTTTTTATGTTTTTCTAAGTGGTTTTGCAGTTTCCGAATCCCTCTTACTCCCCCCTCTTTACAGAATTGACACATAACAAAGAGGAGCACACTCTTGAAAAAATGTCTGGAAACACAAGCTAGTAATATTGTTTGGTGACATCTACGTATTTTGCACGTGTATGACTTGAGAAGAGAGCTAAAATTCAGGCTGACTGCAAATGGCTGCCAGATCATTCACTTATTGCTACAGTATACAGCACATAACACATTATTTTACTTTTACCCACATGTATGAACTATGCCTTAGCTTACATGAGTCTCTTGTAACTCAAATGTTAAAGAATTTGACTTCCGGATGCAAGGTAATTAGATTATAGGTTAACTCCTATTAAAGAGGTCACTATCTGCCAAATGCTCCTTCATCACATTTATCATGTCAAGCACTACACATAAACAAATGTTTATTTCTTTTATTGAACTAATGAGAGTCTAAACTAATGACCCAATCATCCCTTGGTCATATTTTAATAACATATGAGCAACCTTGGGCTTGGTTAAACTTAACACTGTTCAACAATTACCTTTTAGATGAAATTTATAACCAGACATTAGTTATTGAATGATGGGTGTTTACTATGTAGCTTGGCAGTATGTTACTGTACAATGACAGCAAGTACTTTGCGATTTCTGATTTAAAATAACAATAACATAGCAGTTTTTTAACGTTAGCAAGTTGCAGCCAGTTTGGAAACGCTACGGATTAAAATTTTACAGCGACCGGTGCAATGACGCCACGTCTGGCGTAAAAAGTCCTCGAATCTGCAATGCACGTTGATGTCTTCAAATGTTTCATCGTAACGCGATGAAATGCCCCTTTGATGCAGAATTACACAATTCAAGAGCAACATCTTTACAGGAAATCGATTCGACATAGGTCGAGAACGTTTGATCGCGACACTTGAGGTAAACAGCAACATCAAAACCCGATCGATTTTAATCATACATACATGCATACATGTTCGTAAACGTATTTGCATGCTTCGAATAACTTTGAATCGAGCGCCTTTATTTTTTGCTGTTCTTGATTGCAAAGTTTAGACGAACAGATTACAAGTTAGCTTTTCTATGTATGTTTACCTCGACTCGTCTTCTTTGCCAGAAGTGTGAAGAAAACTCGATAACAGAGCGCGAACTCTGCGATCTGTACCTTCCACAGCTGCCGCCATATTGTCTTTGATTTGTCTCGTGTCCAGTACCCCTGGAAACACATTCGCGCGCAAGAGATTCGCGCAAGACAGGAAGAAATGAGTCTGCACTAATTTGTCTGCAGCTTTACTTTACTTGTCTACACTGCAATCCAGCTGTCTTCGTTGATCTTTGCTCACCTATATCATAACAACACGCTAGCAAGCGCAATGATGCAAACATGTGAAACCTCAAAAAAGAACGAAAAAACATCTGCACATGTCAACATCTTAGCGTGCTAACGTGGTTCAAACAAGCAAGTTGCTAACCTACGACGAGGCCACGAGTTCTAAAGATTTTGCTTTCTCTTCCGTGGACTCCTGCGGATAGTAATTAAATAGCTGAGGAAGCATATCCATAAGAAAATTATCCGATTTCAAATAGCAGGAGTTCAAAACGACGAAG